>NC_058135.1:186479979-186678204 GCF_016433145.1 Gracilinanus agilis | reverse complement strand
GGGGGGGGGGGGAAGGGGAAAGTAGGAGCATGAATCATGTAACCATGTTAAAAATGAATATTAATAAATGTTTTAAAAAAAAGTCCTAGTTCTTGACTTATTTCCCCACAGCTAGGCTGTTTAAAGTTCCTTCATGGCTTTTCTCCTACTCTTTCCAAATGCAGGTCCAATCCCAAATATCAATCCATACCTAAATATATCAAACTATATAGATATATGGCTTATACATGGCATGTAGAGACATGTAGAACCTAGGCCATCTTTGTATAACTTTTAGACTGTTCTCTACTGGGATGCTGCACCAAGCCATGTACTAGGTCAGGCCTTGATTCCCAACCAGAATCTGAGACTAAGACCCCCTTCCTTACCACGCCATGTTCCTTGTCACAATCCTGGACTTGTGTAAGGGGATAACAGGCAGGAATCCTATTCTTCCTGCTCTGCTTCCTCCCATATTTGAGAAGGAGAAGAAAAGGACATAGAGAGGCAAAGGGAAAGGGAGAAGGAAAGGGAAAAGACAGAGGATCACCTCACCAGCATTCCTCTTAGCTTTTCTCTCTCTCTAGTTTTTTGATTCCTAATATGGTTCCAAAGGAAATTAGACTTCATTGGAAGTTTTCACAAGACCATCTTTGCCAGTTCCAAGCAGAATTTCTTTACTTCATCCTCTATACAAAATTTTGTCTCATAAGTTCAGTGAGGCCACAAAGCCCCTTTTGCAAACATAAAAATGTAGCCTGAGATCCCAAGGGTCTTTCTTATACTCTACTTTGACTAAAAATAGAGATCAGGGCTAAAGGGCTTAATACATTTTACACATCTAGGAAGTTGTCAACATTATGGGAAAGCAAGATCTAGGGAAACATTCCCTGAGAATCAGCAGAATACAATGCGTAGGTAGGGACCACAATTTATTTAATATGACTTTGCATCTTATAGCACTTTACAGTCTTTGTATCATTTACAAAGGAACCTAATTTCATCCTCCCAACAATTCTTTCAGATCAGTAGTAAAGGTGTTATCTCCATTTTTATATGAGTAAAATGAGCCTTAAAGTTGGCAGAGTTGGGATTAAAATCCAGGTCAATAATTTCCTATCTTTATTCTTTTTCAATAATTTATGTTGCCTCTGATCAATATCTAAATTTATTAACTGCTCTGTGTTTTGTATTGCCTGATTTTCCAACTAAAATGTAGGCTCCTCCAAAATGGCTACTGGGATTTATAGTATATATGACTACTTAGGGAAGATCCTTATTCCACAAATTCACTACATTGGTTTGGTATTTCTATTTTTAAGATGTAAAATATTTGAAGTTTATACTCTATCAGATTTAGATTTTAATCTCTTATTGAGAACACTTTTGAAATTCCATTTTCGGGTTAGAAATATCAGCATTATAGTTGAGGGCAATTTCTGCTTTTCATATAGTATTATTCAGGGCAGACTCTTTCATGAAGTCTTTTAAAAGGATTTGAGGCACCAATTATTACTGTAAGCTGTGTAGAAGCCTAGAGAAATAAAATGCTAATAAAATGCATAGAATAGAAGACAAACACACAGGAAAGATAAGACAACGTGATTGTCCAATTTATCAGAGACATCATGCTTCCTTTGCAAGGAGAAAAAAAGAACTGCATATTTTACAATCTTGGGTGGTTTTTTTTTCCTCTTATAAAGCATTTCAAAATCATGGGATTGAGTTGAAAAATAATACTATTACAATGACATTTTGCTACATAAAATAATATGCTCTTACTAAATATCTAGGACCTCATGTGCTTTGAACTTTCATAAGCACTATTTTCCATAATTTCCACTTTGTACTAAGCAGAGATTTCCAAAGAATTAGAGTTTTCTAGGAATGAAATGAGTTGCCCCAGGGGAGTGTAAACTTCCTATCACTGGAATGAAAACTCTTTTAAGAGTTTTCAGAGGGAAGTTCAATCATGTTCTTTTCTAGGTAGACCTAAATCACTCCAAAATTGTATCAAAACTTAAGTAATGGAATCATGACTCTATATTCTAGGTGGAACGGTGTGGAGAACTAGGGATATATAAATTACAAAATAGTGGGCGATAAATCTTTCCCATTGCAAGGACAGATTTCCCCTTTTTTCCTCCTCCATTGCTCAAGAAGGCCCATACAATATAGACATATTCTATGCTAAAACAGAAAATAATCAAAAGAAATGATCTTCAGTGTTCAGGAATTTCTGGCATAATTAGGAAAGGCAAGTTATGCATACCTGTAAGCCATACTAAAAATAATCTGAAGGAAACATATAGCCAGAAGTATGGCAACATGTAGTCTGATACTAAAGAGAGTCCAAGTGGAGAGATTCCCCAAACTTAATGGCTATCAGAAAACACAATTCACTAATGAATGAAGAAATGAAATACCAAAAGAATGAAGGTAGTGGAGTTGATGTACATGTGGTATTTTGCATGACAAAATACTTTTACCTATATTATTTTATTTGATCTTCACCACAAACCAGTTTTATAGATGCAAAAACAGAGACTCAGAGAAATGAAATGACTTGTTAGAATTAATCCATGTAGTAAGTGGCAGAGGTCAGACTCCCCTGACTTCTAGCCCCATGCTCTTTCCACTACAAATTATGTAAAATGCATCTGTATTCCCTTATCAACAGAGAGAACTGCCATTAACTTCAATAGGAAACTGCTTGAATCATACCCATTATCTATATAAATATATAATGTCCCAAGTGTGCAATTATATTAGTCCACACTGAAGAATGACTTGGTTTAACAATCCATGTGCTGAGAACCTGACTTACTCTGAAAATCTTTGAGATATTTGCATTTGAAAGGATAAAGACTCTTCACTGGAGCTGTCAGTGGCTCAGTGCACCCTATTAGAGTATATTTTACACTTAAGAAAAATCATTACCCTCTAGTATCCCTCTAGTATTTCTCTTCTTGGCTGCAATAAAGAAACAGCCCCCCACTCCAGCCTTCTCTAATACAGTGTGTTGAGTCTGGGGTTAACTGGCTCACTGTCCCATTGCATAAGTGTCTGGTCTATTATGCATGTATGTGGGAGCTGAGATTGTACAAAAAGAACAGAACTGAAACATGATGCAGAGTTTCTATTTATCATTCAGGAATTTCACTCATTCCTATTTACTTGTCCTTCTCCATAACAAATTTTCTTTATTTACGGAGATGATCCTGTTGTAAGCATCTTGAAATGAGAACCCATTAAAAAGCTTGTGATCCATGGGGGCAGCTGGGTAGCTCAGTGGATTGAGAGCCAGGCCTAGAGACGGGAAGTCCTAGGTTCAAATCCGGCCTCAGACACTTCCCAGCTGTGTGACCCTGGGCAAGTCACTTGACCCCCATTGCCTACCCTTACCACTCTTCTGCCTTGGAGCCAATACACAGTATTGACTCCAAGACGGAAGGTAAGGGTTTAAAAAAAAAAAAAAAAAAAAAAAAAAAAAAAAAAAAAGCTTGTGATCCAAATGAAAATGGAACCTATAAATTTGTGGGAAGATAAAGAAACAAGGCAGGAAATCTCTTACTGCCTTGATGTGCTGATTTTCCTAAGCATTCACATATCTATTCTCTTGTTTATGCCAATCCCTAGGCTTCTTCTTGGGAGAACCTGGGAGTTCACCCCTACTTAAACTCAACCCATTCTTCACGCTCTGGCTCTAAGGCCAATTCCTCCATCACTATCATCTTCAACAACTGAGTTTTTGCCTTGGCAACCAGGAACCCTCCAAAGTTATCTTTCCCTCCTTTGAATTATTACAGCATTTAGTTGTGATTCTAAGAAGTCATTAAGATCACAGTATACTTTGAGTTAATTCTGTATGTGTTTGTTTTGCTTATTGTTCTTGTTTGTTCACCAACTTAGCTTTCAGAGATTTGCCACTAGAGCTTACCTCTTTTTAACTCAATATTGTCATATATGGAGAAGCTTAAATATCTGATCAATGGTTTGTAGTTTATCTTCTGGCTCGTTTTAAATTTATCTCTAATTAGCTATAATGCTAAGGAACAAAAGAAGAAAACAAGAACACATTTAGAGTAAGGAAAGATAAATGTATGTTGAAGATTTTTTATTTATGATGATCAGTTAAGACACAATTATCGACAGTCTATTGACTACAAAGCAACATGTTGGTAAGGTTGCACATAAGGAAAGAACATATGGTTCTTAGCTTCAAGGAGCTTAATTGAGAAGATGGCATACATATGTGTGCATGTACTCATACAAACATATACACACATATGTGCATAGGTATATGTATATACATATATTATGCAAGTGTGTTTATATACTTGAAAACAATTGATATTTAAAGAAAATAAGGCAACACATTTTGGTGGGAGGAAAGGAAAATATGTAGAGCTATGATTATATAAATATAGGGATTTCAAGTGTAGAAATAGTCTTAATAATAGTTTAAAATTATAATTTTCATCTTATATATATTTTATTAAATATTTTAATTACATTTTTTTAAACCCTTGTACTTTGGTGTATTGTCTCATAGGTGGAAGATTGGTAAGGGTGGGCAATGGGGGTCAAGTGACTTGCCCAGGGTCACACAGCTGGGAAGTGGCTGAGGCCAGGTTTGAACCTAGGACCTCCTGTCTCTAGGCCTGACTCTCACTCCACTGAGCTACCCAGCTGCCCCCCTAATTACATTTTAAAATTTTAACATTTTAAAGGTTTGAGTTCCAAATTCAGTCCCCCTCCCTTTTATCTGTTGAGAAGGCAAGTAATAGGACATCAGTTATAAATATCAAATCATGCAAAACATGAAAATAGTCTTAAAGAATATTTTAGACTCTGAGAAATTAAGCAACTTGCTCTAGATCATTGAACTAGTTTATTCTAGTGGCAAGACTGGAATTTTTCATTTCTCTGACTGAAAGCCTGGCCCTCTATTGTACTATAATTCCTTTACTGTGCAACATATGGTAGGGGCTAAAAATGAATGTAAATCTCAGAAGGATACTAGTAAATAGGAAGGACTTCATGGAGGAGGAGGAGGACTGATTCTTGAAGAAATTGGACTGGAGGAGAGGAGAAAGAAAGACTTTCCATGAGAGACGGAATCAGGGGTGGAAAAGTGTTTTGGTGAATCTGTAAGATATATTCAAGGGACAATATGTATACATTTTAGTTGCAGTGGAAAATTACTTAATTCATTTTATTAGGTGAAAAAATACTGAGGTTGAAATCACAAGAGCAATAAAAATTATTAGTTATTATTAATTTGGCACTAGCCACTTGACTATTCATACAGGTCATTAAACCTTCCTTAGGTTCAGTTTCCTTGTCTATAAAATGAAGGACTTTGTAAAGAGTGAGTTTTTATAAACTGTAATGTGGATATGATTGTGAACAACTGATGTCATTAAAGTTTTTGCTTATTACTGATTATAAAGTACTTTTAACAAAATGTAAGGCACTATGTTAACCATGGAGAAGGATGCATGAGGCAAGCTCCTAAGACTAGTAAAGTCCACAAAGAGGAAATGATTTGCCTAAAGTAATACAAGTAATAATTAGCAGAGCTAACCTTGTACCCTAGATCTTCTGAATACAAATCCCATCTTGTGACACTGTGAGGTCAAGAAGCAGAAGTAAAAGATGACTAAGATTTCAAGACTTAATGACTTGGAGAATTGGCATGAATGAAGAATCCAGGTGGAGAAGCCAGTTTAGCAGAAACTAGAAATTTAAGTTTAAATATGCTCTTGGAGATCATAGGGAGTCATTCATATGGAAATGTTCAATAAAGAATGAGAAATATAGGAATGATGCTGCTAGAAAAAGGTAAAATGTATAGTATTAAGACTAATTGGTGAGTGGGGCAGTTAGAGGCTTAGTAGATTGAAAGTTAGTCCTAGAGACAGGAGGTCCTGGGTTCAGTTCTGCACTCAGACACTTCCTAGCTGTGTGACCCAAAGCAAGTCACTTAACCCCTATTGCCTAGCCTTTGTTACTCTTCTGCCTTGGAACTAATACATAGTATTGAATCTAAGATGAAAGGTAAAGGTAAAAAAAAAAAAAAAAAAAAAGAATAACTGGTAGGGTAGAACCATGATGGTGGAATGGAGTGAGAATTTTTGTTGAACACACCCCTCTAAAAAATGTAAAAATGTATTGAACTGAATCTGAGTGGTATAACTGATAAGAAGTTACAGTGGATCATTTTTCCAGCCTAGAGCTGCCTAGGCAGACAGAAAGAGAGGTCTCTTTCTGGGTTGAGGGCTTACTAAGAAAATGACATGGTAGAAGGAGGACCAACTTTAGGCCTTGAAGTCAGTGGCAATATCAGCAGTGGTGGGACTTGAAGCACTAAATATCCAGGGATGGTAAGGGAACTGAATATCAGATCATAATAAAACTACAACACATTCTGTGCTGGCACTAAGGTAAAGGATCAGGCACCATTTGGAAGCTTTGACACCTATATCCAGTATTGGCTTGTAGTTTTAAGGCAGAGAAAAGCAGTCAAAGTCATAAAGGAGCAAAGGCCCTTCCTGTATAATGACCAGAATATAGAGCAGAAGGTCTGCGTCAACCTCTCCTCAGATTACATAGCATTTTGGAAGCACTGAAAATTTATAGGCAACTACTGAGCTATAAAATTAGCAAAATTTTATAGAAAGCAGAAACTCAGACCTGATACCCCTTTCTCCAGAAGTCAGTAAAGCTCAACATTAATATAAAATTCAAAGTTAATAAGCTGGAAAAATCAGCAAACAACAACAACAACAACAAAGAACCTGATCATAAAAAGTTATTATGTTGACAGAGAAACCCAAGACAAAAAATAAAGTCAGGAGAAAAAAAAAGTGAAAATAGCTATAAGCAAAACCTAAAAAAAAAATGAGCATTGGACATAAGCCCAATGAGAATTCCTAAGAGAACTAAAAGAAGAAATTTCAGAAAAAACAAAAATATTATTTAAAAAATCAAATAAGAATAGTAGAGGAAAAATTAGGAAGAGAAATTAGAACTATTCAAGAAAATTATGAAAAGAGAATTAATAGCTTCATAAAGAGACATAAAAAGTACTGAAGAAAAGAAAAATTCTTAAAAATCAGAATTGGCTAAATGGTCAAAGAAGTATACAACCTCAGTGAAGAAAATCACTTCTTAAACTTAAAATCAGTTAAGTGGAAGCTAAGGAATCCATAAGACATCAAAAAACAATCAAAGTAAAAAGATTGGATAAAAATAGAAAAAATATGATATATCTCATCACAAAAATAATTTACCTGGGAAACAGATGGAAGAGAGGCTATTTAAGAATAATTATAATGATAACAAATATGATAAATAATAAAAATGTGATATATTTTATATAATATATTAAAATATAAAAGAATAATTTTAAAGTTCCTGAAAGTTATGATTAAAAAAAAAAGAAGGGGCAAAGATCATATTTGAAGAAAGTATAATGGAAAACTGCCCAGATATTTTAGAAATATATGGCAAAGTAGAAATTAAAAGAATCTATCAATTACCTCCTAAAAGAAAATATTAGGAGGAATATTATAACCAAATTCCAAAACTCTCAGGTCAATGGGAAAATATTATAAGCAGCCAGAAAAAAAANTTGAACCTAGGACCTCCTGTCTCTAGGCCTGACTCTCACTCCACTGAGCTACCCAGCTGCCCCCCTAATTACATTTTAAAATTTTAACATTTTAAAGGTTTGAGTTCCAAATTCAGTCCCCCTCCCTTTTATCTGTTGAGAAGGCAAGTAATAGGACATCAGTTATAAATATCAAATCATGCAAAACATGAAAATAGTCTTAAAGAATATTTTAGACTCTGAGAAATTAAGCAACTTGCTCTAGATCATTGAACTAGTTTATTCTAGTGGCAAGACTGGAATTTTTCATTTCTCTGACTGAAAGCCTGGCCCTCTATTGTACTATAATTCCTTTACTGTGCAACATATGGTAGGGGCTAAAAATGAATGTAAATCTCAGAAGGATACTAGTAAATAGGAAGGACTTCATGGAGGAGGAGGAGGACTGATTCTTGAAGAAATTGGACTGGAGGAGAGGAGAAAGAAAGACTTTCCATGAGAGACGGAATCAGGGGTGGAAAAGTGTTTTGGTGAATCTGTAAGATATATTCAAGGGACAATATGTATACATTTTAGTTGCAGTGGAAAATTACTTAATTCATTTTATTAGGTGAAAAAATACTGAGGTTGAAATCACAAGAGCAATAAAAATTATTAGTTATTATTAATTTGGCACTAGCCACTTGACTATTCATACAGGTCATTAAACCTTCCTTAGGTTCAGTTTCCTTGTCTATAAAATGAAGGACTTTGTAAAGAGTGAGTTTTTATAAACTGTAATGTGGATATGATTGTGAACAACTGATGTCATTAAAGTTTTTGCTTATTACTGATTATAAAGTACTTTTAAAAAAATGTAAGGCACTATGTTAACCATGGAGAAGGATGCATGAGGCAAGCTCCTAAGACTAGTAAAGTCCACAAAGAGGAAATGATTTGCCTAAAGTAATACAAGTAATAATTAGCAGAGCTAACCTTGTACCCTAGATCTTCTGAATACAAATCCCATCTTGTGACACTGTGAGGTCAAGAAGCAGAAGTAAAAGATGACTAAGATTTCAAGACTTAATGACTTGGAGAATTGGCATGAATGAAGAATCCAGGTGGAGAAGCCAGTTTAGCAGAAACTAGAAATTTAAGTTTAAATATGCTCTTGGAGATCATAGGGAGTCATTCATATGGAAATGTTCAATAAAGAATGAGAAATATAGGAATGATGCTGCTAGAAAAAGGTAAAATGTATAGTATTAAGACTAATTGGTGAGTGGGGCAGTTAGAGGCTTAGTAGATTGAAAGTTAGTCCTAGAGACAGGAGGTCCTGGGTTCAGTTCTGCACTCAGACACTTCCTAGCTGTGTGACCCAAAGCAAGTCACTTAACCCCTATTGCCTAGCCTTTGTTACTCTTCTGCCTTGGAACTAATACATAGTATTGAATCTAAGATGAAAGGTAAAGGTAAAAAAAAAAAAAAAAAAAAGAATAACTGGTAGGGTAGAACCATGATGGTGGAATGGAGTGAGAATTTTTGTTGAACACACCCCTCTAAAAAATGTAAAAATGTATTGAACTGAATTCTGAGTGGTATAACTGATAAGAAGTTACAGTGGATCATTTTTCCAGCCTAGAGCTGCCTAGGCAGACAGAAAGAGAGGTCTCTTTCTGGGTTGAGGGCTTACTAAGAAAATGACATGGTAGAAGGAGGACCAACTTTAGGCCTTGAAGTCAGTGGCAATATCAGCAGTGGTGGGACTTGAAGCACTAAATATCCAGGGATGGTAAGGGAACTGAATATCAGATCATAATAAAACTACAACACATTCTGTGCTGGCACTAAGGTAAAGGATCAGGCACCATTTGGAAGCTTTGACACCTATATCCAGTATTGGCTTGTAGTTTTAAGGCAGAGAAAAGCAGTCAAAGTCATAAAGGAGCAAAGGCCCTTCCTGTATAATGACCAGAATATAGAGCAGAAGGTCTGCGTCAACCTCTCCTCAGATTACATAGCATTTTGGAAGCACTGAAAATTTATAGGCAACTACTGAGCTATAAAATTAGCAAAATTTTATAGAAAGCAGAAACTCAGACCTGATACCCCTTTCTCCAGAAGTCAGTAAAGCTCAACATTAATATAAAATTCAAAGTTAATAAGCTGGAAAAATCAGCAAACAACAACAACAACAACAAAGAACCTGATCATAAAAAGTTATTATGTTGACAGAGAAACCCAAGACAAAAAATAAAGTCAGGAGAAAAAAAAAGTGAAAATAGCTATAAGCAAAACCTAAAAAAAAAATGAGCATTGGACATAAGCCCAATGAGAATTCCTAAGAGAACTAAAAGAAGAAATTTCAGAAAAAACAAAAATATTATTTAAAAAATCAAATAAGAATAGTAGAGGAAAAATTAGGAAGAGAAATTAGAACTATTCAAGAAAATTATGAAAAGAGAATTAATAGCTTCATAAAGAGACATAAAAAGTACTGAAGAAAAGAAAAATTCTTAAAAATCAGAATTGGCTAAATGGTCAAAGAAGTATACAACCTCAGTGAAGAAAATCACTTCTTAAACTTAAAATCAGTTAAGTGGAAGCTAAGGAATCCATAAGACATCAAAAAACAATCAAAGTAAAAAGATTGGATAAAAATAGAAAAAATATGATATATCTCATCACAAAAATAATTTACCTGGGAAACAGATGGAAGAGAGGCTATTTAAGAATAATTATAATGATAACAAATATGATAAATAATAAAAATGTGATATATTTTATATAATATATTAAAATATAAAAGAATAATTTTAAAGTTCCTGAAAGTTATGATTAAAAAAAAAAGAAGGGGCAAAGATCATATTTGAAGAAAGTATAATGGAAAACTGCCCAGATATTTTAGAAATATATGGCAAAGTAGAAATTAAAAGAATCTATCAATTACCTCCTAAAAGAAAATATTAGGAGGAATATTATAACCAAATTCCAAAACTCTCAGGTCAATGGGAAAATATTATAAGCAGCCAGAAAAAAAATATTCAAATAGCATATCATGTATTTCCTAGTAAGGAATACACAAGATTTAGCAGCTACCACTCTAAAGAAACAAAGGGGTTGTAATATGATATTCTGGAAGGCAAAAACTAGGATTCTGACCAAGAATAACCCACCCAGAAAAACTGAGTATAACTCTTCCAGGAAAAAATGAATATTTAATTAGAGGATTTTCAAGCATTACTAATAAAAAGGCCAGAACTAACTAGAAAATGTGGTATTCAAATGCCAGACTCAAGACAAGCATGAAAAGTAAAAATGAAAGAGAAACAATAAAGGATTTAATAAGGTTAACCTGTTTACATTCCTTAATGGAAAGATGATGCATGTAACCTTTAAGGACTTTATCATCATTAGGGTGGTTAGGAGTCTATTTAGAGGATCTGGGTATAAGTCTATTATGAGAACCTCAAAAGAATATTGGAAGGGTAAAAAAGGGAAATTCTCTAAGAAATGAAAGAAGGGAAGAGAAGAAAGAAGGGAGAAATGGTCTCACATAAAAGAGCTTTTACAATGTAGCGCAAATTAGATGAAAGAGGGGAAACTCTTGAACCTTAATTTACCCCCTCTGTTATCATCCTCACCCCTTTTCTCTTAGTCCTTTCTCCTCCTATTTCCTTTTTGGATTCTATACCAAACTCTATATCACAGTGTGTGTGTGTGTGTGTATGTGTATGTGTAGGTATATATGTGTGTGTTTATGGATTCTTCCCTCTTCGAAAAAGGAAGAATCACCCATGAGAGATGAAAATAAAAAGAAGATATAGGAGTAATGAGTGGAAGTTAGAAAGTCAGATTTAGCCTTGCTATAAGGAAAAACTTCCTAATAATTAGTTCTGCTGAAAAATCCAGTAGACTCCAGTGGGAGATAGAGGATTCCCTTCACTGCAGATCTTCAAGCAAAGGCTATTTGTCCAGGTGCCAGGTATCTCTTAGAAGGGTTGAACTAGATAGATTCTTTGAAATGTGTGATTCTTGAGTTCTTTGCTTAAATACTGCAACAACAATAATAGTAGCTAATATTTTTGTAACACTAAGGTTTTCAGAGTAGCATTGATAAATATCTTTTCATTCACGCCTCACAACAACCTTGGAAAGTAGATGCTATTATTATCCAAATGTTATCAATGTGGAAACCAAGGCTGTGAGGAAATTAAGTGACTTACTCAGTGTCCCAAAAATAAGAGGAAGATTTAGGATTCAAACGCAATCAGTGTGCTACACTCTCTCCAAATAGAAATCGTTAATCCAGTTGTATGATTTAATAGAAATCTGAGTGTCAGGAAACTTAGATTCTAGTCTTTGCTTTTCCAGTTTTCAATACAAAGAAATGACAAATAGAAAAATGCTCGGGAAAAAATAAAGGTAAAAATCTTTATACAAACACCAGCTTTATCAGATTATTGCTTCATTGCATTTTTTAAAATACAAATTCAACTTTTGCTTTCTCAGCTCAAAATGCACTCATTACATCAGTGAGCTTTGTTGATACTGGATACATGTTGACACTCTAATATTCTTTCTTCAGTACATGATGGATGGGTATTGGTAAAATAATTACTTAGCATTAATTTTTATACATAATTTGTTGCTGAGCCCACATTATTTATACTAGCACATGCTTTTGATCTGTTCATCACCTTGGATTACTCATTTCAGGAGTTCTTTCAATATATTATTTTAGTCTACACTGGAAAGTTGCCCTCAGAAAAGCAGTTTACACACTTTCTTCCAACTTTGCTGCTCTTATTAGGTACTATTCTGTTTCTCTCTGACCCTTCAAAGCCAACCTTCTTGAAAATAAGTCCTTTGCTAACTGCCCCGTTTTCTCATTCGGTATCTCCATACACATAACTTCTGCCTCTTGTGAAACTGTCCTCTTAAAAGTAATAATTGACCTCCAAATCAACAAACTCTAAAGATCTGTTGTTATCCCTTGTTCTTGAATCTGCTGTAATGTTCACTATTGATGGTCATCTCCTTGAAACTCTTCTCCAATCATAATCTCCACTTCACTTCACATTGTTGTAAGTTTTTAGTTGAATTCTGTCTATCATACACTGTCAGTACTTCATATTGACAAACTGAATAACTGACAGAAGACATATTTAGGAAAGTTACAGGACACAAGTCCATCCCCTCCCAAAGGTTTAGAAGAAAAAAGAGACAAAAGCTTTTCTCCACAATGACTTAGTGCAGCTCAAGTTGTCAAGGAGTCAATAAGTACTTATTAATTGTTTACTATATACCAGTACTTGGAGATTCAAAGAAAAGAAAAAAAAAACAATCGCTGACTTCAAAAAGGTTATATTCTAATGGGGGAAACAACATCCAATAAACCATGAATGTATGAGATTAATACCAATAAAATGGAGACTATCTCAAAGGAAAGACATTAGCAGTGAGAGAATTTGAGAAAGAACTCTGGCAGAGGCAGGCATTAAGGTACAATTTGAAGGAAGCCAGATGGCACCAATGAAGAGGGAGAGAGGACATGCCAGGCATGGGAGACTAAGAGTGAAAAGGCACAGAGGTAGACACAATTCTCACAGAAAAACATAGAAGTGACTTTGTGGGAGGAATAAAAATGGACATGGAAAGAGATTCTTAGTCATAAAATGTTAGAGCTGGAAGGGACCTCAGAGACCACTGATTTTACAGAAGAGGAAGCAGGATGAAGTGACACCCTGTGTTAGCAGTGGAAATGGTTGTAGAATTATGATTCTTGAATTCTAGAGGATGATCTTTCTATTCCACATTTTTTGCTGGATTTCTTTATGTTGTACTTAGGGAAAAGGACTTGAATGTATTTGAAATAGGAAAGTCAGGTTAAAAAAAAATCTACCAATGCAAATTAAAGCCTTCTCTGCAAATTTATAGTTTTTGAACAATGCTTAAGAGGATAA
Organism: Gracilinanus agilis; assembly: GCF_016433145.1. NCBI lineage: Eukaryota > Metazoa > Chordata > Mammalia > Didelphimorphia > Didelphidae > Gracilinanus > Gracilinanus agilis. The sequence goes on along the minus strand of NC_058135.1, from coordinate 186,664,659 downwards.
AAGACTTTCCAAGTTTCACATAGCCAAAATGTTTCAAAGGTAGGACTTGAATCCAATTCTTCTTGAATTTTAGGGCAGCTAGATTGTGAATACTGTTGTTGTAATGTCATAGTAATACACCCCTAGGCCAGTAGGTGAGGCACTGGAACTGAAGTCAAGAACATTTGAATTCAAATCAAATAAGATTCATACTTGCAAAGTACAACACCTGGCCCATAGGAGTTTAATATATGTTTTGCTGTTTTTTTTTACCCCTTCCATCCTTCCTACCTTCTAGAGTCATATCTGGGGTACAGAAAATGAGAGGGTCTTCTTATTTGATCAGTGGACTGAGGAGGCAGCTAGCTAGAATAAGAGAGCTCTTCTCAAAACAAAACAAAAAATGCACAAAAATTTAAAGGCTCTTTCTTTGCCTCTTTTGCATGTATCCAATCAGTCCCTAAGTTATTGTCAATGAAAAGGGATATCTGCTCCCTCCATCTCCCCTACAAAGTTTCCCTTAGCATCCATTTAATTTCATTTGGCTTGTATAACAATGTTGGGGAATTAGGGGACAGAGATACTCAGTGTGATTTGCCCCTGGGCCTTGTAGCTCCCAGGATTACTGTTGGCCTTATTACGTATAAAACATGTCTTATGACATGCACACCCAGATAAGTATTTCTGTGCCTATTTTTGCAGTCTTGTACAGAAATATGCCAATTTAACTGTAAATAACTAGAAATATTTTCATGCTACTTTTAAAACTTCCTTATGTAGAGCATTCTTCTCAGAAGCCTGTGATCATACAAAGTTTAAGAATTTTTTCTTTCAACTGATTTTGAGCTGACAGAGTGCAGAAACAGCAGGCTGAGTTGTTTGAAGTGGAGGAAAGTGTGTATTTTTCACGTTTTCAAAAATTGTTGAACTGATTAAACTTGGATGCTCTAAAAGAAATTCTACCTTTTGGACTGAAGTCAAGCATTTCAAGCCTAAGAGGATTAATTTTTGAGTGACTAGAAAGGTTTTGTAATACAGGTGCCTTTTTAATATTAACTCTTTTTTTTTTTTTTTTATAGCTCTACTGTCGTCCTGTGTATTCGGAGATGCTACAGCTGGGTCTATTGGTGTTGGCATGTTTGAATGTGACTACAAAGCTGCATGAATAATAATTATGGCTTATCCTTATATATTCCTTTATGGAAGCTAAATGCATTATTACATCCTCTTATGTGACTCAAAACAAATCTGTGAAGAGGGTAGAGTGATTATTATTATTCCCATTTAAAAAATGAAGAAACTGAGATTCAATAAGTCAAATGACTAGGTTAAAGCCACGTAGCTAGTTAACAACAGACCTGGTACTTAAATTTAGGTCTTCTGACTTGGAGTCGATGAGGGCAGTTTTGTTCATTCATTTTGCTTAGTTTTTTTCCTATCATACTATGATCCTATAAGTTTTTTTGTAATATAGTATGTGTGCCCAAAGCTAGCCCCAAGTCACTATCAAGACCTTTTGTCCCCAACTACACCTTTTCCATTAAACATTACATTTACTCAAAAACATTCCTTCTGGAATTATATAGGGAGTTTGCTCAACTCCAGTGGTTGCTAGTAAGCGAAGTACTAAATAAATATTTTTTTTTTAAATCTATCTCATCCTGTTAAAGTGTTAATTGTCAATGATACCCTAGTGTTACATGACAATTTTTTTTAAAGAATTGCTATTTAACCTAAAGAAGACTTAGAGAAACATAACAACTAACCATGTATTTTAAGGGCTAAGTAGAAGAAGCATTAGATTTAGTCCTCCTAACCCCAGATAGAAGAACAAGGAACTATGGGTTAAAATTGAAAAGACACAAAATTTAGGTTTGGTTTAGGGGAATTTTCTTTTCTTTTCTTCTCCTTTCTCCTTTCTCCTTTCTCCTTTCTCCTTTCTCCTTTCTCCTCTCCTCTCCTCTCCTCTCCTTTCCTTTCCTTTCCCTTCTTTTCCTTTCTGAAGGTTCCTATCTTGTTCAACTTGGAAATAGAGTGGCCACTTATTGATTGATCCCTTTATTGATTGGCATAGAAGCTTTGCCTTCTCTCTTTCTGGTCTAGACATGTTTGTTCCTTTTCAGGCAGCCCGGTGGTACCGTCATCCCAAGGGCCCACCATATTGGTAGCAGACTTAGTAGAGGCACTCAAATAGCTTTAGCTTTACTGTGACTCAAATGTTCCACCAGATTCAGCCTTCTAGGCAAGAAGATAGGGATTCCATATGTGACCTAGAAAACTTCTTAACAATTAGTTATCCAAATGTCAAATGACTATGGCACTAGAAGTCTTCAGACAAAGGCTCACTTGTCAGGAAGGCTGTACAGGATAATATACAGGATAATCTTATTCACACGCTGGTTAGACTAAAAGGCTTGTGGTGTTCATTGCAACACTGAGATTCTCACATGTCACCCTTCCTTGAGTATTATGTAATGAAGGACATCCTAAATGATCAAAACAAATTTTCTTTCCTCTTGAACTCTTTTTCCAGGTCCCTCCAAATTTCACTATTACTGTCTGGGATACCACCATCTTCCAAAGATGAAAAAGAGCTATGCCAATCTCTCTTCGTGCTTTTTTTTTCTCAATGTCTAGAATGGCAACTTATACACAGTAGAAACATAATAAAGAGTCAGTATTGGGAAATCATACCAATATACTTGTTAGAAATGTATGTAAAATATGAGTAAATGGACTCTGAGTAAGGTCTAGAGTAGCTTTCTGGCTAGTTTATATAATATAATTTATTAGTTTATGGCATAAAACCATATTACTTAGCATCTCAGCTGTTATTCTTTATAGCTGAAGCTTCTTGAAAAAGTGACTTTCAGATAAAGCAAGTGTGGATTGTTTGTATTTTAATAAGGCCTGTAATAACTTTATAAAAAGAATGCTTAAAAGTATGTCTGTGAGATGCTAGGACAACTCATTCATAGTGTTTAATTTGCAAAAGAGTCCTTCAAATTATGTAATGTTTGCAAATAGCTTTTTTACAGGTAAAAAGAAATGAGTCTGCACATGAATGTTAAGATTTTTTGAATGTACCCACTTTTTACAGATTCAGTCATTATTGGCATAATTCTTAACAATAATGACTACAGGGTCTTTAAAGGTCCAAGGGAAGATAGAGGGGAAATGGCCTAAAGGGACTATTATGAACAGTAGGCACCTCATAAATTATTGTTGAATTGAATTGAATGAAATTCCTGCCTGAAGCAAGAAGAAGCTTAAGCTTGGAGTTTGACAGACTTGAATTGTCACTGCAATATATATTTAACCTCCCCAAGTTCTTTAATAAGAGGAAGACCTCTAGTTTATGCTCAAGGTTTCCATAGCTTTCCACTTAAATTGACCTGGTTTGCAAGTTTAGCTTCTGTTGAATCTTTCCTAACAAGCTATAGAGAGGAATTCTCAAAAGAAATCGCCCCAGTGCTACAAGGAAACATTTGATTCTCTCAGGATTGAAAATGTAGTCCTTTTTTTGTTTTTGATAAATCACAATTTAGGTACCAGGAGGTTCTATTTTCTGAGATGATAGGATAGATTCCTAATCTTTTCAGAAAGCAAAAGAGTCTCTCTGGAATAATAATAAAAACAACTACTACTATTTGCATTTATATAGCGTTTTGCAAAGCTTTGATCATTAAGTCCCCTATTTGATTATAAGCTCTTTGACAGCAGGGACTGTCTTTTGCCTCTTTTTGTATACCTACCTAGCACTTAGCACTGGGACTGACACTCAGGAGGCAATTAATAAATCTTTATTGTTCACTGAATACATCACTTGATTTGGATGTCAGGAAAAGCTGCTGAGCTAGTGCTAGTATGATCCCCATTTTGCCTGAGATTAAGAGAGATTGAGTGACTTGATGGTTCAGTTACCAAGTTTCTGAAGGAGAACTGAAACTCAGATCTTCCTGACTCCATTTCCAGCACTCTCCCATCTCACAAAATCGATCCCACTATCATCCTAGGCTGATCCCTAAGCATGAGTAAATCAGGACTCGAATTAAAACCTTCCTTCTATAAGCAAATAGGCTTTCCATCTTCTCTTCAAGGGGCCAAACGCTACCATTCATCCCTTCAGAAATGAATATCAGTCTTGATTTGTTTCTCTAAACCCTTCAACTCAACCTACTTGCTCTCCAGATGAGGCTGGGCTCATTTTTATCAAGATGAGATCCAGATCTTTTTTTTGAATGCCTCTATCCTTATGAAGATAAAGATGACAGAGTAGAGAGAAATGCAAAGGAATTCAAATTATTTTCCACTAGTTACTACATCTTACATTCTCCTAGTCAAAATCCAACTCCCCATCCCTTTTTAGGACCTGTTTGCTTAATCATTGACTTTAATTTCAGCTTTACTGATAATTTCAAGTATGTACATATTTCCTTCTGATATTATGGTCTCTAATCCCAGCTTTCTACTGTGAAAATTTAACACTAGCCTGTACCCCTTTTTTTGGCTTCCCATGATAAAGCAGAGCATCTTACTTTTCAACTTCTGAATTGTCTCTCTCAGAGACGATGGGTAGAGTCCTTCCTAAAATACTGGGAGACTTTGTAGTGGTGCCATGTGGTCGCTCTAAGGACTGCATGGTGATGCCTGGCATCTGGAAGAACCACTTCTGCTCTGGACTGAGGTTGGTGTCTGCCAGATCAGAATGGCTCAAGAAAGGGACATCACAAGGAGTATAAATCAGAGTAGGGGAAGGAAGGAAGGAACTCAGAACTTCAGAGGAGGTAACTAAGGGAGCACTGGCATTTCCATGATGTACCTTGGCAGTTGGCTGGGGGAAGATGGCTAGGAGAATCCCTGTGCCAGTGAGCTGGCTCAGGGCTGTCTAGGGGAGCCCCTGCATGCACACACAAAGTTGGGCTCAGGGCTTGCTAAGGGAGTGCCTTCACACCCAAGGTCTGACTATGGAGCTGGAGGAGGCTGCTAAGGGAACAGCTGGCCACATGTGATTGGTGCCTTTTCTTTTTCTGACCTGCTTTTTATTATTTAATAAATGATTACAAATTAAAATACAATCTCCAGAGAATTTTAATCCTGACTCTAATATCTATAGAAGTTTCTATAATCTTCAATTTTGAGAACCCAGGAATGGGATGCATCTAAGGATATCTCTTATAAACCTCCAATGACAAATTAAGTTAAACCAGTCTATCCCATAATTTAAATAATCTTTAGGTTGTATTTTCTTTTAGTATAATGAATCTGTGGCTAAATCTTAATAATACAGTCAAAATAATTTTTCTTTTTTTTTAATTCCAAAAGGAATTTTTAATTACGAATAATCATTCAGTGATATAATTTCAAGCATCCCAGGATAGTAATGTTTTCTTGTCATAATTTAGGCCTATAGTTTTGTTGTTGTTGTTGTTGTTGTGTGTTGTTTTAAACAACTTCCTGTTATGAAGACCCAAATGTTGCAAGTGTTCAGGGGCATAAAATAACAATTGCAAAGCATCTTAGTTTTGCTTGAAGAAAACACATTTAAAAAAAAAAAAAAAGACTATTCTCAGTGTACCTTCTAATTCTCCAGCTTTCTATCTTCCCATTTTGATTTACGATAAAACATTCATTTAATAAGCATTTGTTAAGGGCGGGTTATGTGCAAAGCATAGTGCTCAGCTTTATCTCTCTTCCCTTTTCTAGACTTTGAAGTGCATTTTGTACCTCTCTTTAGATTTACATTCAGGCCATGACCATTCAGAGCTTCCAGAACCTGCATCACTTCCATGCCTTTGGGAAGGACTTCAGCCTAGATTCTTTGAACAAAAATAGTCAAGTAGTCAAGCATCCATTCTTCCCTTTTATCCTACCTGGAAGAACTGTGTTGCCACCCAGTAGTCAGATTGGCAGACTGCCTCCAGGAAACTGGAACTTCTAGGCACTAAAACCTATTGACCAGATGCCAAGCTAACTAGGGCATGCCATAGTCATGGTAATGCTTTTAGGCAATCCTTAACTCTTTAGTGATTTTGCTCAGAAACATAAATATCACATGGGGATAAGGGATCCTATTAAGTCATAAAATACTTTAAAACAATATTTTCAACATCAAATTTATAGCTCTACTCACCTTCTCTAAGCCAAACCATCTTATGCATGTGGATATAAGGCGAAAAGCAATTTCTAGTGACAGTATGTTTCTCTCTAGTCGTAAAAAGAGGTTTAAAAAACATGGTTTGCCCTAGATGCTTGGGAAGGTGACAATAATACCTACCTTCTCTTCCTGGATAGTTAGTGTTGGGCTGACTGAGGGGAGATGAAAAGGAGAGGAGAATAACAGGTCAAAAACACCTCATCCAAGATATAGGCTCCTTACTGAATCTCTTCCTGGATTATTGAGGATAGGAGAAACTCCCACATAATTCACTGTTTCATTCATCTTTTGTCTTCATTCTCTCTGTCAGAGTTGGGTTGCTAAACAGTAGTCAGTCTGGCTGGTTTCCTCCAAAGGACAACCGAAATTCCAGTTAAAAAGGCTATTGGCAAGATGCCTCACTTAAGGCACCAAAGGCCTCAGGTTAAAATATAAATCTTATGTGGGAGGGATATTATATTAAGCCATTACCTTAGATATTTTAAAGTGGAAAAATAGATAGCTAAGTACCTGGAAAAAACCTTACAGAGTAAGTCACAGAAGAGAAAAGGTTTTATGGGTGAAAAAGAAGAAGAAAAGTTCAGCTACATCATCATTAGTATCTTCACCCACATTTATATAGTTCTTTGAAGTTTGCAAAGAACTTTGATCACAATGTTTTTGTAAAGTAGGAGATTCAGCTTTTTATTCTCTTTCTTTGACAGACATAGAAACCGAAGCTTTGCAATCAGGTGATTTGGCAAAAAAAATCACATAGCTAGAAAGGTGATTCACACCCAACTTGTCTGATTCAAATTCTGGAGCTCTCCCCACCCTACCATATTGCCTCTAGTTATTGATGGAAACATAGATCACTAGAACTCTTCTCCAAAGGACAAGTATATTGGAAATCATCAAAATACCTGGCAGCTGAGGGTAACGTGAGGACCCTTGCTATTTATATTGTAGATGGGAATAGAACTACTAGGGTTTCAAGGGAGTTTGGGCAAAAGTGCTTTTTAAAATTTAAATCATTATGAATGGGGAAAAAGAAAGTCAGATGATTGTGGAATGTGGAATAACGAATAAAACCCCCACTTATTATTAATTATTATTATATTAATTGCTATTATTACTAACGGTAATAACTAGAATTTTTTTGCTACCTATAATATGCCAGGCTTGGGGCTAAATATTTTTAAGATATCTCATTTAATCCTCACAACAGCCCTTCAAAGAAAATACAATCAAGACTGAGTAACTTGCCTAGGTTATAGAGCCAGTAAGATCTGACATCAGATGTCTTATCTCTAAGCCCAAGTCACTGAATCCACTACATCTATATTTGGAGATTGTCTTCTTTATTTCATTAATAAAAGTTTTGTAAGCAGAAATCTGGCTTTGAAATCAGTAAGACCAAAGTTCCAGTGGGGACATACATGCCATAATTTCATTGGCTTAGGGAATTCCCACAATGCCTCTCAACCATTCTGGTTATGTGTCTATGGATAAGTCAAGACCCAGAACATCTTCTCAGAGGGAGCACTACAACCTAAGAAGCTCTCTTCAAGTTTTCCCATTTTTGGCCAATTAATTTTATCATAGGACCTATTATAGAAGGGGATCTTAGAGATGTTCTCCTTCCTCATTTTATGAATGAGGAAACTGAAGTCCAGAAAAGTGATGTGGTATGTACCAGGTCATCCAGTAGTAGGAAGAAAAGAGAACTTAGTTAACTTCCCTAAGCCTTGGAAAAAGATAGCTAAAAGATGGTTGGAAACAACTGTCGAGGAGGCTTCCTCTTGCTCTATATCCAAGATTCTCTGACTTAGATACTGAATTACAGTAATTGAAATAATTTCATCCACTTTATAGGTCAGGTCACTTTAGTGTACTTACTGATATCATCAATAATTTGGATAATAATGAGGAGGGGATGATAAAAGGTGGGGACAGAGTTCTTGATTTTCATTGATTTGGGGAATTCTCAGAATGGAAACTCCTTCCACTGTTGCAGTTAGGTGATTTTTCTGGACCTTAGAGTTTTAGAAGGTCACCTCTAAAATGACACAAATCTCTTATATAGTATTGTCAAAAAGCATTGTCATTTATTTACTTGTTTTCCCTACTTTCATGTTTCTACATTCAAGTCCTATGCCAATGAAATCCCATTAGTGATATGCAAGTTGTTCAGCAGTCACTTTTTTTATGACTTTTCCCCCTATGAATACAACAAAACTACAATTGCTAAGGACTGTATGCAAATTTATACATCGTACCTTTGAACATAAATGGGACATTAATGCAGGCAGAGAGTACATAGCCATTAAAATTTCATAGTTCATCTAGATTTTGATGAAGTTGCTGCCATCAAAATACATTTTCCTAAAAATCAAATAAAAAATCTAATGCTGTACAATAGCAAAGCGTAAAAATAAAACCAGAGCTAAGTGTGACTCACAGCACCATATTCATTCAAATTTAGTTTTGAAAGGAACAATTTTTAGCCTGTAGTAATACTGAGCTTGTTTGGAACAACCATAAGTCATAAAATACTATATCGGAAGGATCACATGTAATTCCTGCCTCTAATATATGGTATGTTTCCTTTGTTTTTAAACAGTTTCCAGAAGTGTTAATGGACTATTGCTCTATATTGATGAAATATCTCCTCTACGGAGGTATCAATAGCAAGTGCTTTTGGTAATGCCCTAAACGATGCAGAGGACAGCATATTTATTGGTTGTAAAAGTATGTTCAAGGGATTAACTTTATGACCTTAATGGAACAATAATTTAGAGGCTGCTGAAGCCTGGGAAATAATTCATGGTTTGAGCCAGATTAAAGCAACAATTGATATTGAGAACTACTGGCAAATTCCCCAAACAGTTACTGATTGCAGAGATCTTGAAGGGGTCTTGCCAATGTTTATTAAAAAAAAGGAGGAGGGGAATGCAACGCAGAGTTGGTTTTATTTTTTTATTCCTGTTAACTATACAAATAGTCACACTGTTCTAGAATCTTATTGAGTTTTTCACTAGAAGAAATCTGTTAGAAAGAGTAGGTACCATGATTGAGTTTCAAATAAGAATTAGTACATCAAAAATGCAGAGATAAATCTCCAGTCCTTAGTGTTCCTAAATATTGTTCATTTCAAGAAGGTTTGTGTTGATTTTTTAGTAGAAACTACTACTACTACTACTACTACTACTACTACTACTACTACTACTACTACTACTACTACTACTACTGCCACTACAACTACTACCACTACAACTACTACCACTACTGCCTAGCTCCCTAATATTTGTATAGCATTTTAAGGTATAAAAAGTACATTAGCAATATCATTTCATTTTATCTTCACAACTCCGGGAAGTTGGTATGATTATCCTCATTTTACATATTATAGTTCTTCAAAAAATATTGAAAGAATAAAATAATGTCATAAGGCAGAGTATGCAATGATTTACCACTCTTCCCATTCAATTTAGATAATAGTTTTCAGTATAGATTATTATATTTAAAGATCAGCAAGGAAACACTACATATGTAAGTAGCCTATAAATGAACACTTTTCTGAACACAAAATAAAATGTGATGTTGGGTACAAAAAGTAAGATCTTAACCGAGAGGGAGATCCACTCTATATAAGTGGAGAAATTTGGGTTGTACTCTAAAGAATGGACAAGAATTCAAGAGGCAATTAAGAAGAAAATGAAATTCCCAAATAGAGCAGAGAGTGAAGAAGGACATAAGAGATGTGGAAGCAGAGAACACATTCCAGCAAGGCAGAAAATAGGCAAGTCTGACTGAAGTACAAACTGTGGCGGGAGGTAGTCTTCGATAAGATTAGGAAAGCAGAGTGATGCATTATAGTGCACCTCAAATGTCAAGCAAAAGAACTAAGCAATAGGGAAGTTATTGAAGATTTTTGAGCAGAAGAATATGTCCAAATGTCTACATAAGGAAGGTATATTTGGTAGTTATATGAATAATGGATTGGAATGTGGAGAAGACAGAAAGAAAACTCCTTAAAGCTATTGTAATACTTGTGAGGTTATATGATGGTCATGTAGGAAATGTTGCAGTGCTATGATTGTCATCAATAGATTTTTTTTAAACCCTTACCTTCCATCTTGGAGTCAATACTGTGTATTGGCTCCAAGGCAGAAGAGTGGTAAGGGTTAAGTGACTTGCCCAGGGTCACACAGCTGGGAAGTGTCTGAGGCCAGATTTGAACCTAGGACCTCCTGTCTCCAGGCCTGGCTCTCAAGCCACTGAGCTACTCAGCTGCCCCCTATAAATAGATATTAAACACCTACTTGGTACCAGGCACTGTGCTAATTGCTAGGCATACATACAAAAATAAAAATAAAAGGGGGAAAAAACAGTCTGCTTTCAAGAAGCTAAGAAGCCAATAGAGAAGACATTATGGAAATAGCTGAGTATGAACAAGACAAATTAATAATGGTATCAGAGAAAGGGCAGTAAGATTAAGAAGAGGGAAAGGCTTATTGCAGAAGATGGGACTTTAGTTGAGACTTAAAGAAGCTAAGGAAGAGAGGAGACTGATTTGAAGAATCAAAGCCTGCCAGGCATAGGGGATAACCCCTGAGAAAGTTCATATATGGAAAATGGAGTATTTTGTTGGACAAATATTTCTCTATATTTATATATTTCTTATTATATTGCTGAGTCATTTATTTTGTTTTGTTTTTTTCCCCTGGCTGGACCATTCTAATTTTCAGAACATTCAATTCACTCAATTCTTGAGTGAAATGTCCCAGTCTATTTTACTCAGTCTTCCTAACCTTTCTTTCCTATTTAATTCTATTCTGTAGTTCTTGTTCCTTTCTTTCACATCAAATGAGATAATGCTTATGAAAAAGCATTTAGCATAGTGCCTGGTATATAGTACAGGATATAAATATTGATTCCTTTCCCTTTCCTTTCCAATTCTGGTGGCCAAGGATTTCTTCTCCCCCTTCTCTCCAAGGATTTATGCTTATATATTGTGAAGTCACAATTCATGTGGTAGAGATCCCTTGGGCTAAATATTTATCCCTGGACCTAATTATTTCCTCACGATGGTCAGAGTTTTCCTTGGTTTACTCATGAAGAAGACTGTACTTCAGTCAAACACCACAACTAAATTGTGTTGGCCAGGTGGGCTCAGGGACCCACCAGGACCATTGTGTCTCTGCTAATACCACAAAGATACCTTCCTAATGTATGTTGGAGCCCAATAGGGATGGACCAGTCTCAGTTTTTGTTTCCTCTGTTGCCATACCGGACCTCTCCAGTTCAGAATAGAAGGCCATGAGCTGGGTTTAAGTAAACAACCCTATTTAAGAGAAGCTGTGGGCTTCGCCTAGACTTGCATGCTAATGGAGAGCTTAGAATAGAGCTGAGACTGTCCCAAGGTTCTAGGGGGTTCTACCCTCCAAACTTGCCTCTCATTAAGTTCTTGACCTGACTAATTTGCCTGTCCTAGAATCTTTAATGCCTTGTTTTGTTTTGTTTTGTTTTTGTTTTTTTAATTTTAAACCCTTAACTTCTGTGTATTGACTTATAGGTGGAAGAGTGGTAAGGGTAGGCAATGGGGGTCAAGTGACTTGCCCAGGGTCACACAGCTGGGAAGTGTCTGAGGCCGGATTTGAACCTAGGACCTCCTGTCTCTAGGCCTGGCTCTCAATCCACTGAGCTACCCAACTGCCCCCCCCCCTTTAATACCTTTTGATAGAAAGAGAAAGGAGAAAGGGAAATGAGCAAGGCAAGGGAAGGAAGAATAAGAGGGAGTGAGGCAAGGCAGCCTGTGTAGAGCATGTTCTAAATTCCAGGCATTCTGCTAAGTCCTTTTTATAAATATTATTTCATTTGGACCTCATGACAACCTTGAGAGGTAGGTGCTATTATGATCTCCATTTTATAGTTGAGGAAACTGAGGCAAACAGAAGGTCAATGACGTGCCCAAAGTCATGTGGCTTGGAAAAAGCAGAGGAAGGACTGGCATATGGGACCTCAGAGCTCCAGCCTCCTTCTCTTTCCACTATACTATGCCCTGAGGAATACCAACACAAAAACATTTGTTTTGATGAAAGCAGGATTGGGAACAGTGTTAGAGTTGATCTGAAATGTGGAATGTTCTGTCCTTATAAACAGCATGCTGGGGAGAGGATTAGAGCATGGCCTTGTCTTTGATCAACCAGAGGATGAATAAGAAACCTGATGCCCTTCAGAATGAAAAGGACTCTTCATCTGAGGTGGGATAAGGAGAAATGTAGAAGACAATCTGTTCATATATTGGGCTGATCTTCATAAGGACTCGTAACACCTGCTTTCATTTACCCCAACGGAGTCGTAGAGATAAAAGAGCATGTATGAATGAAAGTGCCTTCCTACCCACTAGGGATGCTGTGATTTAGCAAGCCTCATTGCTGAAAGGAACTACAGCCCTTTCAGCCAATTCTTTTGACTGCTTCAACCACCTACTAGAGAAATGTTCTGCATAGATTCAAGGTATCCCTCCTGATACTACTTGTAATTTGAGAGTAGGATACAGGCTAAGTTAAGGAAAGAAATCTTCCCATAATACTAGTGTTGGGAAAGATTTTACATAGTAAACAATCACTTGACTAACTAGTTGTTGCATTTTGCTAACATTTAATTCATGGAAAAATCCATTTCCTTTATAAACATCAACAAGCCCATGTGAAAGAATAATATATATTAATAATGTAGATTAAACAGCGTCCTCTCTAGTTACTGGGAACCGTAGTGAATCCATTCTACAGAGCTGTCCTTGCTTATCTCAGGATGCCTGTCATTTCTGGGTGCTTTTCATCTGGAATGCATTCAAACCAGAGACCTAGAGGCATGGATTCAATTTAGTCATGTAATCCACACCTAATTAAAATATTAATTCCCTTAAAATATTACAAGACCTGAAAACAACTGGTTTCTTGTGTTATAAGGACAGCCACAGGCCCTGAGGGAGCAAAGTGCAAGATGAAATACATAAGATAAAATTTCTTTATGCTTTAGCACCTTACCCTTTCCATAAAGTATGAAGGGTCAAATTGGAAGAAAGGATGTAATTTTTCCCTGTTGCACAAAAACTTAAAAGAGTTCCCAAAGTCATTCTTTTTTACAAAGAAAAAATGTATCACCTTCAAGAACATTAGAGTTTGAAATTTTGATGTTTAGATAATGAGTTGGTATTATTACATAGTTATTTATGCATGCTAGAGCATAATATAGTAAAAAGAACACTGAATAAGGAGTAAAAAGATTTGAAGTAAAGCCTTGATTCTACTTCTGATCATCAGGATGGTCCTGAAAACTTACTGAATTTCCCTGAGCCCCCAATTTTTTTCATATATCAAAGTGGCTAATAATACTTCCTTTGCCTGCTAATGCCATGGACAGTGAGCTGTACATGGAGTCAGGATGACCCAAATTCAAAATCTGTCTCAAACACTTACTCAGCTGTATGGCCTGGTCAAGACACCTAACCACCACTCAGCCTCAGTTCCTCAACTGCAAAATAGGCATAATAATAGCACCTACCTCACAGGGTTGCTATGAGAATAAGTAGATTATATGTGTAAAGAACTCTGCAAACATTAAAGCTACATATAAATGCTCCATATCATTGACTCTCTCCTAGTATTGTGTGACAAATGAGTTAGTAGATGTAAAAGCATGTTTCAATGCTCTCTCTAAGTGTAAGGTAGCATAGGATAGTGGAAAGAAGACCTTTTCTGGAATTTAATAACACCTGAGTTCAAATCTTATCTCTATTACAAGTTATATTTATCATAGACAAGTCAATTAAACATTCAATGCCCCAGGTAGTTCTCAAACTATAAATTGGAGACAGATTATTGCTCTGTATTAGTAGAGACAGACTTCAGTTCAGGATTTCTTTTACATGGAAAAACAGCAAATCTAAAATATACATGCATAAATGTACACATAAATACTATAGAAAGTTAATCTTGAATTGGGAAATGATTTCCTCTTTGGCACCCCAAAAAATCTTTTGACATTAAAGCTACAAATAGTCTCTTTCTGGGCTGTGAAACTGGGTTGAGTTCTTCTTTTGTCTAGATCTTTTGTCTTTGTTAGGGATAGCAGGTATAAAGGCATATCACTGGGCTAGCTTTTGTTGCAGGCACATTGGAGACCTGCTCCTTATTTATCTGTAAAAAAGATTTCTCTTGGGGTATGTCAGTCAACTCTAGCTACCTGGTGGTCCTGCCACATGGCATGGAGAAAAGGATGTGTTGGAGTCTTTCTGAGCCTGGTCTCTTCCTGTGATGAAGTGATGAAGGAGGAGGAGTTGAGGTCTCTGAGGCCATTTCCTGCATGCCTATTGTCTATTTAAAAAGGTCCCAGGAAGGGCTGAATGAGGACTTCAGAAGGAATACATATTGATTGGCATGTGTGACTGGAAGTTGAACTCTTTCTTGTCCAGCCTAGCTGCTCACATTTTTCCCTCCTCTCTAGCCCAGCTCTCCTGCCTAGGTTTGAGTTCTTTTGGTATCCGTTCAGACTCTAAGGGAGTACATTGGCTAGTTAGATTTTCTTGAGCAGCCAATTAATAAATTAACCCAATTTAATATACACAGCCTCCAGAGAATTTCATCTCTTATAATACATAAAGGAATAAATAAATATAAGGATAAGAGTTTTAGAAGCTTTCATAGGTAAAGGAATCCTAGTGAATTCTGATGACTTCAGTCAGTGGAAATAATCAAAGTTCTGATGTGCCTTCTGGGGTTAAAGCTCATTTTTTTTTGTCTCCTCCTGGGGAGGTCTGGGATCTCTGATCATTGATTTGGAATGAATGTCTAGTCCTCTGGTGTTAACATTAAAAGAGACCCAAACTTTTACAAACTGGCTCTTTGGACCAGGAATGACTTCTGAAATCTTGACTAGATATAATGTATTATTTCATGTTGCCTTATACAAGTATAAAAAACTAAGTTGTCATTCAACCAGCTCTAGATTCCCATGGACCCAGCTTCAATGATAGGGAATTTTTTAAGGTATTATATTTCTTTGATTCACTTCCCATTAAAAAATTAAAATAATAATATTCAGCACTCAACTTTGCTTCAAAGCCAGACTCCTAGTAAAAGCTTTTCCTTTCCTAGTCTCTTTCTCTTCTTCTCTAATTCATTTCTCATACTGCAACAATTTAAAGGCTTATGATTTCACCATTCAATTAAAACTATTCACTCAATCAAGGTTGTAAAAATTTCCTAATTGAAATTTTAATGCCCTTTTCTCAGTCCTCATTCACCTACACCTTTCTGTAATATTTGACAATGTTAACTACCCTTTCCTCCTGCTCAGTCTGCCTTTTCTTGGTTCTCTTGACTTATGCTGATTGTATTTAGCTAGATCATAATCCATGACCTACCTAACCATGGTCTCACAAAGCTCTACCAGTATCTCCTTCTCTACTCTTATTATATAACCTTTCTTGATGATTTAATAAGCCTCTATAAATTCAATAGACAGTCAATAATACATGGACAGTACTAAAAACGTGTATGTGCCAGGTGTGATATAGATGACAAATTCAAAATCTATCTATTAAACCCTACTTTTACTCCTGAGTTCCAATCCTCACATCATCATCAGATGCCTGCTAAAAATTTCCAAAGGGATGAAGAATCTCTAATTCAACGTGCCAAGAATAAGATTCATTATTTTCCTCACTGAATTCAATCTTTTGCCAGATTTTTCTGTACAGCTATCTACTGGCCTTCCAGTCAGATGAATTTCCAATTTACCATCATTCTCAATTTTTCCATTTCCTTCAGTTCTACTTCATAATGTCCAAGTAACTGTCACATCTTATCCATACCACTTCCATAACTTATCTTGCACCCATCCTGTTGTTCTCACTCATATAATGACCATGCTATTTTGGATAGCCATCACTGCCTGATTGGTAGGTTGGCAAAAGTTATTTTTCCTTTTATTTTTGTATTTCTATTGCCAAGTTCAGAGCCTTCCATATAGAGAGGAGACATAATTAGTGTTTGTTGGGTTGGTTTGGACTGGAGTGGATTAAGTCACTACTAGCTACTCAGTCATTGACTGTGATAATTCAGGAAAGGAACAATAATAAAAAGGTGCAACATTTCATAGAAAAAGAAATTAATTTTAAAATTCTAAGTCTAAGCCATATGCCCAAATAAGTAGAGTTTCATTTATCTTCCTCAGAGCAGTTTGGAACCCAACCTCTGCCAACATTCAGGGAATGAATGAAATTCAAAGGGAATGAAAAGGAAAGCATCTGCATAATTTTTGCTGCCCAATTTATATATACCTAGTGTGGCTTGACCTCAGGGATGGGTGGAGTCTAAATCTAGTCAATCTTCTTTTCCCTCAGAGCTCCAAGTTTGATTTGCCTCAGGCAGTAATAATTCCATTTGATCACAGTTGTTTAATAACTTTCCATGCCAGAATATCTTATCCAGTTGTTTTAGTACACTGCCTTAGTCATAGCCTTAATTCCCTCTACTCTCCCCCCCTCATTCAATCATCCTCTCCTATAGGTATATATGCCTTAAAAGAATTAGAATTCTTATTCCCCTAGACAATGTTCACATATTGAGCCCAGGAATATTTATAAATTTATTCCTTTCCCCCTTACTCATGCTTATTAAACTAGGAACCAGGAAGATAGTATTAGTTTATGGTGTTAGCCTTTAGAGAAATCTTTGCATTTAGTACCAGTGATCTTCAAGAACAACAGCAAAATATTCATCCAGGAACATCTTTTAGATGTTATCTGTGCTTTGAAAGTATATAGACAAGAAGAAATAAAAAGCAGCATAAACAAATTCACAGTCCATGTAGCATTTTGGCCTTATAATCTCTTTTTCCTTCACTATTTCAAATGAAAGAAGGCATTTATTGAGAGAAATCCTTTGTTCACGCAGGACTGGGACATCATTTTTGCCAGGTCCCCTGTCCTATGTATCTGTGGTGGAAAAACTCATTTATATACCTTGTTTTCCCATACTTTGAAAGGTACATAAATTCAGAGACATGGGTTTGTATAGAACAAAAGTGTCATAAACTAAAGCATGGTAGTGATTGCTACATCTTTGCAGTACCTCTATTTCATGTAATATCACAGAACTGAACTTACCTTTCAAAATATTTTGTCTTGATGTAAAGTTGTGCCTCTGGATGAATGCGAGTTTTGGTAGCAATAATTTTGACTCATTGGTATATAAATTTCATATACATTTGAAAAATCTGAAGCATGCTAAATAAATATGCAAATGACTAAGATATACTGCTTTAATCAAGTCATTTAAGTAGAGATAAGATGCTGCTGATTGAGATTAAAATTGCTGTCAAAAGATCTTGGCAATGACATTTTCTAAATATGTTGGGGTTTATTAATGCTACAAAGAGATATTATTTCAAAGTAAAAACTACTATTGGTGAGGTATATGACAATTTCATTTTGTAAAATCATTAAATTACTTAGAATGGAAGATTATTTAAGCCCACTGTCTGAGTAAAGAAGTATAGTGATGACATAATATTATACTTTCCTGAGGCAAGTTGAACTAAATCAAAATATAAGTTATTTTCAGTTCTTCATTCTGACCATGTATATACACACAGACATATACACATATACCCTCTATCTGTTTTGTAAGACAAAATTTCTTAGTCTCATTAGGTTATAACAGTTTTCATACCAAAGTTTTCCTCTTGAAAGTCCTCTGTCAATTATATTAAAAGTAAAATAAGAGTTCACTAAATTAGGCTTTATAGAGTACTTAAAATATTCAAATTCTATCATCAAGATAATGAGATTGAATGAAAACCTTCTACCTTCACGTTGCATGCATTATTATGTAATAATAAAGTACTTTCAGAAGTAAAGATGAGCCTAGCTCCCTCTCAGTAGGACATGTTCTTTGGATGTCTTTTTCAGAAAATGGAATCTATTTAATGAATTTAAGTTAATTCCGTCCCCTCTTTCACCTGATCTCTCCTCATATCCAGTGACATAGATTTGTAAAAACTTAGCCCAGGCATGTGGCAGGATCTCTGACCACAGAATTTAGCAAAGCTAAGGGAAAGTCCAGTCACAATGAACTTATTCAAAAAAGCACTATTAAGCTATCTTCAGGGAGGGGAATCTTCTTTCTTTGGAATGATTAGCTTTTTTAATAGTTCTTTGGTCTTTGGCTGTTCTTCATGAAGCCTCCAGGTATTGGTATTTCTTTTCTGTTAGGTTTTGCATTTAGATTTGTAAAAAATACATAGCATTATAATTCCCTCCCTTATCTATAGATGTAAGGACTATGGGTGCATAACACTGCATATGGTTTTTAGTTTTGCTTTTTTTTTTTTATAATGGATGATTGGGAGTAGGGAGGAAGAAGGATACAGTCAGAACTACAGGAATCATAGCATTGAAAAAGGTTGGAGATTATCTGTAATGGTGCTCCCTTGGTGGGGAGCTCTTTTCACCCATCCTGGTCATAATAATAGCTTCTCTATGTGGGGTTTCCTGAAAATTTTGATTAGGAATTCTAATGTTATCCTTCCTTGCTTATCTGACCCATCCTGGAGTATAATATTCAGTTCAAGGCTTAAACAACTAACCAGGAATATAGATTTCACAGAAAGGTCTGAGGGTAATGAGAAAAGAAATAGCAAGTAGGCTGGAAAATAAGACCTTTATTTCTACAATCCCTTAAAAATAATTTTAAAAGACAGAATTACTAATCAATAATATAATTAAGAGAAATATAAAATACTTATTAAAAATCAGTGATTTCTTTATAAGGATATAGTTGTACCATATAGTAATGCTATACTTTTATTTAATGTACTTTCTAGAGTGCCTAAATTGCTCTCTCCAAAGAATAATTCACTTACCTGTGGTAGGTGACCCATTGCTATCACTAACTAGCTCTATGAATTTGAACAAGTATTTGATCTCCTAGATCTCAGTTTCCTCATTTGCAAAGTAAGAGGACTGAATGATAACTAAAGTTATTTCTAGTTTTAAAATTCTAAGTGTCTATAAGTTTATTTAATAGGTAGTTTAAAAATTCTTAAAAGTCTTTGGTGGATAAGTTCTGAATTTCATAGTACCTACAAAATGGGCAAGCATGGAAAACATTTCCTCCTAAAAAAGATGGAAAATGTAGCAAGGGAAACTACTCCTGTGGATCTGGTTTCCAGCAGTAAAGAGGGACGGACTGCTAAAGTAAAAGTGAAGGGATCATGTGAGAGAAGTGAGCATTCCATCTCATCACATGTAATAAGGAAAGAGAACAAAGCCAGGAATAGTATGACATTGATCCTACATTAGGACAGAGGATATTTCAAAGGAGTAGAGGAAGAACATTTAGTATTCAAACTAATTCAACTTAATAGGCATTTATTTATAAGTGCTTACTATGGAAAAGGCAATGTATTAGGTGGTGAGGAACTAAATAACTATAATTGCATTTGGACGACATAGTGGGCAAAATACAAAACTTGGAGTTGGGAAGAACTAAGTTTGAATTCTGATTCAGACTTTAACTAAGTATGTGAGCCCTGTTAAGTCCCTGAACTTCCTTGTGCCTTTTTCTCTTTGTCTGTAAAACTAGGGATGATAATAATAATACCTACCTTCCAGGGTTTTTATGAGGATCAAAGGAGTCATCACATATGAAACTTAAAGTGTTATAAGGATGTTAGATGTTAGTATTAATATTAATAATATTTATCCTCAAGAAGTCTACATTCTCCTGGGGGAAATGTAACATGTAAACATAAAAATATTTATAGCAGCTTTCTTTGTGGTAGCAAGGAACTGGAAATTGAGGGGATGCCACCAATTGGGGAATGGTTAAACAAGTTGTGGCATATGGTTGTGATGGA
The DNA here is from genome assembly GCF_016433145.1 of Gracilinanus agilis. Taxonomy (NCBI): domain Eukaryota; kingdom Metazoa; phylum Chordata; class Mammalia; order Didelphimorphia; family Didelphidae; genus Gracilinanus; species Gracilinanus agilis. Next base: position 186,644,612 of record NC_058135.1, on the reverse strand, counting down.
ATGCTAATGGTGATATAAGAAATTGTAAACAGGTAAATATTTTTTTAAATGTGGCACAACCTAGGAATGGTCGTCAATGAGCAATTAGCAATGAGAAAGAAATGACCAAACCCAAAAGAACATTATATACAGTAGCAAATGTTGTTTGAAGAATGGCATATGAATGCCTACCTGCAGAGAAAGAACAAATAGAAATCAGAAAAACATAGTTTTATATATACATAGATCTTCTTGTCAAAGGATGCTTCCTATAATAAGTATAGGAAGTGGAGAGAAAGTGTTGCCTTGGTATTTAATGTAACAAATAAATTAGTTTAAATTCTTAAAAGTTTAGTATCATCTGAAGAATGAAAAAGCACTAAAAAATGAGCTTAAAAAGGTTTTCCAAAGGAAGTGACACATGAGACAAGCCTTGAAATAAATTACAAATTTGAAGAACTAGAGAGGAAGTGATAGTGTACTTGTATTGGGATGGAAGCGCGAAGGGGGGAGCATTTCCTGTGGTGGTGGGAAGTGGAAATCTGAGTTCATGGAATAAAAAGCATGTAGACCAGTTTGGCTAGAACAAGGAGTACATGAAGACGGATGATAATATATAAGCCTGGAAAGTTAGGTGGTAGCTAGTATGTGAGAAACTTTATGTGTCAAACCAAGGAGACTTAACTTCTCTCAGAAACAAAAGCTATCATTTTAATATCAATATTTGATCAGCATTGTTGTATGGCTTTGAGACCTGAGACACAACAGCCTCTGAAGAATTGAAAAAGAATATCATATAAAGGGCAATGGAGAGGTACATGAAAGAGGAGAGAGAAGACTGACACATGTAACATTAAAAAGCCTATATAAAAGGAATGAAAAATAATTTTAGAGGGCAGGGAGGATACTGCCAACTAGGATAGTCTAATATTCAAGGATTCACTGACATGAACCTATTTCTTTCATAAAGCAGGTGTCAAAGAAAAAATATATCAGTGAATTGACCATGCAACTAAAAACCTAAAAAAAAAACAAATTAAATGACCTAAATTAAATGCCAAACTAGAAATCCTGAAAATCAAAGGAGGAATTAATACAAATTTAAGGATAAAAAACAAAACAAAACATTGCACTAATACAAATAAAAGCTAACTTAATAAAAAAATAAAATAAAATAAAAATCAGTTAAACATTGACTAATTTAATTTTAAAAAGGGAAGAAACCAAAATTATCAGTATCAAAAGTGAAAAAGGTAAATGCATATCTAATGAAGATGAAACTAAGGCAATTATTAGAAGCTATTTTGTCTAACTACATGCCAAAATGACAGTCTAAAAGAGATGGATGAATATTTTTGAAAACATAAATTACCCAGATTAAGAGAAGAGAGAATAGAACATTTAAATAACACTTAGAAAAAGAAATTGAATAAGCTACAAATGAGATCCTTAAGAAAAGAAAGAAAAAGAGAAAAAAGGAGGACTAATTGGACTTATCAACGAATTCTGCAAAGTATTTAAAGAAAAATTAATTCTAACACAATATAAACCATTTGAGAAAAAATACATAGAGAAGTCCTGTCAAATTCCTTCAATGACACAAACATAGTTTTGATACCTAAACCAGTGAGAGCAAAACAAAGAAAGATAACTATAGACCAATATCCCTAATGAATATTGAAGCAAAAATTTTAAATAAAACACTAGCAAGATCATAACAATACATCACAAAGATTATACACTATGACTAAGTGAGATTTATATGAGGAATGCAGGGCTGATTATAAGGAAAACTGTCATTATAACTAACCATATTAGTAACAAAAATATACGATTATTTCTATAGATGCAGAAAAAAAGCTTTTGAAAAAATGTGGCACACATTCCTATTAAATACACAGGAAAGCATAGGAATAAATGGAGTTTTTCTTTTAAAAAGTGGTATATATCTAACAAACAAAAGCATATATTACATGTTATAAGAATAAACTAGAAGCCTTTCTGATAACATCAGGGGTGAAACCATCATGTCTACTAATTACTATTACTTTTCAATATTGTCCTAGAAATGCTCTCTATAGCAGTAAGATAAGAAAAAAAATTAAAGGAATATTTAAATATAGGCAATGAGGAAACTAACAAATGAAATTCTCTGGAGGCTATATTTTTAGTTTATAATATTAATTTCTTAATCTGCAGCTCAATATTTATAACTAGCCAATGGACCCCATCACAGTCCAAAGTGATGCCACAAAACTTGAAGTAGGCAGCTAGGCTTGGTCAGAAAGAGAGTGCTAGAGACTTAAGCACAAGCAAAATTAGCAGCTAGGAAGGAGAGCTGGGCAAGCCAAAAAAAAAGAAAAAAAAATGCTGATCTCTGGCAGCTCAAGCCAACATATATTCCTTCTGACATAATCACTCAGTCCCTCCCCAGGACATCCCTGATTGGAGAATAGTCACAGAAAGAGTGGCCTCAGAGTCTTCAACTTTTCCCTTACCACTTCATCACAGGAAGAGGGAGGAGACTACCAAGAAGCATTCTTCCTCTCTTCCTGGTGGGTGCATGCTTTTACTACGTGGTGGCCACCTGGTTGATTTCATAACCAAATCAAGACATTGTTTACAGATAATTAGGGAGCAGGTCTCCATCCTTCCTGTTTACATCTAGACAAAAGGAGGGAAGATCCTACCCAGTTTCCTAGCCTGGGGGAGAGACTTGTAGTTTTAAAAATCAAACTGTTCTTGCAGGCCAAAGGTGAAATCTTTTTTCAAAAAATATCCCAATTCATCATTAATTTTCCACACAACTGACATTTTTTTTGCACAAAATCTGTTTACTTCAAAAAAAAAACCAGAAAATCAACTAAAAAACTAGTCAAAGCAATTAACAATTTTAGCAAAGTCTCAACATGTAAAATAAACCCACACAAATCCTCAGCATTTCTACATTTTACCAACAAAACCCAGCAAGAAGAGATAGAAAAATTCATTCAAAATAACTATAGACAATATAAAACTCTTGGAAGTCTGCTTGCTGATACACACATAGGAACCCTATAAGCACAATTAGAAAAGAGTGATTCAGTGCAGTGTATATCAACCTACCAAAGAATTACTTTATAGAATTAGAAAAAATAATAACATTCATCTGTAGAAACAAAGGGGTAAGAATATCAAAGTCAATGAAAAAAACTGCATGAAAGAAAGAGGCCAGAAGTAGCCGGATCTCAAATTATGCTACAAAACATTAATCATCAAAACACTTTGTTTCTGAATAAGAAATAGAAGGGTTGATCAATGAAATAGATTAGGTACAAAATACATAGAAACAAATTCTTACAATAACCTTATATTGGTAAATGCAAAAATCTTAGTTATTTGATATAAGAATTTGTTATTTGACAAACTATGTTGGGAAAACTGAAAAGTTTCTCAGAAGAAACTAGACATAGACTAACATATCCATACTATACACAAAGAAAAGCTCAAAGAAGATCCATGAATTAGACATAAGTGATATATGCAAATTAGGGGAACATGGAAGAAATCATTTGTCAGATCTATGGATAGGAAAAGAGCTCATGAGCAAATAAGAGATAGAGAAGTTTCCTGGAGATAAAATATATACTTTTTATTATGAAAAATTATAAAGGTTTTTTTCACAAAATCAATGCATCCAAAATTAGAAGGAAATTGAAGGGGGAACAAGATTTTCTAAAAAATTTCTCCAATTTGTCCCTTCACAAATTTTTTTATTTATTTCTATCTCCATAAAATAATTTTTGGTAGTTTAAGTAATATAGTACTGAATGCACAAATTAATTTAAAGCATTGCCATTTTTATTATATTTGCCTAGCCTTGTTCAGTCATTTCGAAAGTTCACCTCTTTGTACTTTCTCATGATCAGTGAATATTTCTCCATTTTTTCAGAAGTCTTTATTTGTATGAAGACGGTTTTGTAATTGTGTTTATAGAGTTCCTACATGTATCTTGGCAAGTTTATCTGATAAAGATGTCATTTCACAAATATATAGAGAAATGAACCAAACATAAAAATTAAAGCCAGTTACCAATTGCTAAATAGTCAACAGATATAAAAGTTTTCAGAAGAAGGAATCAAAGCTATCAATAATCACATATAATAGCTTTAAATCATTAATAATTAAGAAATTCAAAGTAAAATAACTCTGAAGTACCACTTCTTACCCATTAGATTAACTAAGGTGACAGAAAAGAGAAATGGCAAATTCTTGAAGAAATGTGGGAAAATCACTGTTTGTGGAGCTATAAAGTAGTTTAACCATTCTGGAAAGCAATTTAAAGCTATGACCAAATAGCTATAAAATTATGTATGTTCTTTTCCTAGCAACACCTCTACATAGTCTATGCTCCAAAGAAATTTAAATGACAAGGACCCATATGCATAAAAATATTTATGCTTTGTGTGCAAATACATTAATATTCTGCTCTTTTGTGGTAGCAAAGAAATGGAAACTGCGGAGGTGCATATCAATTGGGGAATGGATGAACAAGTTAAGGTTTGTGAATGTTATGGAATACTTTTGTGCTATAAGCAATGATGAGAAGGATTGTTTCAGAAAAACCTCAGAAAACATGTTATGTGACTCAAAGTGAAGTGAGCAGAATCAAAACAATATGCACCATAACAGTAATATCTTAAAATAATCAAATGAAAGGTAACTCTGAACAATACAATAATCCACCACAAATTCAAAGGACAATGAAGAAAAATGCAGTCTTGAAAAAGAAAGAGGAAAATATTTCTTGTTTTTATTTTTGTTTTTTGAATCACAGGTAATGAAGAAATGGTTTGTGACTTTATATGATAATAAGTATTTCTTTTCAATTGGTAGGAAAACGAGAGAAAAAAAGTAGGAACTGAAAATGAAAATGAAATGAACAGAAATCTTTAAAAAAAAAAAAAAGAAAAAAGAAAAAAAAAAGAAAGTGATTGCTACCAGAACAAACAGGGCAGACCATTTTTAGCAAACTAATAAATGACACATTTAGGCAATTATTTTTGATATAGATCCCATCTCAATTTGAAAACCAAGTCTGAAGAAGTCTTAATCCTAATTAATGAACAGAACTTTGTCACTATTCTGAGGACAACTAAAGCTTTAAGAAAATTGATGTGTTCACCATTTGTCCTGAGAGATATTAAATTAGCTATCTGAGTCATGAAGCCGTTTCTTGGAAGGGTGGCTTGATTTGTCATTGATTGTTTCCACAGCAATCTGTGAAAAAAGAGGAAAGGGCAATCACCTCTCAAAGGTGGCTTTGACAATTTTCGGCTACCACCATTGGCAGTGAGTGGGAGTCATTTACCTTGGCTTGTACAAATGTTCAGCTATGAAAGTGCACATGTCATAAAGTCATAGAGTGCCAGAATTAGAAGGAGCCATAGAAAGCATTTGGTCCAGCCCTGTTATTTTCAGATGAAGGAATGGAATCTCAAAGAAGTAAATTAATTTGCTCAAGTTTAGTGTCAGAATAAGGAAAAGAATCGGATTCTCCGAGGCTCGCAGAACGTTGGTCTTTGTGCTTTTGAAGGAAAGAAGCTTCTAGCAACCTTTAGCAATATCAATCCTGATTGACATCTTATGTTAAAGTTTTAGAGAATGGGGGAGGAGGGAGGGCACATTCACAAAGTCCTTCTGGGCATCCTCTATTCAGTTCTAGCTACAATGACCTATCTCCCAGAAGTCTGTGGCAAGGAATTATATGCATGAATTGAGGTAGAAGCTGTTAATAGGGTGAACATACAAATGGCTTGTCTCTCATAAAATGACTTCATACCCTTCTCCATGACCCTCACATCAGGCATGGAGGGCGGAATGCAGGCGGGCTGATAGTGTGAGCAAAAGGAATAAGCTACTGCGACTTTCAGCAAGAGGAAGATTAAGACTGGAAAAAAAATCTATGATTTTACTTGACTAAACGTAGTAAGAAAGAAGTAAGGACTTGACCATTCCTCTTAAGCTGCTCAAGATTTTTTCTTAGGATGGAGCAGCAGTTGACAGGTGTTTTGGTTGTCATTCTTTGTTTTGTTTTGTTTTGTTTTCGGGGGGGATTGTTTTGTTTGCTTTGGAAACTGGATCTGTGATTTCATTCATATGAGCTTCTGCAGTGCAGATTGGCACCTGCCTTGTAATATATAGTCTGAGATGGTGGGCTGGGACGCTGAAAGGTTTCACACAAGTCAGTATGTGTTAGAGGGGAGACTTAAATCTAAGTTTTCCTAATTCTGAGACCAGCTCTATCTATTACAACATGTACTTTTTTTTTTTTAACCCTTCCCCTCTGTCTTAGGATCAATACTAAGTTTCAGTTACAAGCCAGAAGAAACGTAATAGCTAGGCAATTAAGGTTAAATGACCTGCCAAGGGTCATATAGGTAGAAAGTGTCTGAGGCTAGATTTGAACCTAGAACCTCCTTTCTCCAGGCTTGGGGTTCTCTTCACTCTGGGGCACCAAGCTGCCCCTCAGGAATTATTATTTAAAATTACTGTTAAGACGTAGATATTTACTCTAGGGGGAAAAATCTTAATTGAGTTACTTGTTTTATTATTAAACGATTTCCTTAAACATTGATGTGATTACAAGTCATTACATTTCTCGTTCCCTCTCTTGAGAAAAAATTGTCTCAATTCATTCAAAAGAGATCTGCTAATCTATCAAAATATTTGCTAACTTAGACAAAGGAGTCACTTGTACCTCAAATTCCTTTACAGAGGAATATCATTAATATAATATTTCTATACAACCTTTTTAAGGTTCAGAAAATTATTTATATGTATTCATTCATTTTATCATTATGACAAATACGCTGAGGTATAGGTACAGTTGTCAGATTTGAACTCAGGACCTCTCATCTTTAGAACTGGCTTTCAATCCACTAAGCCACCCAGCTGCTCAAGCCCTCTACATTCTAATAAGTTTTCATATATGTACAAAGAAGAGGATATAAAAACATAAGAATTTCTAACATCAGATTCCAGACCCATATTCTATACAGTCCAGTAAGATTTTTTCTTTAATAAAGACTCACTTGAAGATTTTAGTTGTTGGGAGGGACATGGCTATTAAGCCAGCATAGGTGGACTAAGGGATTGCTTCTATGGGATGATTTCAAGAGTGCTAGAGAGTCCTTGATATTAAAAATCTTCCCCAATTTATATATTGATCATGAAAATCTTCATACTTTTTATTGTTTGATTAAAATATTTATTTTCAAAGATAGAATTACATTATCAGTCATTAATACTTTGGACAGCTTGGTGGCATAATGGATAGAGTCTTGGGCGTGGAATCAAGAAGACTCATCTTCCTCAATTCAAATCTTTCCTCAGACACTTTCTAATTATGTGACCCTGGGCAAGTCACTTCACCCTCTTTACCTCAGTTTCCTCCTCTGTAAAATGAACTGGAGAAGGAAATGGCAAACTGCTCCAGTGTCTTTGCCAAGAAAACCCCAAATTGGGGTCATGAAGAGTCAGACTCAACTAAAGTGACTCAACAATGTCATTTTAGTGCAAGGAGAAAGTCAGATATTTTATAACTAGTAGGTTTTGAGATAGAGAGCAAGAGGGCAACACTTGATCCTCTTGGATCAAGATGGACAATAGATTGTAGTTTGAGCACAGACCCGAAAGGCAGAGGGCAAAAAATACAAAATTCTTTTACAGTACCATTTTCTTGAAGTTCTATGTATCTTTTCTCCTTAATATGAGTCTCACATATTAGTGATAGATTTAAAAATATTTCCTAACTAAAAATGACCTCATTGGTCATCTAGTCCAATGCATACGTACCTGAACAAGAATCCCTCTTTGAAAGAAACATGCTCACTAAGAGTTCACTTAGCTTTAAGTCCTTGCATGAGGGAGAACTCAGGACCTCCCTAGGATACCCTTTTCACTTTGGGATGATGCTAATTGTCTTTCATGATATAGAGTTTAAATATTTCTTTACAATTTTCATTCACTGCTCTTGATTATTTTCTCTAGGAACAGAGGTAAAAAGTTGAATCCCTCTTTCGGAATTCCTAAGGTGCTGGTCCGTAGGATGATAGGTGTTAAGTTTTGGGATCCATTTAGGAAAAGTAAACAAATTCATAAAGGCAAAGAATATTGCAAGCAAAAAGGTCAATCACGTGACACTTCTGGAATCAGTCAAATTCTTCTTAGAAGATGGAAACATATAAGAAAGGAGATCTTTTCACTGTAAAAGGAAAGAAATGAAAGAAGAAACAAGAAATAACAAGATAAAGAGGCATAGAGGATAAAGTGAATTCAGCAAGGCACAGAATTCTTTCTTAGGACTATAGATTGGAGAGGGTAGAAATCTAGCCTTGTCCTTCTGTCTCCTCAAGCATTCAACAAAGTATTCTGCACACAGCATTTTTTAAATGTTGAATTCATTGAAGAGGCTGTGATTGGTTCAATGAGAGTAAGCATTTATTAATTGCCTTTTCTGTGAAAGGCAATTAAAATACTGTGCTACCTTAACCAAAAGGGCGAAATAAATGTACAGGCTCTGATACACTCTGCAAGCTTTATGCCAATCCTCAATATATTCCTCTTTGGAACTTATCTTACAAAGTAATTCTCAATTAGCATTACTTGGCCCTTCCAGAAGTCTTTGTGATGAATATATATATTATATGATGACATGATGACATGGTCATAAAAAGATTTTTTTTTAAATCTATGCCCTTTGTAAATTGAAGTTGTGCTTGGGATTTTTCCAAGAAAAGCTTTGATTTTGAGAATGATATTAAAAGCATCAAAAGAAATTCAGGCATTTTATTTAAATAATAAAATTTCAGAAGGAATTATTTGAAAGAAATTCAGTAATCTAACCCCTATACACAGCATCCCTGGCAGATGGCTCCCCATTCTCCAATTGAAGACCTCTATTATGGGGAAATAATTTTGTCAGGAGTCAGCCCCTTCCATTTCTAGATAGCTCTAATAGTTAAGAGGTTTGGGTTTTTTCTTTCCCCCTTCAGGTATAATCTTTCTCACTGTAGCTACTTTCACTACTTTCAGCAAGCCCAAGCAGAATAAATCAAATTCCTTTTCTATCATAACTTTTTATGTGTCCGACACTAAGATTACAGATCGAGAGTTCTAAAGATTAAACTAATCTTTCTAGAGAGTCTTAGAACCTTGTGACTAGCATTCTCTGTCCAACTTTCTGCTACCACATTGTTTTAGAAATAGAGAAACTACTCAAGATGGAGGACCAGACTGTACTCCTGTCTGTTTCATTAGGTGCCATAACTAAAAGTGAAAAATGAAAATTAAATTAAAATTAATGTCCACCTGTAATGATACTTAAATGAAGCAATCCCAAAATAATAGAAATATAGACCATTGTGAAGCTGGTAGACTATTCACTCCTTGAGAGGATGGCCTTTTTTTTTTTCTTTTTGCCTTTCTTTTTCTTCTGACACAGCCCAGTGCCTGGCCCAGAGCAGGCATTTAATAAATGTTTATTAATTGGCCCTTCATGTACAAACTGGCATTTGTACATAAAACTTGCAGTTAGTGGTTACAGATCCAGTAACAGTTGTATATGGTCACCAGATTAATCTAAGATAAAATATTAAAGGAAATTTAAGAATAAATTAACAAGAAAAAAGTTATCTTCCAAAGGTTATTATATTATATTTCTTATGTAGGCTTATTTGGCCATTGGAATTGAAGGTAATTAATGTAAGAAAAAAGAAAAAAAAGATATAAGGTCTTTTTTCCTCCAAAAATTGGCCCTGCAGAACTTTAATATTTTTTCATGTCTTAGTGCATATCACAAACCAAGGTAAAAATTATAAAAGTAGCCTAACTGACTCATGGTAACTGATACTCTGGTTGTACTATTTAAATATAAACTTTGGCTCAGAGCTTTTAAAATATAGTTAGGCACACACACATAATGTGCAACAAATTAGTTTTGACATTTTCTTCTGAAATAAATGTCCTCTCAAAGAATAATAAATCTCATGAGAAGCAGATTCCACTGTCCTAAGTAGCTCTTCAAAGGTGCTGCTTTAGGACATTCTCCATTGTTTTTGGCTTTGAATGGCCCATACTCTTGTCCTTGATGGAATTGTCCTAAGATCTTCAGAGAATAGTCTCCTGCTTTTACTAAGCTAGTATGGATCTGTATCTTTGTTTTCCCCCCAGCTTATGTGTCCTGTCACCATTACTTATGGCATTTTATTTTTTAATTACACATTTTCAGAAAGGAAATTGAAATTGTCCTTCAGTCTTTAAAAATGTACAAATTATTTCAGTGGGATCAAGTCTAAGAAAAGTAAAATGAGATAAAAATTTTATCTTTAGCACTTCTTCATCCACTTTAAAATCCCTCCAAAATTCCACAGACCAAAAGTCAACCAGTATTAAGGGTTTTCTAGGTGCCAAGCAAACCTCCTCAACTCTCAATGCCCCTTTCTGTGAAATCTCATGGATTGCATACTCCCCCAAGTAAACTGAGAACTCCCCAAATTTATTCTCAATAAACTCATAACTCCCCTTGGTGGCCCACTTGAAAAAAATCACAGAATCTTGCAGTCTATAGACAAATGTAAACAAAATTTCCTCTTATAATATAGTTGATTAGTTAAAGTTAGGCTTTACTTGAAGATCTCTACTAAGGAGGAATCCTTTAAATTCCAAGGAAGCCCATGTCACGTTTGGCCCATGCTCAAAGAGTAATTGTTAATTGTTATGAATAGGGAATTTTCAAAGGAAGAAATCCAAGCTATCGATAGTCATATAAACATCAACACACTAAGTGGTCTCCTGTGGAGTACCCCTAGGATCTGTGCTTGACCCTGTGCTATTTAATAGTTTTATCAATAATTTGGATAAAAATAGTATAGAAATGGGATAAGTAATATACTCATATCATAATTGCAAATGGCATAAAGCTACTAGTGGAGCCAGGAGCCAGAAGCATCTAGAAAAATCTCGACAAGCTAGAGTATTGCATTAAATCTGTTCAGACAAAATTCAGTAGTGATAAATATAAAGGCCTACATTTGTGTACTAAAATAAATTCCTAAGAGCAAATTGGGGAATGCATAGTTAGATAAGTTTTCTTTAAAAGATCTAGGGGCTTAAGTATAGCACCAAGCCAACATGAGTTAGCAGAACTTGACAAACAAAGAAAAAATTTGTGATCTTGGGCACCATTTGGATAGCCATTGCATCCAGAAAAAGACACCGTATTCTCCTTCACCAGACCTTATTTGAAGTGTTGTGTTCAGTTTTAAAACATTCATAAGTTGGACAGTGGACAAAGGAATGTAACATCAGTTGAAAGAGATGAGCATTTTTATTCTAGATAAAAGACAAAAAGAGAACACAGTAGTGCTGTCTTACGGTATTTGAAGGGATATCAATATGGAGAAGAAATTAGACATTACATAGATACATTTAGACTTGACGTAAGCAGAAACTACCTTAATAATAAAAGTTGTCCCTAAATGAAAAGAGTTGTCTTGGAGAGAAGTTTTGGGGATGCTTTAGTTTATACTAAAGTTGTACTAGTTAGCCAAAGAGATGGCCTCCAGTTCTCAAAATTTGTGAATCTATGATTATTTTATTCTGTATGGTTCCAACTATTGTGCAGTTTCCCCTTTATATCAAACCTAAATTTGTTTCTTTGCCATTGCAATTTGTTGTTCTTAGTTCTGCCCTCTGGAGCCAAGCAAAGCAAATTTAATAACCTTTCTTTGTCTTAAAAAAAAAAACCTCTTCAATCAAATGCAGGCATTCCCCCCTTCCACATCTTGATTTTCACCTGCACAGTTGCAATATATCATGTATCAGTAAAGGAAATTAAATTAGAATTTGGGGAGAGCTTTGTGACAGCCATAGATGACATGTGAAAGGTAGCAGATGACAAAAAATGTTTAGAAACTCAAAATGTATAAAATATATTTATAATATTATATAATATCAACATATTTTCCCTTTTAATACAATAAATCAATGCATTTTTTTTACTCTAAACATCCCATAAAGGAAAAATAAACTGCTCAGACTTTTTCTCTGGTACAAAGGGAGGGCCAATTAAGTGAATTTTCTAGAATTCAGGAGTACCACTCCCTAACTTCCCAAGATATAAAGGGAGTACTTGAAGACTGCTATTGTTTTCCTTTATATCTTCTCTCCTATAAATTAAGTATCCTCATTTACTTTAACCAGTTCTCACATGACATGATCTATTGGCTTACTTTTTAAAAATTGTGTTTTATTTGAACTAACAAGCATTTATTTGCTTTCTTTTCCATCCCACTAACTTACTCATTAAAAAGAATAATAAAATGTGTACCAAATATGCATAGTTGAATAAAGTAAATTCCTATAATGATCATGCTAAAAGTACATGTCTCATTATGCTTCTTGAGTCCATTACCTCTCTATCAGAAGTGGGTAGCAGGCTTCATCTCTGGACCTCTAGAATCAAAGTTGGTCATTACATAGATAAATATCCTTAAATTTTTCACAGTTGTCTTCTACTTTGTTGTTATTACAATATGAATTGCTTTCCTGATTATGTTCACTTCCTTCTGTATCAGTTTAAATAATTCTTTTTAGAGTTCTCTGAATCTATTACTTTATTTCTTGTAGCAAAATAATATTCCATTAAGTGCAACTATAATTTGTTCAGCCACTCATCCAGTTTATGGGCACCCCCTTATTTTTTTAGTTCTTTCCCATTTCAAAAAGAGATGTTATAAACGTATTTGCACATGTTGGTCCTTTTCTATGTCTTTTATATCTTTGAATATAGGCCTTCTAGTACTCTTGCTGGGTCAAGAGACATGCACAGTTTAATTACTTTGGGGCATAGTTCCAAATTGCTTCCAGAATGTTTATACCAAATTACAGCTCCACTAGTAGTGCATGAATTCCCTGCTTTCCCTTAGACACTTCAGTATTTGTTAGTTTCCTCTTTTTTAGTCATTTTTGCGAATCTTATGAGTTCAAAGTAGAACTTCAGATTATTTTGAATTTATATCTGTCTAGTTAAGGATTTGGTACATTTTTACATGATGTTGATAGGTTGGATTTCTTCTTTTGAAAATTTGATATTCTTATCCTTTAATGATTTAAAAATTAAAAAAAATATTCTTCTTATAAAAGATTTGAATCAGTTCCTTATATGCCTTAGAAACGAGACATCCATCAGAGATTTCTAGGTCTGTTATCATCCTGAGTGCTCTTGCCTAAATGCTTTCTGGCTTGTCAGTATCTTCTTTTACTTTTTTTTTGTTAGTTGTTTTTAAGACCCTTTCCTTCTGTCTTAGAATCTGTGCTAAGAATTGATTCTAAGACAGAAGAGTGGAAAAGGCTAAACAATTGCCCAGGTTCACCTAGTTTGGAAGTAACTAAGATCAAATTTGAACCCAGATCCTCCTGACTTTAGGCCTGGCACTCTATTCACTGAACCACCTAGCTGCCCCAAGGTCATTTTAGATTGAGGTTTATGTTAGTTATTTTGTATATTTGTTAATTTTTGACATAGGTAGAAATTTGTTTTACTTGACTATATTTTACTTGACTATATTTTGACAAGATAGAAATTTGTTTTACTTGACTACAAATGTCTGAAGCAGTTTTGTTTTCCTTGCTTTCTTGATGAGAGTTGGGTAGAGATAGGAGGGAGATAATTCAGACCTAAAAATAAAATTGAATTGCAAAATATTTTTAAAAGAAAACGTGTGTCGGGGGCAGCTGGGTAGCTCAGTGAATTGAGAGCCAGGCCTAGAGACGGGAGGTCCTAGGTTCAAAACCGGCCTCAGACACTTCCCAGCTGTGTGACCCTGGGCAAGTCACTTGACCCCCATTGCCTACCCTTACCACTCTTCCACCTATAAGTCAATACACAGAAGTTAAGGGTTTAAAATTAAAAAAAAAGTGTGCCTAAAACAAAGGAGAATAAAAATGGAAATATAAAGTAAAATTTGGAAGTGATCCATAAAGAGATGGCAGTTGAAATTATAGTAATGGATGCATTCACTAAGGGGGAAAAAAAAACCTTGAGAAGAAAAAGTTGATGAAAAGAGAGACAGTAAAAGAAACTCAATAATGAAGATAGAGAGCTAGAAATGTGTTGGGTATTAGAAGCCAATGGAGGACAAAGTTCCAAGAAGGACAGTCTCAATGAGCAGGATGAAGTCATCAGTGATGAATAATACAAGTGGTCAAGAAAGATGAAAAAGATCATTAGGTGTGGTTATTGCACTGGTGACCTTCAGGAAAACTATGTCAGGGTAATGATAGGCTGTAAGTCATATTTCTGAAGGTAACAAAAATGACTGGCTGGTGAGATGAGTACAGACAATTTTTTCTAAAAGTTTGAAATTATAAGAAAGGTTAGAAACAAAGTAGGAGACTGAAAGAATAACACAATTGAATGTTTCATTTTTAGTTTTGCTTTTTGTTTTCATTCTGTTTAGTTTTGGGACTTGAGAGATGTTTCTGTTTGTATGTGGAGTGAAAGGAAAGAATGTTCATCTTGACTAGTTAAAGCAAAAAATTAATCTCAACTCCCCCCCCACCAAAAAAAAAAAAGACCAAAAAAAAAAGAACAAACAAACAAACAAAAAAAAAAAAAAAACACCTAACACATAGCCATTTCCTTCAGTCTAATCGCTTAGGAATAAAAAAGGTCACTGGAGATGGGGATGGGGGAAAAGGAAGGAGATATTATAGGCTATACATTGAAGAAAACTCAACTAGAACTCAAAAGCACACTGCTATAAGGAAGATACCGGCCCTTTCTAAAGGAAAAAGGGAAGCAAACAACAGGCATTTTAGAATGGTTAGATAGACTTCCAAGTGTTCAAGGCTACAGTGGAGAGAGAGAAAAAAAGAATAGGTAAAAGTGGGGGGAAATGACTTAATTTAACCCAGAAAAGCAGTGTGGGAGTCATTTTCCATTTGTTTGTGATAAAAGTTCCTAGCAAAATACATTTTCCCTTTCAAAGAGGTGAATCAAAAAGGTACAAGTGCATGCATTTGGCTGCTCTGAAATTACCACCTTTCACCAGGTCCTGTAGTTAATTCACTCATACGTGGTATAATGCGCCTCATTTAGTCCCACAGCACATCATTATTCATATTACTTTAAATTTATAAAATAACCCTTCTATCCTTTATTAGGGCAGTTGGTCTTCAGTTCTTAGAAAAAAGATAATCCCATTTGTTTAAGATGATGTTAGAGTCAGCCCTAACTCCTAAGTTTACAAAAGTGTAGTTTTGCTTTTAGTACCAATAAAATTAGCATAAAATGTTATAATATATATTTTTCAGAACAGTGATTTGCGCCACTTCAGAAATGTTAACATCAACTATATTTTGGCTTAATTTGAGAGTTAGATTGAAAGATGTTATAGAAAATAAAATTCCATTTCAAGATAAGGAGCCCATTTTTGCCCATCAAACTACCATAAGCTGTTGAGTAGAGAATGAGTCATTTTAAAAGCACACAGCACTACCAAATTCTGTGTATATCTCTTGCACAGGATAGAGAATTGCTTCCCCTCATTCCCTTCTCCACTGGAGCTCATATATTTGGCTATATAAAGCCTCACCTCAAAAATGGCATGTAATAGTACTTAAATGTTGCATAGCCAGTATGTATCAGCAAGAAGTGGGGTCACTGCCTTGGTAGTTTTCTTTTGGAAGCCTAGCTGCTCTAAGTGCAGACAGAGACCCAGGGAGATGACTAGCCAGTTTAGCAAGTTTTTCACTTTCACATTTGGGAAAATCAGTAACCCAAGTTATCAAAATTAGCATCCCTCTTAGCTTCACCCAAGCTCAGAATAACCTTTGGAAGTCATATTCACAGAGGTGGTCACTGAAAATGAGATTGCTCAAGGAGAAAATGTGAGAAGGGAAGATAGAAGAAGGAAAAATGAAAAGAGAAGAGTCACCCCATATATTATCTATTTAAAGCCTTGTCTTGAGCCTTCGCCAATATATCTGTCTCTATCCCAAATCTTATATAGCTCTCCCAGATTTTATATAGCACATAATTCCAAAAATAAAGGATATATAATTAAAACAATAACAAAATAAAAAAGGGACTGTATTAGGAAATAAATTCTGGGGACTCATACACCTATGGATGCCACTTTCCATGCTTCTGGAAGAATTCTAATGAACCTATTTAATACACTCTTTGTTATCAGTTTAATGGAAGAAGGACAGTCAGTTCAAACTAAAAGAAGTGTGTTGAAGTTTAAATTAAGATCCAAAGTGATGCTACCTAGCCACTTCCCCTCTAGTCTTAGAATGGCAGATCTGAAATCATATACCCATTAAAGTATCTTGATGCAGCTCTCTTTATGGTTCAAATGGGGTGCCAGAGTTGGGACCATCATGACTCCAGGTACATGTCACTTTCTTTCTCTTCACACTTTTGCCTTTCTTCAACTACTCTCTCTATCACCACCCATATGTCTATTACATAGGCTAACATAACTACCTACAAAACACTCAGAACATTTTAACCTCATCTACATATACTCAAAGTAGAAAATTTGATCACCATCTTTTTATGGAGATAATAATTTATATACATGAAATAACTAAGGAAAAACCATAAGATTATAAATTAATGTTAGAACAGAGAGCATTAACTATAATTTGTTAAAGAGTTTGGATGAAAGAATAAGTTAAAAAATATTTAAATGCCTTCTATGTAGAAGACACTGTACTAAGCACTAGCAATATAAATATAAAAGGAAAGATAATTCCTGTCCTCAAGAAACTTACATTCTAATGATAAAAACCAATACATTTAGTGATGAGCCGAATTGGGAATTTTTGTTCTGAGGAATCATAGAGATGGGTATATATGGGTAAAAGTAACAAAGCAATTAATTTGATTACTAGATGAAGAGGGAAAAATTGAAGAGGATCTAAATAGTCAAGAATGGCATCATGGAGAAGATTTTAGATCAGCCTTGAAGGATGAGTAAGATTCAGATATGTGGAGAGAACTGATGAATAGTATTAGTTAAGTCTTGGTTTATAGCAAATTCAATGAGGAAACCAGCCTGATCTTTCCCCCAAAGCCTTTCTTCTCCCACCCTCCAAAGAAACATAGGAGAGACACTCCCTGGACTGGTGATTACAAGATCCTTACCATCAATATTACAGACACCACCAATATCTTCTCATATTAACTTTTTGCCCCACGTTAAATAATTTCTAGTTATAACTCCATACAAAATATCTGAGCCTTAAATGATTGAATGAAAATTAAAACTGTGCTCAGGAAGTCACTTGGGGACTGAGAATTTTAGAATACATGAAGCAGAATGAGTGGGTCTGAGAATAGCAACAGTATCATAGGAAGTAGACCCTTTCCCCTATTTCCCTTGTGTAGTTCAGCTAAGCCTTAGGAAGCTTGGAAGAATGGGAGAGTGGCTCCAGACTTTTATTGACAATGAGCTTAAAAAGATAAATCTGATCTTCTCTCTAGCACCACAGCCTTGTTTCCCTGCTGATCTCTGAGGAATTTTGGGGAAAAGGTCCTTGTCCAGCTCTTGTGTCACTAGTATACTGATTCAGGGTCCATAAGGGAGGTCACTCACAGAAAAGAATGAATGTGTGGCCTTGACAGCCCTAGGATGAGGAATTTGTGGAGATATGGTCCCTGATAGGAAAAAATTCTGAAATTCAAGTCAGATGACCCTAGTTTGAATCTCAGCTCTTCCACTGTGGCTTTAGAGAAGTCTCTTAAATTCTCTTAGTTTCTCCAAATGTAAAAATGTGGGAACAGGGCTAGATGATTTTTCTGAGGTCACCTTCCAACTCTGTATTGTCCTCTGATCTAGAGCAGCAGATCATAGACTTAAAAGGAATTTATCATTTCTTATGCAATGAGTCTAGGTTGGGAAATGAATCCAGGAATTTTGCAGAATATCCACTAATTAGCAAAGTTGGGGAATGGAGCAATTTTAGTCTCAGAACAAAAAAGGTAAAACCACAGAATTTGGCTTGAGAGCTGCTCAGGACACTATAGGGAAAAGACAGCTTCAGACTCCAAAGAAGAAGGAAGAATTTCTCATTGAAAAGGAGAGCAAAGTAGCTGACATTAGGTGGCAAAAAATAAAGTTAGATAAAATAAAAAATATATACTGAAAGGAGTAGGAGACCAAAGAGAGTCTTAAAAGCATTTGAAACCAGAATTAAAAAGGAAAGGAGGTATTGTGAATGCATTGAATATGAAGACCATGTTCAGCAAGAACAAGTTTCTAGTTATTCTGCCCCTCTGAATTTCTTTCAGTCTGCTTTTTAATCCATTCTTTCTTCTCCAATATTACTTCCCTTGGCTCCTCCACTACTGTGGTTTCAGCTACCATCTCTATATGGATCATTTCCAAATCTTAATCTATATTTCCACTTTCATTCTCTCTCTTATGTTTTAGAAACATTTCCTTTTAAAAGTGTTAAGATGCACAGTGGATGTATAGAAGACAATAGTGTATAGTTTTATGAAACCACAAATTCCTCTCCCAAGAAAACCTGGGAAAACAAGGAAAGAGGGGAGCTCCTATTGAAACTGTAATTGTTTAGGGGTCAGAAAACAAAGTATCCATGGAATATTCAGGTTAAAGATAATTATCTGTGGGGGAAGAGGCAAAAAAAAAAAGCAGAGAGAAAGATGTATTCTGGTCCACTAGATAGCTCAGTGGCACAATGGGAATAACAAACAAGTCAGTCCCCACTTAATTGTAGAGGAGTTGGGCAGTGAGAGGGAATGGAAAATAAGGAACTTTCCCAAAAATCACTGCCCATTGAGCAATTAAACACATGTAGGCTGTGAGAAATAGTTTCAGTTGCTCAAGATCTGATTGGTAAGGCATATTGGTAAGGCCCCCAGTAGCTCATCAGGAAATATAGAGTTTATTCAAGGAAATACCAAGAACCAAGTTCAGTAGGTGTTTATAAATTGAGGACCTGAATCCCCAACAATCTATAAGTCACATGTACCTCTCATATGCTATTATTCTTTTATATATATAAATGTTTTGTCTCCCTAACTAGAATGCAAATATCTTGAGGACAGAGGTTTGTTTTTTTTTTTTTTTAAGAATTTGTTTGTTTAGTATCTCCTTACAGTCAATGTCTTGTACATAGTAGACCACCAGGATATAAATATTATAAATACAGAGGGGCCACCTAGGTAACTCAGTGGATTGAGAGCTAGGACTAGAGAGAGAGGTCCTGAGTTCAAATGTTGCTTCAGATACTTGTGTGACAAGTCACTTAACCTCTATTGCCTAGCCCTTACCACTCATCTGCCTTAGAACCAAGACTAAGTATTAATTCTAACATGGTAGGTAAGGATCTAAAGGCAATACAGAAAGATGAAGCTAAACTTACTACTCATTCTTTTTTTTTTTTTTTAATTTTAAATCCTTAACTTCTGTGTATTGACTTATAGGTGGAAGATTGGTAAGGGTAGGCAATGGGGGTCAAGTGACTTGCCCAGGGTCATACAGCTGGGAAGTGTCTGAGGCCGGATTTGAACCTAGGACCTCCTATTTCTAGGCCTGGCCCTCAATCCACTGAGCTATCCAGCTGCCCTACTCATTCTTCAGAGAGAGGAGACAGATTTAGGGAGCAGAATGAGATATACATTTTTGGACAGACTTGAAGAATTTGGTCTTGCTTAAAAATTAATATTTTTTTACAAGGGCTTTGTTTTGCTATTGTTTCTTCCTAATGAAGAGGGAGGCAAGGAGGGAAAGAATATAGTTTTGTTAAATTAAAAAAAATTTAAGTGAAAATGAAAATTAACCTAAGTAGTTAAGTAGAGGTACTCAATCTGATGTATTGAATGTGGAACTTGGTATTCAGCACCCACCAGCTCTCTATTTGGTTTTGATTCCATGAATACTATGCTTATTTCAGTATAATCTAATCTCCCAAAATCTCATCATCATCATGGAGATTGCTTCAGCACTTAGCCCTACCTCAGTACCTTTCCTTGCCTCTCTTCTCCAATTAGAGGGCTAGTTGGTAGAACAAAAAATCCTTTCCAAACCTTCCCTTTATAAAGGACTCAGACTTTCCAGCCAACTTGTCATTTCTCACCAGCTAGTCTGTGCTTGGTTTCAATTCCACCAATATCACGTCTTATTCAGGTACCCTCTGGCACATCCTACGCTCCTCCCCATTTAATTTTCCATTTATGTTTTTTTTTCTTTTCCCCATTAGTTTGTAAGCTCCTTGAGAGCATGAACCGTCTTTCTTTTTCTTATTTGTACCCCCAACACTTAAAATGTTGCCTTATATGTAGTAAGTTCTAAATAAATATTTGTTGACAAATTTTTTGGGGGGAAAAAACCTAGATTCAAAAATTTTTTTCTGATATTTGCTGAGAGATCACAGATAAATCACTTCACCTCTAATTGCTTCAGGTAAATCATTAGAATTAGATAAACTAGAGAAGATACAATACTTATTATACATTCATAGATGGAATTCTTCATTATTGATGACTAATTAGAAACTAAAAAAATTGATACAATAAAAGATGAAAATGTACTATGTTAGTTTGGTAATCCCCTATAAAAGGTCTTTATTCACTGTTCACTTTTAACTAGGTAGCATATTGGCCTCTGTGGTGTAGAGAGCCATTTATGGAGATGGGAAAAAATAGATGCTAGTAACTAAAAAAGGAGCCATTTGATTTCCTTTATCTTAGAATTCCTCTCCAATATCAAATTAAATTGAATTATTGGCTAAATTCTTGCTATTAACAGTGTCCTGAAAGTTTATTATCCATGCAAAAAACAATTTTGCCAAAAATTAACTCCCTTGTGAGAGAATCCTGTTTTCCAAAGGCCATGATTCTTTTAAAAGCAATAAAACATTTACCTTTTTTTCTTTTCAAGATCATTTCTTTTACATGTAGGTTCCTGTATGTGGTTAGTTAATTAGTTATTTTTTTTAAGGTTGTCAACTTCACATTGCCAAGTATGTAAATAGTCTTAAATATCTAGATTGATTTTTTTTTCATTTCCATTCAAATGTTCAACATTGTGTCATTAGTCCCAGGGGTAAATAGCAAAAATGATACATAATTTACATTACATTTCATGCTCTTGCCACATTTTACTCTAGTTTCTACTGTGCATTGTGATTTTGAACCATTTCAAGTTTGGGAAAAGAAAAAGAAATGAGATTTAGATGAAAAATGTTGAACCTGGTTTGCTAAGTCCATAGAAAGCCCGGTGAAATTCTTATCTGCTTCAAAAGCCTATTGTGTTCACAGTTATTGAAACCCACCTGTTCTTAGGGCACTTTCCTACCCAAGAACCATGAATTTACTTTATGTTTATTTTACTTTTACTTATATGTTCATGTTATTTCTGACCAATATAATGTAAGCTCCTTGAGGGAGGAGAATATTTTATTTTTGTGACTGTATTTCCAGGAAGTAACATATAATACCTGGCATATATTGCTTGTTGAATCAATGAATAAATTAATGAATAAATGAGTGAATGAATACTACTTTTTGTCTTAAATGCTCATTTTGGCACTTAAATATTAATGTGATGTAAGTTTTGCTTATCTGTTTAATAATATCCTTTCTCCAGTGAAATTGCAAGTATTTCATTACCATAAGATATCAGTTTGACAGTCACTTCTCAGTCATGGGAGGAGATATATGATTCATAAAGGGATTGAACTAAATAACTTCTGAAGATTCTTCCAATTGTGATATTTTGTGTTTAGTATTTATTTTGCATATATCTCAGTGTCAAATAGTGTTTTGTGCATAGTAAATAATAAATAGTAATTGAACCACTCACCCTATATATCTAGGCTGGGGATACTTTTGTCCTCCCAAAAGTCACTTAGGGCAAAAAACAAGACTAATTAACTACATATTTATTTCAGTATGGGAGGAGACAGAAACTTTGAGATCTATCTTTCAGGGAAATCTTCATTAAAAGAGAAGGAGTCAGAAAGTGAACAATGGGAGAAAATGGAAGGGGGAGAGGAAATTACTAAAGATCTCAAGAAAAAAATTCGGAGACTTTGAATATAAACAGATAAACCAACAGAATATATTCATAATAGGAGGAAATATTGTCTCTAGATCAAGTAAAAGAGTTTGAGCCTTTCTGAATAAGTATTACAAAGCAAAAGAAAATGAATAAGCTAATGAGACAGAGGACTTCATGGAAAGCATATGGAACCATAGCAGAATATTCCAAGATTGTTTAAGAGAGAGATAAAAGTCGTCAAAGCAGGATTTATGGTCTGCAAAGCAGAAACATAATAACATTCTGTTTGGCAGAATAATAATAATAGATAACATAGCTAGTGTATTTAGTAGTTACTGTGTGCCAGGCACTATGCTAAATGCTTTATAATGATTATCTCATTTAATTGTTACAACAACCCTAGGAGGCAGGTGCTATTAGTATCTCCATTTGACAGTTGAAGAAACTGAGACAAATAGAGGTGAAGTGCCTTATTTGGTATCACATAACTAGTAAATGTCTTAAGGTCAGTATTAGTTCAGATATTCCTAACTCCAGTCTCAGAATTCTATCCTCTGTGCCTTCTCACCAAAGAAACAAGGACAGTTAGATATTATCTGGACCGTAAATTAGAAATGCAAATCCATAAAGTGAAGGGCCATCTTGAAGAGAAGCAAAAAACAATAATATTAAAAGAAAGCATGATCTCCATATCAGCAAAACATATGATATCAAAGACAGAATAAATAGAAACAACTTAAAGATTGTTGAGCTCCCAAATGTGACAAATTAAAAAACAAAAACAAAATAAAACAGAACATCAAAATGCAGGAATAATTCAAGAATACTACCCAGAACTACTGGCTAGAAAACTAAGTAGCAATTGAAAGAATCCATAGATCACCTCCTAAAATAAATACATGATCACATCTATGAATTGTAAGAAGGAAATATAATTAAGCAGCCCATCATTTGTATAGTTAAGAATTATTAGGTTAAGAATTGCTTTAGTTTGATATCTTGTAACTCTATAATTTGTAGTAAGAATATAATCCCAGAAAAGAATCTGTGTCTGTAACCAGATTAATAATGTAGTCTCAGGGCAATACAAGTTATAATTTTAAATATATGTGTTATAATAATTTTAAGGGTATGTGTTACTATATTAATTATAAGCAAGTTACTATGTGAATCCTAGGTGTGTGTATCTATTTTATAATGTACTTTGCATCAGACTAATTCATGTAAGAAACTACAAGGACCAGGGGGGCAGCTGGGTAGCTCAGTGGAGTGAGAGTCAGGCCTAGAGACAGGAGGTCCTAGGTTCAAACCCGGCCTCAGCCACTTCCCAGCTGTGTGACCCTGGGCAAGTCACTTGACCCCCATTGCCCACCCTTACCAATCTTCCACCTATGAGACAATACACAGAAGTACAAGGGTTAAAAAAAAAAAAAAGAAACTACAAGGACCAGAAAGTCACCCAAAGGTCATGGAGGACAGAAGCTCCCACCTTAGAGAGTTGGACCATTGGAAGCCAAGGACCCTTAAAGGGCTCACAGGAGTTGGGATGTACTATGTCAGAATGACATGTAAAAAAGCCCAAGTCAAAAGTGTTCTGACTTGTCCGTGACCTATAGTCACTATTACTCACATCAAGAGTAATCTTTGTAAATCTTTACCCCCCCACCCACTTTGCAAATTCCTCTGTTTTCCTTTAAAAATCTTTCAATGTCAATAATCAGGGTCTCAGGTTCTGAACTACAGGAAAACCTGCAGATCTCTAGCCCTGTGATTTCTCTGTCACAATAAAACCAAATGTTTACCCAGAAGGCATTCACAGCAGCTTATTTTTATAGAATGGAGAAATCAGTAGGTGAGAAGGAGGTTGAATCATAGGAGACAGAACACACAGGCTTTTCTTTATTGTGATTTCCTCTCTAGAACATTCCAAGTTTGACAAACAATCTTGAAAAGCACCAGAATTGTTTTATTGGGGTTGGGGTAGTACCTGCCCAGCCATGCCTGTCCTTCTTCCTACTGATTACCCTATTCTTTCTGCCAAGTATCTTTTTGGACATACACACACATATACCTGGAATCTTCCATGCCTAGGAATTTTCATGCTAGAAACTTCTCCCTCTCAGCTTCCTATTTGATCCATATTTCTCTATCTATGATTTCAGGTATGGTAATAGTTAACCAGGACACCCTTCCTGCTTCCCTAGAAAATACCCAACACACTTCACATTCTTTGAAATGCATTTCATGGAATGATGATGGGCTGAGGAGTCCTATCCATCAACCAGTGTGATCTTTGTGTAATAACATGCAATAAATGATAATTTTCTAGAACAGTCTCTCACAAGTCTACAGTGATCTTCTTCCTTCCCTAGTGGACTAGAGACCACCTTGCCTAAGACTTTTTGGCAACATTTTTGTTTGCCTCTATTTTCTAAGTGGGATTCTAGAGCAGCTCAAGAAATCCAATTATTACATTTTCAGTGTGAGTATTTACACTCCTGCAATCAGCAAACATTGCAAATCATGACTTGATTTATTTCATTTACTGTATAAATTTAAGAAAGTAGTGGGGAAAATGGTAATAATGTAGATTAAACTGAAAAGTGTGTCATGAATATACCCTCCCAACCCCACTGACCAGAGTAGATTATTAAATATCTACCAGCATTTCCTTGATTATTCCCTTTATTTCTTCCTCTCCCTCTGAAATATGAGTGTCTCTTCCAAAGCTATATGGCCTTTCTTAAAGGCAGCAAAAAAAGTAGCCTGTTGCTTTCTATATTGATTGAATTACTGGGTTCTTCTGTGAGGCCCAAGAAGTCCCAGCAATGGATTCCAGCAGTAATCTGAAAGGAAATTTATTTCATTTCACCCGTAATATATAAAAAGAATGGTGCCTCTCCTATCACAGGTTGGTCACAATCAATGATGTCCATGACTTTAACAAGCAGGGATGTCGCACTTCACAAAAGTCTGATTGCAAGAAAACAATTTTTCATACAGCTCTAATTATCTACAATCATTTAACATTTCATTTGATTAATTCTTCTGCTTCCCTATATTCGAATACATAATGATGTGGGTCTCCCTTACCAGGCACATTGTTCTAATTATTGTTTCATTTTATTTAGTAACATAATGAAACGGGAGCGTTCAATCAGTAGATTATCACCCATACTTTGAAGAAAGCATCATTAATTATGTAGTATGAGGGCTGCAGCTCTGGGCCTAAGCAGAAAGCTGTCTAATTACCCAGTGATTTCAGGACAATTTCTGTAGTCATTGGGAATAATGACAGACTTGAACACCTCCCCCTATGTATGATTATAGATTGGCTGGTTAAACTGTTTTAAATTCCCTCAGCATAGCTATATCACTTTGATATCATAAACCTGCCTTTTCTCTCTTCTGCCTTTCTTCTCTTTTCCTTTAATTGCTTTTCTCCCCCAAGCAGTACCTATACTTTCCAATCTCTTTCCTAGTGTCTAGCCTGAGAAAGTATGCAATTACAGTAGTTGAAATTTCCACCTGTATAGTAACCTCACTCTACCTGATTTAAGAAGCCAAGTTTATTGCTAAAGCCATTAGAGAGCTGCTTCTTCTATGTATATAAGGAATGCTGGAGAAAGTCACAAATTTTAGGTTGATTAAAAAAATAGAATAAGCTTCTTTCCTTAGAATTCCTGATAAGTTTCCCATAATGTACTAGCTACAGAGAGACTTAGAAATTATCTGCTCCAAGGGAATAGCAATATCTTTTTTATTAGAATTCCTTCAGGTGACTCCCCCAAGACTGTAGCTCTTCCCTTTCTAACCCAGAAAGAACCTCTACCAATGGGAGTTATAACCTATTTGTTACCAAAAAAGCTTCCTTGAGTCCACAAACTTGCTTTTTGCTGTTATTGTTCTTTTTGTTTTAAAATTTTGATAATTATATTTCAAAATAATTGGTTTTCATTGAAATCTTATGTTTCATTTTATATATTTAAAAAAAATTATTCTAAGAATAGGTCCACAAATGTCACCAACTAACAAAGGAGTCCACGAGACAAGAAAGGTTAAAAACCTTTGCCTTGATATATGTTTTATTAGTTAATTTGGCCAAGAAAATTTATTAACTAATCATCAAGCTTCAGTGGAAAGAGTATTGGACATGAAGGCAGACGACCTGGTTTTAAGTATTGGTTTTTCCACTTGCCACAAAATTATCAATTTTATTGAAATTTATTTAAATCAAAAATATTTTTTAATCCAAGTTCATAAACTACTGGTTAAAAATCCCATTTTTGGACTAGAGTTTAGTTAAAAAGATCTAGACTTAGAGGCAGGAAGATCTAAATTTGTCTTGCCTCTGACATATAGTCTATATGATTCTAGCGAGCCACTCCCTCTTGATGATCTGGACCACTCTCCAAAACTATAAGTGACAAAACCATTGCTAAATGAAATTAGTGAAGGTAATGTCCTCACCAAAGACTTCACAAGTCAGATAAACAAACATTTGATGAAGATGGCGTCTATAATTTAAGTAAACACATCCTTAAATGGCTTGACACATATATATTCTTTTCCATTCTTCTTGATGTTTTAATCAGGCAGGTTAGGGAGAAAAAAGTCCACTTATTCCATTTCAAAAGATAGACTAATAAGAAGAAAAGGAAGAGAAAGAGAAAGAAACAGAGAGGAGTAATGAAGCAAAAAGCTGTTGGCTATTTCATTTTTTGCTATTTAATTTGTTTCTAAAAAATATTTCATTAAAATAGTCTGTCTTAATATCTTAATTGATTCTCAAATTTTTGCCACCTGAAATCATTATCCTTTCTGTGATATCATAATCATATCAATGACATTATGAAGCTAATTACTAAGAAAGAACACTGTGATTATCTTTTCATTAAAACCAGCTTCCTACATAGATGAAGAATATTTAACCTTTGACAACTAAGCATGAGTGACGCTGTTATTGTCTTTGCATGTAAATCTATACTTACAGCATCCTGATAAGAGCTGGTATTGCTCTTGCTTTGTTTTAACATTTATGGAGAAATTAAGCAGAAATTTTAACATTTATCAACCAATATTTATTAAGAATAAACATGGTAATGGGATTTTTCTTTTGGCTAGAAGAATTTACAAAATTTAGATATAATCAAACAATAAAAAGGAAAAAAATCCATATATCCAGTAAGGATTATGCATAAAATATTTACATTTTCTCAAAATATATGTGCATGCTCAAAAAGAAAGGAAATGTACAGAACATAGATCAGTACATGTTTTTGTATTAACCCAGGAAATACTTATAATGGATATTAGGTATAAATTAAGTCCTATAGGATGAAAGGAATGTACATAAGATATATAGGTCCTGAGGTATAGAATAAGTAAGCAAAAGGTTAACATAGCCTACAACTGCTATGGAAGCATTAATCAGGAGGTAGCCAAGTTCTGTTCGTTAGAAGTGGTGCAGGGAGCTGGGATAGTGCCAAATCCACAGGAGAGCCAATTTTGCCAGCAGAAGTCATTACTGGGGGTTGGGGAGAAAAATCTGGGCAAAAGCCATTAAGTCAGATCAAACTGGGGGGAGACAGTGAACACAGTCTAATGCCTGAGTCCAAGTTCATTCATCCCTACAGCATGATACTGAGAAAAGAGGACTAAATCAAGGAGAATGGTTGAAAGAGAAAATCAGAAACTGAAGGTAAAGCTACACTGAAATTAGACAAGAATTTTGAAATGGATCACCTCCAGGTTAAGTTATCCAATGAAAGGCCCATGAGCTTTCCAGGTTCTTTTGGATGGAACATATTAGTATGGTTGCCCTGGCCAGACCAATATCTAAAGTCATTGATGGCTCTGCATGCCTGACTCCTGATAAGAAAGAGCATGAAAAACAAAACTAAATCAAAGTGGGAAAGGAAGAGATTAAGACTGGAAAGGATTCTTGGCTTTTTGATATGACTGCTAAATACAAAAGAAGAGTTGGAATTGTTATCAGGAAGAGAGAATTCAGGAATTCAAACTTAATCCAGAGAGAGACAAGAATCCAAAAGGATCTTACTGGAGGGGTAGTGGTCACTAGAAGATAATGATTGATTGTTTTTACATGGAAAGTAACTTGGAGGCCTAAATGGGCTACTAATGGAGATTTTACTTATGATAATGTTTAGATAACACAACCTTTATGATTCTTTTTATCTGCTCATTTAAATTTTGGATGAGAAGCTATAAAGATAAACATGGATAATTCTGTCCTTTATCAACACAAATCTAAAGTGGTCTTCTTCCAAACTTCCTTATTTCCACCAAAGCTACAACAATTTTTTAGTCATCCAGTTTCAACAAATTCATTGTCATCCTTGACTCTTCATTCTCACCCACCTACATATCTAATCAGTTGTTATTTTTTTCTTTTATCTTCACAATATTTCCTCTACACATCCTCTTTTCTTCACTCATATAGTCACTACCCTACTTTAGTTCATATATCTTCTCACCTAGATCAGAGATATCCAAAATGTAGCCTAGAGCCCATATACAGCACACCATAATCTAAGTATAGTCTAAACAGATTGAAATGTAATTGGGAAATATTGAACAACAAAAAAAAGAAAAATACAGTAAATCAGGGATAATGTTAATAAATGATTTTCTACATAGATATGTAGCCCACAGGGACCCTATGTTCAAGTTTAGTGGCTCCCATTTCTTTTTGAGTGTGACTCCACTGATCTCAACTATTACAATAATCTCCTAATCACTCTCACTCTCACTCTCTCAAGTCCCTCCAATTCATTTTCCACTCAGTTAAACTGATTTTCCTCAAGTACAGTTCTTCTGACCATGACACTCCCTTCTCTTCATCCCCCAACACTAAATCAATTGTACCTATATAAACTCATTTGTTATACTTCCAGTCTTCTTCCATACCCTTACTTTCTTACATGTTTCAGTCAAACTTTATGGATCTACTTGATGTTCTTGACTTACAGTGCTATATCTCTATTCTCCATTCATTTGTACTGGCTGTACCTCATGCCTAAACACCCCTCTTTCATCACCTCTGACTCTTAGATTCTTGGCATCCTTCTGGATTCAGTCCAGATGGTACCTTGTGAAAGCCTTTCTCAAACCTCCCAACTGCTCAAGCCCTCACTTCGATCTTGTATACACCTGTATATTTACAGGTTATCTCTCCCATTTTCCAAAATTTCCCAGTACTTAGCACACTTCCAGGCACACAGTAATTACTCAATAAATGTTCATTGATTGATTGTAGTTCAAAGCATTAATATTATCAAGAAAAAAGATTATCAAAGCATTGACTATTTATCACTGCTATATTATCTTGTTATTTTTTTTTCACAACCTTTAGGCTTACATATGGATACACATGGGTGATTTTTGTTTGTATGTGTTAAGTAACTGGTGATGCCACAGATCTGACCCAACTTTGTCATATTTTAATTTGAAGGACTTTTAAAATGACTCAGTTTTATAGAGAAGATGGAATTTAGCCAAGCTTGTATCACTAAACAGCACACATTACTCATTAAAGCATATGAATTTTACTCTTCACATCTCATACTCGACTGCATTTGAATCACTCATTATTCATAAGGCTCAATCTTTCCCCTTTTGTGAGAGTTCAAGCAATGTCTTTTGGGGAAAATACACTATTGGGAAAGGCAACATCCTTGTTCATCATTTCACCTGGATTTCCAAAAAATGATACCCAATAGGGCAAAAGTTATAGCATTTTCAGTAGCATTTTGTCAAAGGGTATTTCATTTGTCCTTAAGAATATAATATATATATCTGTTTTAAAATGAGAAATCTGTAAAATTTATTGCTCCTAAATTCCTTATCAAGCCTGCTGTTGCATACAGCATAGTCAAGGGGGGAGGACTATTTTGACTGCAAGTTAGCCTTTCCTCTACAAATAAGCAAGAGGCCTGGATATTATATTCCTCAATTTGGGATCTGTTTTTCTGTTGTACTATTTACTAAGCACTTCTATTGGCTCTTAAAACAGCTTGGGTTATATACTTGAAGATAATAAAACTAAATTTCTTTATAATTACTTTCAATTCAGATTTTCTTTATTCAGTTTGGTCTTCCACCTAATGAATATCAAAATTATTATAAAGCTTCCCAGATACTCCCAAACTTTTAAAACCTAAAGATTGAGGTTTTGTCTTCTCAATNTATATATATATATATATCTGTTTTAAAATGAGAAATCTGTAAAATGTATTGTTCCTAAATTCCTTATCAAGCCTGCTGTTGCATACAGCATAGTCAAGGAGGGAGGACTATTTTGACTGCAAGTTAGCCTTTCCTCTACAAATAAGCAAGAGGCCTGGATATTATATTCCTCAATTTGGGATCTGTTTTTCTGTTGTACTATTTACTAAGCACTTCTATTGGCTCTTAAAACAGCTTGGGTTATATACTTGAAGGTAATAAAACTAAATTTCTTTATAATTACTTTCAATTCAGATTTTCTTTATTCAGTTTGGTCTTCCACCTAATGAATATCAAAATTATTATAAAGCTTCCCAGATACTCCCAAACTTTTAAAACCTAAAGATTGAGGTTTTGTCTTCTCAATTAGTTAAAAAAATTCCTAGACCTTCCAAATTTCTAGCCGGCTTATGATTGAAATAAAGATAAATAACAAGGAATAAAATTCAGACCACACATCATCTTTCCATTCAATTTCCAAAGTCTGACTTCCCTATGATATGGTTCTCAATTGGAGAAGGGGGTAAGATGATGGGAATCCAGCTATCCCTCATTCCCCGAACTTCTTTTCAGTGTATATTGGAATTAAAGGAATGGATAAGACATTAAGAATTTGTCCAGTGAATGAATGCCAGTAAAGTCAGAGGTGATTTGGACTGTGGGTGTCATTATAAAAAAAGACCATGAAATGCAGTGGAAAGGGTGTTGGTTTTGATATCTGAGGACATACAAATCAATTCTAGCTCTGCAGTTTTTGATCTGTCTGACCTTGTCAAGTCATTTAACCTCTCTAGGCCTCTGTTTTCTTATCTGTAAAATTAGTAGGGGGACTAGTTCACTCTAAAGTCCTCTTGGGTCCTAAATGTATGATCTACAACCTTCATGTGTGACCTGCATAGACTATTTGGTTGTATCAGTGTACCAAAAGAAATTTTGGGGAAGATTCATCTATCACTGTGTTTACTATATAGGTCACAGAATCATAGATTCAGAACTGGAAGTGATCTTAAAAATAATCTAGTACAAATTTATATTTTATACAGGTAAGATAACTGAGATACAGAGAGGTTAAATGGATACTTGTAGAGTGAGAATATGATTTTTGGATCCTCTGATAAAAAAATCTAACTATGCTTCTGCTCTATCACCTTACTTCCATTCATAAAAGCCATGATATGAGAGGAAGGTAAGGACCATTTATCTTAATAAATGTTTGTTAAGTAATTGTATAAATGATGATTAACAGATACAGTCATTATATAGGCACTATACAAGATTGCTTACTAGTTTATAGAGTGATTTCTTTATAAAAATTATGAGATAAACTGTAATCTCTATACAAAAAGTTGATCTATAAATAGCAACTAAATAGTTAATTCTTTATTCAGATCAGAATAATGCAGCACTTTCAGATTTGGAAAATGCTTTCCTTGTGGTAGGGAGTGAAGTGCAGGCATTATTATCCATTTTACATGAGAGGAAACTGAGTGTTACTAACTGTTACCCAAACCTAAGGTTTGAGTAATAAAATATCAGTAACCGTAACCAATAATGAATACTTCTCTCCTTGTAGCTGACTCAGATGGACTATCAAGGCAGAATGTTATACAATTGCTTAGATGTAATCATTGTATTAGTCATTGTGGCACAATTGTTTTTCTTTGGCCCAAAGGAGGGTTTAATCTGAAGGGGTTTCCGCCAGGAATTGTCATGTTATAAAGATAAAATACATCAAAATGACATAATTCTCAAAGGGGGAAACATATAGATAAATATGGAAATATAATTGTTTCTGATGACCCATTTTCATCCTCTAAGCAATAATTAATTCTTTAAGGATTGTGGTATTTTAATGAATAGAAAGGTTAAATGATATACCCATAGCCAAATAGATAGAAAGTATGAAAATCAGGATTTGAAATGTTGTCTCATACCTCTGGGGATAGCTAGTTGGCTCAATGGATGGAGTGCTGGGCTCGGAGTCAGGAAAACCCAAGTTTAAATCTAGCCTCACTCCGTCATTAGCTGTGTGACCTTGGGTAAGTTATTTAACCTCTCTTGTATTTAATCCTCTGGAGAAGGAAATAGCAAACCATTCCAGCAAACTTTGCCAAGAAAACCCCATGGACAGAAGGGTCCATTGAGTCAGAAAGAGTTGAACACAACTAACAACAAAAATAAATTCTAGCTCTGTATTCTAATATGCATTTTACCATGCCATGATGCTTGGTTTTTATATTATAAAAATACTAAGTTTTTTTCATCCAAATTCACTTGAAGTTAAGTCAGTAAATGACATTTCTGAAAGCTATTTGCTCCTAATTACAGTTACTATAATGAAGCAGTGATCATTCTATTAAAGGACCTACAGTTTTAAACTGTGCAGTGAATGATATGGAATGGAGCATAAACTATTTAAAATCATGTAAATATAATATAAATACTTCAAGGAATATTTTACCAGTCTAAACTAATTACCTAATTAGCAATGTACTACTACAGAATGAATTGGTCTTAGACACACTAATACACAATTGGTAGAGCTATTATTTAGTCAACTGTTCTAGATAACAACTGAGAATTCTGTAAGAAGAATTACTAGATTGTTCAAATCTTTTGACTCAGCAGTCTCACTATTGGGCATAAACTCCGAGGATGTCTTAAAATGAGGTGAAATATAGGGAAAAAATGCAACAAACTTCAAAATATTTATAGCAGCCCATTTTACAGAATGAGAGCCAGGCAAAGAATTGCTTCCATTATTATTTTTAATTTTTTTAAATTTTTTCCAGATTACATGTTGATACAATTTTTAGTAATAATTTTCTGGCATTTTGTGATCCATGTTTTTATTCTTCCTTACAACCCTCCCTTACTCCCAAAGATAGCAGCTAATATGATATGGATTATATATATTATTATACAATACATATTTCTATGTTCATCATTTTGTGTAAGAAGACATATCACTCATGCTAGAGAAAAATTCGTGGAGGAAATAAGGTTTTCTCTATCAGAGAATAGCTGAACAATCTGCTGTT
This sequence comes from Gracilinanus agilis, assembly GCF_016433145.1. NCBI lineage: Eukaryota > Metazoa > Chordata > Mammalia > Didelphimorphia > Didelphidae > Gracilinanus > Gracilinanus agilis. Next base: position 186,611,263 of record NC_058135.1, on the reverse strand, counting down.
TACAGAAATAATAGGATATTGTTGTGCAATGAAAAATGACAAATGTGAAAAAATCAGAGAAATTTTGGAAGTTTTGTATGAATTTATACAAAGTAAAATAATCAGAATCAAAAGATTAATATATACACAATGACTGCAATGTGAAAGAAGAGCTCACTTTAAGTAAGCTAAACTGTGAGTAATAAAAAAACAGTAACAAGAACAATACTGAATACTCCTCTACTTGCAGCAAAATGAGATGGACTCCCAGAGCAGAATGTTATATCCTCCCATCAGATGTAATCATTATGTTAGTGGTGACATAATTGTTTTTCTTCATCACAAAAAAAAAGGGTTTCATTTGGATGGTTTTCCTCCAGAATTTACTATGGTAACATAATTCTAAAAGAGGGAGGGATACAAAAAGAATAGCTAAAAATGGAAATGTAATAGTTTCTGATGATCCATTTTCAACTATGTTGGGGTCAATGTACATTATGTCCAAGTGTGACCGATCAGACCAATCAGACAAGTTCAGACAGTTCTACCATAGGTTGGGCACAGATAACCGGTATAAACATTTGGGATGAAGACATCTCTAAATTTATGCATCTTAATACATTTCATTTGAGCTACTGCAATTCCACTTTGCTCATTGAACACATTGCCTTCTTTGAGGAGGACACACATGCTGGATAGTCTTGGACTCCCATGTTTCATAATCAATACTAATGTTCTTCAGAGAAACCTTTTGAGTGTCTTTGCTGCTGCTTCTTACCTCCATGTGATTTTCTTTGTGTGAGTTCTCCATAATATGGTCTTTTAGGCAAATGCGTGCTTGGCATTGGAATAACATGGCTAACCCATCAGTTATGCTCTCTGCAATAAAGTTCAAATGTTTGGCAGTTCACTTCAAAAATTTTCCTTAGTGTCTAGTATCTTATTTTTTTAGGTGATCTTCAGAATCTTCAAAAATAAAAAAGGAAAGGTAGAAAGGAGGCTAGTTGTGGAGAGCTTGAAATACCAAATAAAGAACCACTAGAGATTATTGAATAAGGGGTAAGGGGATAGGAAGAAGGATGGACATAATAAAACCTGTGCTTTAGGAATATAAACGATGCATTAATGGCTGGTTTTCAATCTTCCAAGATGTCTTCAGTTATATCAGTGGGTAGATAGGATGTTCTCAATATGTGATTTCTTGAAATATTTTAATTTGTTTTCTTTAAAACATTACCTATTACAAAATATAGGAACTCTGAGAAATAGGAAGATGTAGCATAGCTTTTAAATAAGAAGGATGCAGAATGCTTAAAAAGTTTGTTTCACAGTTCTAGGTCCACAGCTAATTTTATGTCTAGAGATAATTAAGTGAAGAATTCAGGTAATTATCTAGATAAGTGAGGCCCAATAATTTAACCACACACAGGTAATTTAAGTCAAACATTTTTTTAAATTCTGAGCAGGCCAGAAAATTAGCTTGGTTGTCTTTATATTTTGCATGTAGAGACTCATTCTTAAATTACTCCATGATGTTGAGTTCTAAAGGCTTCAGACTAGAGAACTCCAACTCCATGTCATTTGTAAAAGAAAAGTTACCTAACAGTGTTTTTGAGCAAAGCAATTATAATGGTTCATTAAGCCCAATTTTAGGGAAATGAGGCACTTAAAGTTAGCTTGTTTCTGTTGTTATTTTCTCCATAGGATAGTTAGTGGCAGAATTAGTTGAAAAATATTTATTTTCAGTGAATCTGGATAAGAGAAAACTTAACTATGATGATATCTTGATGATTTTTTTAAGTTCCCTATGGTGAGAGGAACTGTTTATTTTCAGTATCTTAAAGCTTTGCTTTAACTGTAACTCCTAATATTAATCACATGCCCCATGTGTTCCTTCAAAAATTAACTTCTTCTCTATGGGTTGAATATCAGTAACCTGATTAATTTGGGCTTCAACTGAAGTCATCCTCTCGTTCTCTCCTACTGTTTTAACTATTTTCTGCCTTTCCCAATATGTCTAAGCATCCTTTCTATTATTGATAGGACTGAACTTAAAAAAAAAAAAAAAGAAAAAAAAAAAAAAAAGAAGTGCCACTGACCCGATTCCCCAAAGGACAATGTTAAGTATCTAAGGAGGAAGAAACCAAATTGGTTATTGAACTGTAAGGAAGATAACAACAAGTCTTCACTTATCTATTACTTTATTTATACATAACCTTCACCTCCACCCCAACCTTGAACAGCCCTAGGAGTACAATTCCACTCAACCGAGTCTTTCTTATGCAGATATTGTAATAAATTGTATTCCTGTTCAGTAGCAGCAGGTGATTCAGTAATTTAATTGTTATATGAGAGTCAAAAGAGTGGTTTTAGATGTATTTGACATGCTAACATTATGATCTTCTGGTTATAATGCAGAATCCATTCATTTGGAATGGTAGGATTTAATTTTTATCATTGTAATCCAAACCAAATCCCTTTTCTTGTATTCTCTTCTCATATCACCAATTGCCTATTGAATGATTCCCACTGTATGAGTCATAGGCATTTCAGACTAAAAATGTCCAAATTGGAGCCAATTTTTTACCCCCCTCCCCATTTCTTTTTTCAAACTTTCTTATATCTTTTAAGGTCACTGCCATATCTCAGACATCCATATTCATAATCTCAGAATCATCCTCAACTCTAGCTCTCTTTCATCTAGCATTCTCATTCTCTCCTTATCTAGCATATCAAATAATTTACCAACTCTTGTATTTTTGGGGGGGTGGTCCTTCTACATTTATTGTTTGAATGTTTTTAATTATTTTCTCCAAATTTTTTGGAGTTTTTACTTTTAACAGTCTTTTAACATTCATTAAATTCCAATTTTTCTCACGTCCTCCAGTCTCTCCCTCACTCATTGAAAAGACAAGAAATATATCCATTATTCATGTAAAGTCATGAAAAATATTCATATATTAGGCATGTTGCCAAAAAAAGCAAGAAAAAAAGTCCAATTCACAACTCCTCCAACAGTGCATTAGTGCCTCAATCTTCCCCTATATTTGTTACTTTTCTTTTCTGTCATGTTAGCCAATCTGATAAATGTGGTACCTCAGAGTTATTTTAATTTGTATTTTTCTAAACAATAATGGTTTAGAGAGTATTCTTCATGTGACTATCAATAGTTTTGATTTCTTCTTCTGAAAACTCCCTGTTCTTTCTCTTTGACTATTTATCATTTGGACAACAGCTCTTATTTTTTATAAATTTGGCTACATTTCCTATATCTTTGAGAAATGAAGCCTATATAAGAGAAATTTGTGGAAAAATTACTTTCCATTTTCCTGCTCTCCTTCTTATTGGACTGCATTGATTTTGTTTGTGCACATTTTATATTTCATATAGTTAAAATAATCAATTTTCCCTCCAGTGATATTCTTTATCTTTTATTTGGTTGTAAACTCTTCAGCATCCATATATTTGATACATGATTTTTTTTCATTTTCCCCTAATTTGCTTATGCTCTTACCCTTTATGTTTAGTCATATATCCATTTTTACCTTATCCATTTATACAATGTGAGACTAACAACTATGCCTAGTTCATGCCAAACTACTTTAATTTTTTTCCCAGCAATTTTTATTGAATAATGAGATTTTGTCTAAAAGATCCAAATTTTGGATCTTTGGGTTTGTCAAACACAAGATTATTAGGTCACTGATTTCTGTATATTGAATACTTAATCTATTCTACTGATCAACCACTCTAGTTCTTATCCAATACCAAATGGTTTTTGATGATTATCACTTTGTAATATAGTCTGAAATCTGGTTCTTTTAGGTTAAGCAGATAGGTAGCAATGGGGATAGAGTATGGGGCTTGGATGAATTTTGTCCTTGTGCTTTCTAGTTCTACAAAAAACATTCTTATGTAGTTTGATTGTTTTGGCACTGATTAATTAGTTTAAGTAGAATTTTTTTTAGCATTTTGACTTGGCTGACCTTCTCCAGTTGTTTAGATATGACTTCATGTGAAAAGTGATTTATAAATGTGTTCATATAGTCCCCATGTGCATCTTGGGCAGATAGACTCCCAAGTAGTTTATACTGTCTTCAGTTGTTTTATTTTACTTTTGTTAATTATACTTTATTATAACATTCATTAAAAAAATTAGTACCATATTCTCTCTTTCTTTCCACCCTTCCCCATACCCTTTGAGAAGGCAATGGTATAATGGCTAGAACATTAGCATTGGAATCAGGAAGATGTACATCTGATCCTTCCTCAAACACTAACTAGGTAAGTAACCCTGGACAAGTCACTTAACTTCTCTAGCTCATACCTTACTCACGTGTAAAAAGAGGGGTTTTGATTTGATTAACTTTAAGGTCTTTTCCCTCTCTGTATCTATAATCCTATGATTTGTCTCAAATTCATCCTTCACATAACTGTCAAAATTATGTTTCTAAAGCACAGTTAAAGCTGTGCCACTCCCCTACTAAATTAACTCTACTATCTCCTTATTACGTCTAGAAGCAAATAAAAACTCCTCTGTCATTTAAGCTCTTCATAATCTTGACAGTCTTTAATCTACCCTTCTAATTTTATTGAATATTATATTCCTTTACACATTTTATGGTCTAGCCCAACAGGCTTTCTTGCTCTTTTGACAACCTTTCATTCTCTGAGCCCTTGAAGAATCTTTCTCCCAGGTCAGGAATCCACTTCTTTCTCCCACTTAATTCTTAAAAATTCTAATTTTCTTTAAAGTCTAGCTCATATGCCACTTCCTACCTGAAGTCTCCTGAGACTTCCTTAGTGCCCTGTCCCTCAAAATTATCTTGTATTGATTTTGAAAACATTTTAAATATGATTACATATGTGCATATTATCTCTTCTTCTAGAATATAAAGTATTTTAAAGTTGGTGCTATTTGTTTCTCAGTTTCCCCAGCATTGTGTCTGGCACATAGTAATTACTTTTGTTGGTAGTTTTTTGATTTGCTCTCTGGAAATATTTGTGAAGGGAAAGACATAAGGGTGGGAAGGAGACAGGGAGGGAAGAAAAAAGGAGGAAAAAAGGAAGGAAGAGAGGAAGGAAAGAATTAAATATTTATTAGGCACCTACTATGCATCAAACATTGTGCTAATTGCTTTAAAAATGTTATCTTCTTTGATCCTCATAGCAAACCTGATTATTATCCCCATTTTACTGATGAGGAGACTGAGACAAACTGAGATTGTTACTTGATTAGGGTTACAAAACTAGTAAGTGTCTGATGCCACATTTTAACTTAGGTCTTCTGGACTCCAGGCCCAGTACTCTTATCACTGCACTACCTAGGCACTTCTATAATATAATCAACCTCTATTTGTTGGCATACTTTGAATTTGTACATCACCTCTAAAGATTTCTAAAGCATTTTCACACCTGCTCCAGAACTTATCCTCAAAACAATGTTGTATGGTTGATATTCCCTATTCTGAGGAATGTATAGAAAGACTCAAAAGTCAAATGATTCTAACCAAGACATAGCTTTAGTAATGGAAATGGAATTAGACAAAAGGATGAAAGTCCTTAATCTGTAGCTGGGTTATCTTTCCATTCAACAGTGAACAGTTCTAGATCCAACTGTTGTTTCTTTTCAATTCAGGCTACCCTAGAGTATAAATTCCTTCCAGGGGTTAAATTAAGTACCTTGGGAGGGAAATGATTCTTTTTGTATGATAATGTTCCATTACTATTACATTTCTTGGTGATATTCTTGTGGCAAGAAGGAGTTAATGTCCCTTTCCAAATGACCAATTTACAGGAGACCTATAGGTACAATTGGACATGCAGCCAAAAGATTTGTTTCATGAAATTCTCTTTGGATCATATTAATGGAAACCAGTGTTTCCCTGTGTGCGCCATGCTGCATAGTTGTTTAGCCCACCTCTAGTAAATTTGACAAGCACATTTTCAGCTCCATGTGATTCAATCTCTCTTATAAAGAGACAAATTTTATTCACAGGAAATAATTTATCCACTGGGAGATTCTGGCTGATTGTGAGAGATTTCCTTACATCATGCTTTCTGTAAATTTTATACAAATAGTGAAAAAATAAGAATGTCACCTGTGGAGTCTGTTCCCTTGGCTTGGAAATTTATAGAAATTAATTATTTTCAGTTGGTCCAAAATTATAGAGCCCCAGGGTATGTAAAATAATACCTCTTAAAATGACATTTTTGTGGGAATGTGTCAGGGCAAGTTAAAAACACCCTTGGGGATAGAACATTCACTCACATACAGGCATGTGCACACATGCTTATACACAAACAGTAAATTACTCTAGAAGTAAATTACAGAAAAGTGTTCTACAATAGTAACTGCATTGATTTAGTTTGGCTTTTATCCTGAGTTAGATGTGGAAGATCAATTGTTAATATCGTCTTGATTATTTTTAACAGTGCCCAGAGGCGTGTGAGCAATAGACATTGGGTGTGAACTGAAACATAAATAAGAGAAGGGAGGGAAAATCTGGGAAGGAAATTGCCTAACTAAATTAGCCCTCCTTTTAAAATCTGCTCTTTGTACCAAATGAATAGTTTTAGTTTTCCATTGGACCAACAAAGCATAGTGTCAACAGAATTCTTCTTTAAAGGGATGAGTTGTTATGTGAAAAAAAAAATAAGATTACCCTAGAGGATTATTCTAGGGCTTAAGAGATAAATGTGTACATACAGAATAAATTTGAGGATAGGATCATGAAATCTCAGATTAGGGTGCAACCATAGAGGTCATCTACTAGAGCCTACACTGGCAAAAAAATCCCCTCCTTAGCTTACTCAAGGGGAACTCTAGTCTTTTCTTGAAAACTTCTATAGAAGGGAAATTCCAGACTATTCCACTATGAATAATGATAACAGCAAGGGATTTTATGTAATGAAACCATTTTATATAAAATGCATAATTTGTCAGTGGTAAAATAGAGTGAACAAATAGGAGATCTCAGAAAAAGTGATCCTATGTCATTTTTTTTATTCTCTAAATTTCCATTCTCAGAAAAAATGTTTATTTTTATTTTAAGAGCATTAGTCAGAGAGAGAATCATATTTTTAGAGCTATAAGGGATCTTGGAGTCCATCAAGTACATCTAACCTTCTTATTTTGTAAATGAACAAATTGAGGCAAACTGAGATTAAATGACTTTTACTGGTAAACTATTTTGTTTTATTTTGTTTTTATTTACATTTATTTCTTTATTTGTTAAAGTATCCAGATGACTCCCACCTTCTCTTTCCTTCCCCCATTAAAGAAGTCATCATTTAATTAAAAAAAGCATTTGTATATATAAAACTATGTATTGATTATTTCTATTCATCAGTTTTTTCTCTGGAGGTGAACATACACAAGTTGTTCTTCAAAAAATAGTTCTGTTGCTGCATATAATGTTCTCCTGGTTTTGCTCAATTCATTCTTCAAAACTTCACTTAGGTCTTTCTATTATGAACCTTCCTACCTCCACTCTCACTCATCCTTCACGTAGCCTCAAGATAACGTATGCTATTGTGTAGGTATAGCCATTGTACTGCTGAAAAATCTTTAGGGGCTTCTAACTTCTAAACAAAGCAAGCTCACATGGGTAAAAAAGAAGACTGAACTGGAGTTAGATCAAAAGGAGAATGGAACAAGTATTTATTAAGGGCCAGGTACTGTGCTAACTGCTTTATAAATATTATATCATTTGATAACCTGCATTCAGATCATGGCTCTGCTGCTTACTTCCTATATGATTTTGACTAAATTATTTAATCTCTCTGGACCTTATTATTCTCAATTGTAAAATGAGTGGGTTGGTCTAAATTACTTTTAAGGACCCTTCTCTCTCTAAATCTATGAGCCTATAATCCTTTTCCTTAGCATTTTAAACTTTCAGAATTTGTCCTAACTCTTCTTTTCTAGCTTTATCTTATGCTAGTTTTTTCCCAACCAAATCAGATGATTTGGGGCTCCCCAAATATATCCTGTGCTTTGTCCACATTATCGCTTAGGCCAGGGGTTGGCAATGTATAGCTCTCGAGCCATATCTGGCTCTTTTGAGGGCCAGATATGGCTCTTTCTGCAGGAGCCATAAAGTCAATTTTTTTTTTCAGGTGCTGTTACAGGAGTGCACACTGTGAGCACTGTACGGCTCTCACAAAATTACATTTTAAAAAATGTGGCGTTTACGGGGGCAGCTGGGTAGCTCAGTGGAGTGAGAGTCAGGCCTAGAGGCAGGAGGTCCTAGGTTCAAATCTGGCCTCAGCCACTTCCCAGCTGTGTGACCCTGGGCAAGTCACTTGACCCCCATTGCCCACCCTTACCAATCTTCCACCTATGAGACAATACACCGAAGTACAAGGGTTTAAAAAAAAAAATGTGGCGTTTATGGCTCTCACGGTCAAAAAGGTTGCCGACTCCTTGCTTAGGCATAAAATGTCTTTTTTCCTTCTTTACCTACCTAATTCCTTATTGTTTTTCAGTTGTGCCCAGCTCTTCATGAGCCCATTTTCTTGGCAAAGATCCTGGAGTGGTTTTCCATTTCAATCTCCAGCTCATTTTACAGATGACAGAACCAAGGCAAACAGGATTAAATGATTTGTCCAATATCACCCAGCTAGTAAGTATCAGATGTGAACTCAGAAAGATGAGTCTTCCTGATTCCAGGCTCGGTACTCTAAGCCACCTAGCTGCCCCATCCTTTTAAACCCAGCTGAATTATTACCTCCTCCTTCCAGTCTTCTCTATGCCTGCTCAATCAGTCTTGCCTTTCTACCCCACTACAAAAAGAGAAAGGAAAAAAAAAAAAAAGCTCCACAAGCAATTTGACACCTCACTCTAATACACTTGTATATATTCTACTAGATTATAATTTATACAAGGGAAGGAAGCACTTAAATCTTACATCTACACTAGTACAGTATTCTGCACACATTGGGCACTTAATGTTTGATGAATTGAATTTTGTAATGTGAAGAGTATTGGCCTTGGAATCAAAAGACATGAGTAAGTCCAGATCCCAGCTCTGCAACACCACTATTTAACCTTCATTAAGTTACTCAATTTCTTTTAACCTAAGTTTCTCTATATGTATAATGAGATCAATAATATCCCCCTCCCCTCCCTGACTCATACGGTTGTTGTGATCAAATAATTTAAAGTATATGAAGCACTTTCAATCCAGTTAATGTTGCTGTTACTGTCATTTTTATAAAATAGATACTTTGGCATCCTTCAGTTATACTAATGTAAGCGGATTGATCAGGGAGGTTCTCTTATCAAACTCATAATGTTACAGGGAGGTTAGCCTTTATTTGAGATTGATTACCTATCCCTATGGAGACTGAGGGGGGAAGAGTCAATTGACAACTCCATTGAGAAGATTAATGGCATCTCCTGGATATAAGTAATGATTTGATTGACTAAGGCCTTTGTGGGTGGTATTCACCTCCTTTGTGCTATATTTATAAAAGAGACTCTTCCTGGAAGGCTCTATCTTTTAATTTATTTGTATTTTAATTTGTTGTTTGTTTTGTGTTTTTTTCCTCCAAGAGATATAGGGATTGGAACCCCAACTTTTTTTGTTTTATTTATTTCCTCAATACCTATGGTAATAACTAATTCAAAAGATTTAGGTGAAAAAGAAAACAGTGATCTAAGACAGTTTAAAATGAAAAAATAGGAACTTGGGAAACAGAATTAGTGAAATCCAGGAAGGAAAGCATATATATATATAAAATCCTTCCTGGATTTTATTCTCTGTTATTTCTCCCTCTTAGGATTACTAATATGCCAGAAGTGGCTAACATTCACAGCTTCAAGGGTAGTAACAACAACTCCTGATCTTTCATTCAAACTATGTTAGTGTATGAAGGGAAGGATCTACACTCACTTCAAGATGATGCTATAGCTCAGGGGTCGGCAACCTTTTTGGCTGTGAGAGCCATAAACGTCACATTTTTTAAAATGTAATTTCGTGAGGGCCGTACAGTGCTCACAGTGAGCCCTCCTGTAACAGCGCCTGAAAAAAAATTGACTTTATGGCTCCTGCAGAAAGAGCCATACCTGGCCCTCAAAAGAGCCAGATGTGGCTCGAGAGCCATATGTTGCTGACCCCTGCTATAGCTGGTACCACACCAAATGCTATGCTCAAGTCTGGAAATTTCCATTGTGTGTACATTGCAGTGTTTATTCCTAGTTTTCATATTAAAAGTAAGAGAAATAATGTTTACTTACTTATGTACCTGTCATCTCCTGGTTAAAAAATGGTTTAAAAAATGATTACATCTATTTAAAGGTTATTAAATTTTCTTCTAGGGGCAACTAAATGGCACAATAGATAGATTGCTGGGCCTGGAATCAGGAAGACTCATCTTCCTAAATTCAAATCTTACTGGAGACACTACTTGCATGACTATAGACAAGTAACTTAATCCCATTTGCCTCAGTTTCCTCATCTATAATGAACTGAAGGTGGAAAGGGCAAACTATTCCACTGTCTTTGCCAAGAAAACCCCCAAAATAGGGTCATGAAGAGTTGAACAGTACAGAAACAACTAAACAACAACAAAATTTCTTCTAATGAATAATGTTAATAAAAGAGAGGGAAAAAAACATCAACTATCCCCATGTTAAACATAAATCTATTGACCCTTTTGCAGTTTTAACCATTCTGAGCCCATCTAATTACTAAAGATTTTAAAATGTGAACAGCTCTAGTCTGTACTTGGCTAATATTACATCAAAGTCAGTGTGGAATTTGTTTTAGCACAATTATCTCCATGGCAACGTTTAACAATGTCATAAACACTACAAGAAGCAGCAGTAGCAATGTAATGGTGTTCTACTCCAATGCAAAAATCTTCAGTAGTTAGAAATAACAATCAAAGAAATCAAAGGAAATTAGAGGAAAAGCAAATTGCCTCTTGGATGAAATAAACATTTTTTTTGGTAGAAATCTTTTATTGAACATGAATGTCCATGAGTGAACAGAAATGTACAACTTAAAGGATTTCATTAGGACATAACTAACCTTCAAGAAGAAAAGAAATCTGAATATCAGTAGATAATAGGATTGATATTATGATGAGCTGTGCAAAAAAAAGGAAAAAAAGAAAAAAACAACGCTCTTAGAAATAGAGCACTTACCCACATGAGGCAAATTATAAATTATTCTTTCAATGAATGGGAGAATTTCGTTTTCTTTAAAGCCAATTGTACCTAGAATTAGTATGTTAAAAGACAGAATGTATATAGGTACTTTTCTATGAAATGGATGGGTTCATTTATGAATTCTAATTCAAAAATTATAGTTACTTTCCAGTTATGAGTATACATGATTATCTCTTGGTTTCTTTTCTTTTTTTTTTTTCTTTTTATTCCCTAAAGCTCGCTCATGAATACAGGCCTTTATGATTTTTTCTGTCATTTCATTATCTTCCAATATTTAAATTCTTTCCTATGTCTTCATGATCATTCTGCCATTTTGATGGAATTGTGTTAGCTATACTCCAGGGTAGCATTTTTATCACTAACTATAACCACCCACATAGTCACAGAAAGGAAAGGAAGACTCAGCAAACCTTTTTACAATTCCAGTGAGTCTTTATTTATTCTTGCATTAAATGTAGCTTGTCTTTCCCAACTTCTACTGCTTTTATAAGCTCTTGAATATAACTTAATTTTACTAAACTCAACTATTTCAAAAGTCTTCTAGTTCTCCACTCAGTTATCCCTATTAAGAGAGCTTTGGGTTCTAATCAAGAACTCTCTGCATGGCTTCAGATACTTCCTAACTGTGTGACCCTGGGCAGGACACTTAACCCCCATTCCCTAGTCCTTACCACTCTTCTGTCTTAGAACCAATACACAGTATTGATTCTAAGGTGGAAAGTAAGGGTTTAAAAAATAAAAAAGAACTGTGCAATCAAAGTTATTCCATCTTTTCCCACCCATCAAACTCAGAGTTTGTCATTAATGTGTTAATTCATCACCTTAACTATCCCATTTCTCCTGAAGAAATGTTTCTCTGGAATCTGTGATGGGGAGCTGTTAGTGTGTCCTCAGCAGTTTTTCTACATTTCATAGTCCAACCATAGCACATAGTTTATATGTAAGTATATCTGACTCTCTAGAAATATGACAGGCACACAAAGATCTCTGTGTATGTATGTGTGTGTGTGTGTGTGTCTATATCAGGAGAGAGTTGTACTAGTAGTCATTTCTGTATATCATTCTTGCCTACCCACCAGTCTTTTTTCTGTGCTCAAGTCCTCAATTTGTAATGTATTATATGTTTTAAAATTACCTCATATAGAATTCCAAAGATAATCCTTTAGCCATCCAAGCAACTCTCAAATCCTTCTAGGTTCATTTCTTCAAGTGACTTTTTATTTTTCTTTCTTTAACTTTTAAAACACATTTGAAGAAAATAGTATTTTGCTGTTATATAATGGTTTCCTCAGGCTATATTCTATGGCTACAATTCTTTCCTCATTTCTACTTTAAAGAATCTTTCTTCAAGACCTAGTTCTAGTATTACCTCTTCTATAAGATCTTCCTTGATTTTCTCAACTTAATATTCTTTCCTCCTCAGACTATTTTGTCAGACTCTCTCTTGTTCCCTTAACATCATCTACTGTGTTTTCATACTTATATAGATTCTTGTCAGAATACATCTGTCCCTGCCAACTCCAACAGAATGTCAGTCAGTCAACTATCATTTAAGCCCCATGTGCCAGGCACTATGCTGAGTATTGAGAATACAGAGAAAGACAAAAGACTCTCCCTGTCCCCAAGGAGCTCAAAGGAGACAATATGAAAACAGCTATCCACAAAGAAGATATAAAAGGTATCCCTTCCACAATGCAGTTGAGATACTAGTAGTTTGTTCAGTTAGACATGTCCTAAATTTAGCAATAATTCTGTACAAGAAAAAATAAATTAGGTCAGGGCTGGTGATACAGATTTGATTGTCTATATGGAGTGGCCTGTAAACTCAGTAATATATTTCATCTCCAGATGGCTCCAGTCAACTAAAATATAATTTTTGAAGGGGCATTCTTGTTTGGTTTCTGGGTTTTTAAAAATATTTTACTTCTGCCAAAAGTTCCATATCATATAATGAATAAATAATATCTTCAGCACTTAGTGGTTCTAAATAAAATTTCTGAAGCAACCCAAATTACTGTAATTTCAAAGCTAGTTATTTTTTTTAATTAAAGCAAACTATTCAGTTTCCACGAAGAAACAACTCCTTGACCACTTGTTGCTCTCCCTAATGATGTTCCCTCTTCTATCTCTCTCCTTTCGAACTTGCTCAGAAGGATTTCTCCATCCATCTCTGGGAACTCCTAGTTATTTTAATGTTCTGCTTAAATGCCACCTTCTTCTGAAGTGAAGTGTCTCCTCACTCTTCTGGGAGGCTTTGAAGTGTAGAAGTGGGGACATGACAAGAATCAGATGCAACAGAAAGTAATGGTCAAGGTCCAAATAAAAGCTATGAAAGGTTATGGAACAACCAATTCATCTCAATTGGTTCCATAATATGTTAGCTATGTCCACATAAGTTCAGATGTTCCCCAAAAGCAACCAGGTAGCTGAAATTAGGAGAAGTACCAACCCTTGTGACTTTCAGTCAACTGAATCCTATATTCCCATGCCATAAATGAACCAAGACCTATTTCTGCATATGATGAATGTACCCATGAGAAGTATGAACTGACCAACTATGAGAACTGTTGTTACACCTGCTCTGTTGGATACTCAAACTACCTGTTGCCTGGAACTCCTGAATGCTTATTGATCTCAGGTTTAAGGAGACTTCTGGGGTATATAAGAACACCAGACTTGTCACTCAGTTGATAAATGGTTTATTGTTGATAATTATGTATTATATCCTCTAGTGCTTAAGTATTTTTATTTAATTATTGATCTATATGCAGCATTCCAGCAAGCACATCTGTTTTGATGGAGGAAATAAAGAGCATTATGCCAAGGACATATGTCTAGCTCTCATCTAAATAAAATATATGGTAACAGCCAGGAGATGGGGGCATAGAGCTAAACTATGACTGGAAAATCACAAATCAGGCAGAGCTAAGGGATAGAAAGTCTCATACTTTCTGGTACATAGAAAAAATGACACTGAGCATTTCCAAAAGTCTCTGCTACTCCTTGTTGCTAGAACCAAAGGGATTTGGCAGATGAAAACCAGGCTATTGCTACCATAAAATATAAAGGATTTCAGACTTAGGAATCAAAATAGGACATGGAAGAAAATGGTAGGCACTATGCAACACTTTACAGGGTGAATGATTCAATGAAAACAAGACTCATTTTAGGGGAGAGGGAAAAAAAACTCAAAGCACATCCCCTACTAATGGAAAGTGGAATGGACCATAATTGTGCACCTTGTGTTTATATAGCATTTTGAAGTTTACAAAGCAATGTTCACATGCAGAATGTTATTAATTCCTAACAGCCCTGTGAGGCTGGAAAGCCTAGAATTATTCTTTCTCTTTTACAGATGAAGAAACTAAAGTTCAGAGAAACATTATTTTGTCACAAGCTATCTTAGGTAATAAAATAGAGCCTAGAACCCAAGGCTTCTTTCTCTTAATCCTTTGTGCTTTTCTCCACATGCTTCCTCACAAAAGAAAACACACTCATTAAGCTTTCCTCAAATCTGAAAAATCAGCCAGTCATTGTGTGTCCTGAGCATAAATCTATTATCGTCACGCCATATTCAGGAATCCCAATTATAGTGTTGTTTTTTCCTGGAAGCTATTAAAAAAAAAAAAAGGTCTTCTATTCTATTTTGTCATTTGTGGATTCCTCTATTACTTTCTTTCCAAAAACGGCCATTGGAATAGGCACAAATTTACCTCATAACCTTGAGCTAAAAGGATACCAAGGCTTTAAGGATGCTATTCTAGTTATCAAAGCAACTTAACCCAAATTTGATTTCTTTTAATAACAAATAAGCAATGCTTAATCGGAGAAAAGCTATTGTATACATTTCCCAGGTGATCATGTCTTCATACTTTGAGTTATAAAAGGTTTCTATCAGTCTTGAGTTGCTTATATTGCATCAATAAACATAACTCCTTCGAATAATTCTTCTGTAGTCAGATCATTCTAGTGGGGAATTAGCACAAAATATAAATGCAAAACTATTTGCTTAATGACTATAATTTGCTGTCAAAGGTGTAAAAGTGATATATAACACTGTGTTCATAACAATGCTAAATAGTCAAGGATGTTTCAGAAAACAACTAGAAAGATGGATTGCTACTGAATTATTTTATAGTGTGTTCTAAAGATGCCAGGGAAGGCTTTAGTCATTAAATATCAGAAATCTATTTAACATAATTGATATAAGTGAATATGTAACACTTTTGATTATAAATTATTCCATAAATAATGTGTGCCATTTAGAAGAACATCATTCTGATTTTGTTTTTGATAACCATTAAAAATATACATGGCTCTTATTTCTGTAATTTCTGGAAGCCATGAATCGAGTGTTTTCATTATTTATTTTCTATTTAATTTCTTTTTTTTGGTCCAAACCTATGATTCTCAACAGTGCCAAGAGAGTTCTTTCAGTATTACCTAATAGCTACTTAAATATTGTTGCTTCTGTGAGCTCTCTCGTCAAGTACCATGAACCCCAAATCTTTAAAAATAAGGACATTCTACTAGAATGACCCCTTAAAGTGTCTCATTCTTATTAAGGACAATTTTACAGAAGCAAAATATACATGGCTACAAATTCATGCAGCCCAAGTGGCTTGAACTGTACCTTTGATTTTGGAGATTTGGTGGAGTTTTTGCTTTTGATGTTGTTTTTCTTGTCTAGCCAATTTCTTTGGCACTGTTTTGAATGTGACCTGAAAATCCACAGTAACTTAAAAACAAGATAAAAGCCAGACTAAAGATTTCTTAAAACTTACATAGTTGGAATCAATAATGTTATGATACTTTTATATTTTAAAATCTACCTCGCTTTTCTTCCCTGCAGATAATCTAGCATATAAATGAAAATTGCCAGATTCTTTATCATTAATTTGTGTGTATATAATTGTTTTGTTTTATTTTGTTTTGAGACTGAGTCTCTCTCTCTAGCCCTGACTAGGAGTTCTGTGGCCATTCACGAGCTGATTCCTCTACTGCCAAATACAGAAGCTTTGACCTGCTCTGTTTCTGTAAAGGGTTGGTTCATCACCCAAAAGGTAACCTGGTGACCCCAAGACCCAGTAGACTCGCCATCTTGGCGCTGTGCTAAGTGCAGACATCATAATGGTTTTCACCCTATTGTAGCTCAGAACCTTCATGCCCAATTAAACTGCCAATCTCAGTCTCTCCAGATTTTAGGCTTGTCCATCACATTTGGCCATTGATAGTTATGTAAGAAAGCTGATCTGATGATAATACTGTACATTTCCCTTTTTCTGTTCTGCACAGCAAACCCCAGAATGATTAAAAATCATTAATCTGAACATACTCCTTATTCTTCTCTTTACCAGTTCCTAGAGCTGGCACTGGGACCCTGGACTTTGATAGGTTTGGCCTTATCTCACAGGAATCTATGACCTTTAGCTGGCATTTCCAAACCAATACTCCATCCCTCACTTTTAGTTCTCAATTTGTTGCCTTCCATCACAATACAAGACCTTTGAGATTAGAGACCACCTAACTTATTTGTATGCTTTGTGCTTACTTAACACAGTACCAGGCACCTAGTGTTTAGTAAATGGTTTATCATCCTTTCATCTGACTGAATAGAGTCCACAAACCCTGGTATATAAATAATTCAGGTGAAATTATAACCGAAGGCATTATCTTACCCAGTGTCTGCATCTTATCTCTGAAGAGAAGGGAGGGCAGGAATAAGAAAGAAAAAAAGCTTAGGAGCAAAGCTCTCACGAAATGGCTTTCCCAAAGTTAATTTATGGAGATGAACAAGGAGATTGGATGTGGCCTGCTTAATTAGGAAGAGATGATAATGTGGCCTTTCTTGAAGAAGGTTTCACCTCATTTTAGCACCTCTTTAGCACCATTATGGTTGATGAGTTTATTTTCAAGTAAAAAAAAAATATAGTTTCTTCATGAGGTGAATCAAGTTCAAAAGAGGTGATTTAATTTGAGTTTGTAACCACCAGGTGTTTAATACAGTACAATCTCATTATAAAGCATTTTTCTAACTTAGGATTCAGATTTACCACATCTTCAATCATATTTCCCAGAACCATGGTAATGTTTAATGTTCTTCTCTCCATTCTAGATCTCAGAAGCCTATAAAAGTGAATAAATTCAATTTTGTTCAAATTTTAATGTGTTTTGTTTATGTGATATTTGCTCCTGTACTAGGATTTGGCATAGTAGGAAAAAAGGGAAGAGAAAATTGTATATCGAGACTGCTAAAAGAAATTGACACTTAAAATGTGTCACTTTGCAGAAACTGTGCAATATATCAGATTATCTCAGAGCTGGACAATTAAAATCAAGAAAAGAACTCTCTCTGTCTTTGCTAAACTGACTGTATGAACTTCCTTAAAATCTCACTCATCAGGAACTAGCTGAGATCAAATCAAAGCTCTGGATAATAGACTGGGAGGGCAGTGGAGGAAAAGGAGACTGGGAGTGAAATCAAAATGCAAGGTCAAGAGGAGAGAAGCAGAGGAAGCAAGGCAAGGTTAGGAAATTGGGATCTGCTGGAGGAATTAGAAAATTCTAGATGATAGAGTAGAACAGTAACACATGTAATTCTGACAAGGTTTTTTGATAAGTTGCCTATGACAGAATGAATGAATGGTCAGCACTGGCTCTGGAGCATCATCTTAAGGAAGAGAAGGATGAAGTACACCCAGAAGATATAATGCGTGTGGAATAAAAGTTCCTCTCTTCTTCTCTGAATCTCTGGAGACATGGGTACTCTAGTGCCTTAAGTATTTCTTCGCCATCCTAGAGGAACCTTGAGTTCAGACCTTCTACTACTTCTGGCTCTCTGAGGGAAGGGATTTTGCACACTTCTGAGGCTTTGCAGATGGCAGATGAGAACTGGGATGAAAAATGGCTGGAGTCTGGACTGAATTCGCCATTGGCACCAGTTCCTTACATATTTCTCTTCCAATCATCTTTCCTTCCTATTGACAAGATTCAGTGATAAATCCATTTAGTGAAAGGAATTAATATTTTGCCCTCATACTCATACTTGACACACCCAGCTCTCAATTCTTTAGTGACTGTTTAACCAATTAAGATATTTTACATCCTAATAACATTTTCTTCATCATTCTGCTTGCTTAAATGCCTTCATTGTAGTTAACAATAGAACTCAGGTTTTCTAACTCTTTTCCCAATATTCTTTCTATTACTAAATATACTTTTCTCTGGTTTATATCACACATTGTTATTTTATCTTGTCTCTCAAGATAGATTTTAAAGACATGGTAGCTGGCTAGCTAGCATTTACACAATGCTTTGAGATTTGCAAAGCTCTTTGCAAATATTATCTCATTTTATCCTCACAATAACCCTGGAAGGGAACTGCTAGGATCATTCCCATTTTACAGATGGAGAAAACTGAGGGAGACAGGTTAAGTAACTTACCCAAGGTTAAAGCTAGTAAGTGTTTAGAAGACACTTTTGAACTCAGGACTTGCTAACTTTAGGTTCATTCAGCATCTATTCACAGTACCACCTAGCCGCCTACATTTTTTCTGCTCCTTCTATATCGCCACATAGTTGACATAAAAAATACTGCTATCATTTTAAACAATATTAAAAAACTACAAGTAAAGAAATTAATCAGTTTCATATTTATTCTCTGGAAGATCTTTTATACCCTGCAGTTTTTTTTTCCCATCTGTAAAATTCAATAAAAATCACAAAGGCACCTAATTAAACAAATGTAAATTATAAGATCAATTGCAGTCATTTGGAAGATTTGTTGGGTTTTTTTGAATATTTCTGTTTGCAAATAGGATATTAGCCTATTTTCTCTTGATCTCTGATGACTCCTCATTGGCAAGATAAGCCTGGATTCTCAAAGCTTATAACTGAGGAATCCAAGATCTGCATTTCCCATCAAGAGTCATTTATTGATCCCACATAAACGAGGCAGAGCAAAATCACGAGATCATAAATTTATGCTGGAAAAGTCCTTAGAGACCATTTCTCTAATCTCACTTCTTTTACAGATAAAGAAACTAAGGTCTAAGGAAATTAAGGGATTTCCCCAAGGCCACAAAGTTACCAGTAATAAAGGTAGGACTTGAACTTAAGTTTTTTGAATCTAGAGATAGCAGTCTTTCCCCTGTACCATGCTACCTGCATAAGTAGAGGAAATACAGTATAATGAGATCCCTGATCCTTGAAGCATTAAAGTATTGTACTGATCTATATTTTTTCCCTACTAGAGAGACTAAAATGGAGCATAAATTATTTAAAGCTTCCTTTATTTGACAATAATATCCTAAAACCTTCATTTAAAAAAATCTTGTTTTATTTATAAACATATTTCCACATTAATTTTTTTCTTTCTAAATTTTGCAAATAAACTCTGAACTTCTAAAGGAAAGGCTATCTAAACTTTTAACTAAAGCAACAATGATAACAAGGCCCTACCATCAAGTGTGTTAATTATTTATTCACACCTGGTTCACAACTGATTAACAAAACCTATTAAGGCCTTCCCTTGAAGACCTTGCTGTTGACATGCATTTGCAGCTGTTGTTGGTTTTTTTCCAAATTAGCACATTATGTGTTTGGAAAACAGACAAAAAACAGCTGCACTGTCTGAATGCATTCATTATGTACTCTTTTCAAAATGCCATTTAGCACTACAAGGAAAGGATGAAGGCAGAATCCAATGCAGTTAACTCTGCTTTTAGTACAACCTGGAGACCCGGAACTAGAAGAAAACAAGCCCCACATTTGTGCTGAACTGTAAAGGAAGGGACACTGCTCCTCTGGGGAGTCTCCATTTCCTCCTGGATAGTCCAATTTTAGGCTATTTGTGAAATACTCTCTGAGACTTGGGCCAAGTCACTAAGCCTCAGTGTCCTCATTTGTAAAAGGATTGAGATTTGGACTAGATGGTCTCTGGGGCTCCTTTTACTTCTAGAAATAGAATTGTTTGGTCTTCAGAGGATGGCCGGCAGGGAAAAATTCTGGGCTCACCCCAGATTTCAATGTTTATTAAAATAGCCTGACTCACCAATTATGCTGTTTTAAATATTTTATTAGATTTATAATTCCCCCTAATATCCTTGACTTCAAGCTGTTCTACCATAATGGGATTTTTAAAACAATGTGGAAAACTTTAAAAAATCTTTGAATATATAATCTTCTTATAAAGCAGCTCTGTATCTTCACAATAATAATAGCTAGTATTTACATAGTTCTTTAAGGTTTGGAAAAGTTTACCCATATAGTTTTATCTGATTTATATAACCCATGAGAGTCTATTATTACATAGGATCTATTATCATTTCTGTTTTACAGTTAAAGAAACAGCCTGAGACAGATCTAAGTGACTTGAACAGGAAAACAGCTAATAAGGAAGTGTCTGAGGAAGATATGAATTCAGTTCTTACTGATGAATTTTCCAGCATTCTATCCACCGTGACACCTAATTGCTTATTTGTATCCATCACAGGATCGCCCAATTTGCTTTATGATTCTCAATATTAAAGTAAAAGCTGGAAAATCGTTTGTTCTTTGGGTCAGTTGCCTGGAACCCGGGCTTTATTCTCCATCTCCCACCTCTAAACACCGATTCACGCAGGCTATCCTCACCATGCCTTGAATTTAGTCCCTCCTTATCTCTGCCTCTCATAATCCTTGACATTAGTCCTTCAAGAAGTCTTTCCTGACCCTACCAGTCGGTGGTCATTAATTTACCTTAACTATAACTCTCCTTGTATTATGGCCCTCCACTAGAGTGTAGGTTCTTTTAGGGAAAGTGTAGTGACATTCTTGTCTTGGTATCAGTGCTTTGTCCCTAGTAGTTATCTAAGCAATGTTTATTGAGTTGAATTCCAACAGATCTAGAGCCCTAATACAGACCTGGCTGTTAAAGGATAAAGTATTTTATTTTATCTTTCATCAGAGACAGAAGATGCTACAGCCAAAATTCTGTACTAATTTCCCAAATTTCTTTTCTCACTCTCCATTTTCCTCTTTCTCCCCCTACAGGTTCCCTCATTTTTTTTTTCAATTCATTATATCCCCACTTCCTGTAGGGACTAGAACACAAGATGGGCAGGCTAAGCAGCAGTCAGAAATTTCTTTCTGACAAAACAAGTTTACTACTGAAAACTCTGCAAATGAAGAGTCACAACAAAATCTCGAGAACTATGGAGTTTCAGAAAGCTATGCACATACTAAAATATGCCCATTCATCTTATCAGAGACAGGTGTTACCCAATTAGCATTCCCTGTTTACTTCACGGTTCTTGTCATAGATATTCTTATAAAATGAGACATTCACATCTGTCCATATTTCTTAATTATTTAAAAAAAGATTCCGAGTGTTTAAAAGCACTGGTAATATACCAAAGAGTCTTAGGTCCTTTGATCATAGCCCTCCCTTCACCTAAAATATTTTCTGCTCTCCCTTTATTCTATTCATATCTGATTCATCCTTCAAAACTCAACTTAAATGGAGCCTGCTCTATGAAACCATCCCGGAGCATTCTGGTTTTTATTGAAATAACTGTCCTTTTAACTACTCCAAAACAGAGACTAGCATGTGATTTAGCACTAAATTATATATGTGTGTATCACTCTGTTACAGCAACTGGCTTGTTTAAAGTGTTTTAAGTCAAGGGACAATAAAATTGACTCTCACCTAGTCGCCTCCTCTTTTCTGTTAAGAAGTGTATATGAAGTGAAAAGTTAGAAACATAATCACTGTTTTTCCAAACCCTCATTAGGAATATTCCTAGCATTTAGGTGGAAGTTTAAGTTTCTCCCTTAATTTCCATCTGTACTTATCTCTGGCTAGCCTCTGGCCTCTTTGTGGTGAGACAAAATTCAAGTCCCAAGAAACGTTTGAGTAAAGGAGCAAGCAGAGTAAATTAGAAACAAAGAGGGAAAAGTTGGGGAAAGAGCAGACACTGAGAAAATTGTTTTCCACATTTATAAAATAGGGATAATAATAGAAACTACCTCCCAGAATTATTGTGAAGGTAAAATGAGATAATATATGCCAAGAGCATTGCAAACCTTGAAATGCTAAAAAAATCTAAGTTATTATTATGAAGATTGGGATCATCTTTATCGAGGTGATGATTGATGCCTACGACTCCCTTATTTTAAACAAAATGTAAGAAAACAAAATTCTCATCTGACAAAAGAATTTGAACAATGCCCTGTGTTTTATCATAATGGGACAAAATATGTAACCTCAGAATCTGACTATGC
This sequence comes from Gracilinanus agilis, assembly GCF_016433145.1. Classification (NCBI taxonomy): domain Eukaryota; kingdom Metazoa; phylum Chordata; class Mammalia; order Didelphimorphia; family Didelphidae; genus Gracilinanus; species Gracilinanus agilis. The sequence goes on along the minus strand of NC_058135.1, from coordinate 186,588,843 downwards.
TATGAGCCCACACCATTGTTAAGTCTGGAAGTCTTAGCCAAATTCTCAGAGATCATTATTAGAGCCTGGTAGATTTAGAACACTTTTTGGAAGAAGAAATTGATATGTATTTACTGAATAAAGTTGCAAGATGTGGAGCAACTGTTCTCAAATTGTGGTCCAGGTAACAAAAAAAAGGGTCTGCTAATGGAGTCCAGAAACAGTTCCAGAAATATACATAGAGGCTCTGGGATCTGACAGTTTTGTGCAGCTTGTTATTCAGTCATGTCATTTGCACCTGACTATTTTAGACCCCATTTTGAGGACTTTCTGGGCAAAGATACTGGAGTGGTTTGCTGTTTCCTTCTCCAGCTTATTTTACAGATGAGGAAATTGAGGCAAACTCAGTTAAGTGACTTGTCCAGGGTCACACAGCTAGTAAGTGTCTCAGGCCAGATTTGGACTCATTTAATTCCTCAAAACAGGCCACCCCAAAACGGGAAGCATTTAGTAGTTTGTTGTGTTTTTTTTAATCTTATTGCTTCTCCATTCCTTATTTTGCAGGATGATGAAATCTTATGCCCTAGTCACATTCCTACCTCCTCAAAACATGCAACCTTTCCTCTTCCTTTATTATAGCTGTAAAACATCAACTAATCAAAATATTCCAAAAGTGACTACACACAAATGGGAATTATTTGGCTTGTGTTGAAGGCAAGTGGGAGTGAGTAGGGAAAAAAGGTCTCATGGGATCGGTGGTACCACTGAAGTGGTCTTTAAAATAAAATATTTGGAAAGAGAAAGTCATCTATTTAACTAACCCCTTTTCTATTCCCAACCTTTGATTTATGAAGGCAAGTCTGTGCCTATACTGCCAGTGTAGTAAAACTTGAGCTAGAGACACCTGCTAATTACACTATAGCTCACTTTAAGAAATAGGCATTCTTAAACATTTGTGTGTAAATAGAGCCTTTATAAATTATTGATATTTTAAATACACTAGAAAAGCTCACTATTTTCAGAAACTCGTGGGTGCATTGTTTTGAAATGTAGATAATCAACCCTTAATTTATCTGTTTTAAGAGTTTTGATTTGTGTTGAGCTTAAAAAAAAAAGGCACCCCCTGTAGTTGTAAGAAGGTTTTTAAAGATTTCCCAGACATTTGTACTATGTTTTGAGCTCTTCAGAAAAAAGAAAAGCACAACTCAACAACAAAATGACTGCTCCTTTAAATCAGTTGAGCCTTTGGTTATCAGACAATTCCAAATAGAGAGATACCTTTTTAAAGCAAACTACATGTAACGATGAGGAACAGATCTGAGATTTCTCTGGCACAGCAAACTTCCTTTACCAATGGCAGTTAGCAGCCTCTCTGCAATTTATAATGTTAAGAGCAGCCAAGAGCACTGAGGGGAAGTGAGTTACTCCAGGTCACCCAGCCAATATGTTTCAGGCGGAAGGACCTAAAGCTATGTCTTCTAGACTTTAGGGCCAGCTTTCATCCGTTATACTACACTGAATCATTTTCTCCCCCATAAATTGTACAACTGTATTACAACAAACTCCTCAAAGAAAACAAGACAGTAACAACAAACAACACACACCCAAGGCAAAAATAAGGAAATGACTGATATTTACATCCTCCATAGGGCAAAACTCAATGGGATACTGGTACCAGCATCAAAAAACTCCCAAACACTTCTGGATGGGTATCGTAGATAAAATTGATGCAGCCAATGTTGGGAGGTGTTCAGTCTGAGCAGAGAAATGAAGAAAGTCAGCAATCAAGGACTATACTATGCCTTGGTTTTTTTTTGCATTTCAGTTACTAAAAATGGTGATAGAAATGCTCTATGGTGTTGTACAGAAAGGATTTTCTTTTACCCCTTTTTAGAATTAACTATTCCTCGGTGCAGGTACTGGGTCTGGGAGGGCAGACATTAATAGCTACTCAGTGGAAGAGTGTTTATCTTAGTGAAGTTATATGAGGGCAGGGCTCTACAGGCTGTAAGCTTCTTTACTTCATGGGTCTTCTAAATAACCAGCTCTTGACTTTTTGTTTAGCTTAAGACAAATTCTGTGTGGGTTTTTGCTTCCTTTTTTATTTTATTATTTTTATTTTTAAAAACCCTTATCTTTCATTTTAGAGCTAATACTATATATTATATAGTTTCAAGGCAGAATAGTGGTAAGGACTAGGTAATGGGGGTTAAGTGACTTGCCTAGGGTCACATAGTTAGGAAAAATCTAAGACCAAACTTGAATCCAGGATCTCCCATCTCTAGGCCTGGCTCTCAATCTACAGAACCACCTACTTTCCCCCATTTTTTCTCTTTTTTTATGATTGCTGTGATGACTCCCTTAAAAGGGGAAAGAAGCATCCTTCTGGGTTTTTATTCACTGCACAGACCCATCCAGATCCTCTCTGTCCCCTTGGCTGGGTTCATTCTCCTGATTGTTAAAGTCTGCAGATGTCTCACTTTTTGTACCTATGCCTTGTTGCCTTTTTTTTTTTTCAGTGTGCTGGTCCTGAATTCCAGCTAATGCACTGACTATGACTGCTGAAATACTGAGGATTTACTGAAGAGTTGTTTGGTTTCCTTAAATTTTCAGTTCCTACAATCATTTCTGCTACTGGAGTTTTGCCAGATCCCGCTTTTCTTTCACTGTCTCTGCCAGTTCCTGCAGGGTCTCCAGGATCTATGGTGCCATTATGTGTCAAGGCAGAGGAAAGAACCCCACATTGACTTTTAAACTAGGTATATAAAGGGATTATTCACATTGCCTTTGCTTTATTGAGATACTAATCTATAGCATCCATTTAGTGAATAGCCAATGTGAATTGATACTGGTTCCATTTTCAAATATTGACTTATGTACAAACTGTTATGTATATTCCCAACGGGAGATAGGTTAACCTGTAGATGGTATGGATAGCAGTATGTTTGGTATCTTTCGGCCACACCCTTAGGATAGTTTTTGGTGCACAAGATAAAAAGAAGAATTAACATGCTTTCAGTTCCAGCCTATTGCTCCACAAACTGATTAAAGCCCTGGACAGTAGTATTTATATTTCTTTTGTTGTTTTTAATTTTAGTTTCAAATATGAACTTAATAGTCAGCATTGGGAAGAGTATATATCCTTTCTTTTTTGAAGTAAACAAAAATGGTCTCAAATCTAAGTGTGTGTGTGTGTGTGTGTGTGTGTGTGTGTGTGTACTTTTGTGTACTAAGATTGTCATTTTGACTTCATCTTTATTTCAAATTTCAGTCTTTTTATTAAAGAGAGGAAAAGCATTTCCTTCTGGAAAGTATAAACCTACCAAAAGCAAAACAAAGAAAGAAAGAAGACTGATTTTTTTAAAAGTAAGAATGTCAACTCTATTTATAGGAAAATTTAATTGGTTGCAAATATTGAGTCAGATTTTACAACATCCAAGCTAGTGTCTGAGTGTGAGTCGCTTTGAAATTTTATTAACTCTTTCAATTAGGGCAACATTTTGATACACTGAATTAGAAGATTATTAATGGTCCCTTTCTGGCCTGAAAGAGTTAATCTATCAACTTGTGTTTCTATAAATTCATCACTGTTTTAATCTCCCTGAAATCAGACAGTGCTTTTTCATTTTCTTAATTCTATTACAATTCTTCTATCAGAATTTTTACAAATTAGTTACCCCTAATTCAGTATTGTACTATGAACCCTGTATGTTCTTAATAAATAGTAATTGATGAAAATGATGATGATAATGATAATGTTTGTGCTAATGCTTTTTAGAATCTTCTCATTTATGTGCATTTTTCTTGGGAAAATCCTAAGCTGGAGGTTCTTGGTTGTTCATCATATTAATATTATATTAAAAAACACTTTCAAGATACACATGCCACAATTTTTGTTTCATACATACACACACATACACAAAAAAATAGAGAATAGACCTGTGATTTTACTAGTATAGAAAGCTCACAAATAAGGAAACTCCTTATATCCAGTCAGATAAGTACCTTCTATGGAAAGAAAATTGCCTAGAAAATTTGGAGGTTAAGTAAGTTACTTATAGATATCAGATAGAATGTAAGAGAGGATGCACTTGAACCCAGGAGCCATTTCTATGTCCACTGTGCAACACACAAATCTATATATTTGCAAACGTGTGTGTGTGTGTGTGTGTGTGTGTGTATTTGCTGAGACAGGGAGACAGAGACTGCTATATATAGCATTATAGATGTCTCTGTTCCTTTTTCTCTCTTTCTCACTGTCTCTGTTTTTGTTTCTGTCTCCTCTTTCATCTGTGAATATAGATCTAGAGCTAGAAGGCAAGGCAAAAAGAATTTAATAAGCAATTACTATTTGTTATACATCATGCTAATTGCTAGGGATACAAATACAAGCTAAAAGAAAGATTATCCCTTCCCTCAAGGAACTTACAATCTAATGGGTGATAATACCAAAGGGAGCTGGAAAAGGGAGGTGGGGAGGGAAAATAAAGGCACTACCTCAAGGAAATGGTGTGGAAGTGTGGCAACTCAGAAAAAAACTTTGACCATCTAGGGTCCCTCTTTGAAATGGAATCATCAGATGAAATTCACCTACAGAAGAGGAGACCAGCCTCATGGTAGATGGATTCTCGTTCCAGTGTGAGGCTGTAATAAAGACTTATTCAGAAAGTCTGAAAATCTGCAGTATTGTGGGTAAGAAGAAAGAAGGGACCTTAAAGATTGCCTATTCTTACTTCATCTACTGTATCTTGCAGTTGAGAAAATAAGGCATAGATTGAGTGATATGACCAGGATATGAGTAGTGGAACCACAATTTAAACTTGGATACTTGACTTCAACTTACAGTACTCATTCTGCTATCTCAAGGTATGTATTTATAGTTCTAAAGGATGTTGCAAAAGTCTTGGTGCAGTTTTAAGATATGAGTTCAAAATTGCACCAAGACTTTTGGAGTACCATGTATTAGATAGATGTAAGTATATATGGATTCATTAACATATATTCCCCATCTGGGGTTTCTTTTTGGAGTTGTCATTAATTTACCTAGACTATATTACAAAAAGATCAGGAAAACATTATAATATTGTCATTTTTTTCTGATCCTAATCTTAAAAATTATATTTTGGTGTTAAATGTGAAATTTTAAATTGAATCATGTCAGTAATTGTGAATTATTAAAGGCAATGTGCCATTGCTTAGAGGAAAAATTTCCTTATGATCTAAAAAGCAAGAATGCCCCTAAGTACTTTTTATGAAATGTATAGATGCCGTACAACAGGACACATTCAATTTCTTTGTCTACTGACTGCTAAAGTCAAGTTGGGAAATGTCCCAATAAAGAATAATACCCTAACTGTCCTCAGAATGAAAGATGTGGGGTGATGGGTGATATTCATATTAACTTTTTTGAAATTTTTTCATTAAGTCAACTGCAAGTACTTATTCAGTGATTATTTTGGGGCAAGTACTATGCTAAATATTTGGAATACAAAGAAAGGTAAAAAAGGCACTCCATGCCCCCTAAGAGGGCAACGTACAATTAACCATGCATAAACAAAGTATAGGCAGAAAGGGTAAAAGTTGGTATCAGATGAGGTCTATTGTAGAGGGTAGCTGCAAAAGATGGAGGTGGGGAGGACTGGGAAAGGCCAGCTGCATTAGATGGGTTCATTCTCACTGTCTCTTTTCCAAATGATACAACTGGATTCTAAACTCTCATCATTTTACACTTGGATGAATGAAATGTTATCTTTGTGAATGTTAGCCTCTCCAGTTCATCCAACATGCCACTGTAATTTATTTTCCTTAAAGGTCCAGTATTCATCATGCTTCTCTTTGGCATGATGAAGTTCAGCAGCACCTCTCTTATCTTATATACTACAATACAATATGACAATATATTCAATTGGAAAAGTAGCAGATTAATGAGAGAGTGTTTAAGACAAAGATAACAACATTTGTGAAAACCCAGATGCTCCAGGAACTCTTTAGGGTGGTAAATTATAGGATAATTAACAAATGGTATTAATAGAAGGAATTTTTTACCCCAGTGAAATTTTAGACCCAAATGGTATTAAAAGATGAGTTTTTGTTGAGTGAAATGCTTAGGTGGTTAAAACTAGTTTATAATTTCCCAAATGTACTCCATCTCACACTCTTCCACCTCTATAGTTCTGGGCTTGGTATACTGCCAAACATATAAGAGTTGACCATCTAATTGTATATCATAATTTGAACAAGGAGCATTCTTTATTCACTTTGAAAATGTTGAGTAAATATGAGTTTCACTAACAAGAGTATGACATGTTTCCAGGTTGATACAGTACAATGTCATCCACAAATAGGAACACTAAACTCCTCCATGATTAGGCCCTGCCCTGACAACCCAACATTACTCTTTACCATTCTACAATCCAGTCAGACCAATTTAGCCATTGTCTTGAATTATTTTTATATTTTTTGTAATCATTCATATTGTTTTCCTCTCTTGACATCTTTTCTCATTAATCCTCTACCTATCCAAATCCTACCCCAACACTCTTTCTATATCTAGTTTAATTTTCATTTCCTCCATGAAAACTTCTGGCATTGTAGATTTTACTTCTTTGCTAAACTCTTATAAAAATGCACAGTATGTGATAGAATTTAGCACTTATACACCATCTTATATATTCACTATTTTATAGTCTTATAGATAGCTAGAGTTGGAAGAGATCATTGAGACTACCTAATGAATACTAGGAGCTAAGATGGAGAAGTAAAGTTTGTTCCGCTCCTCCAATAGGAACACACACACACACACACACACACACACACACACACACACACACCAAAATAAATCATCTTAAAACAGAGGAAAGCAGGAAGAACACAACTCACTGGGGTCAGAAGAAAGAGTAGCCCAGGCAGCACAGTATTGGTGGGAAATGGCAGAACTTGGAGGACCAGGTTAACATGCTGCCACTCTGACAGAGACAACAAAGCCACAGAATGGGAATGAACCAGCCTGAGCTACTTGTATTAAAGGCAAAGAGGGCAGCAAGGTAGGGGACTGGCCCAGCCTAATGACTGGCCATAAGCAGTGAAATCAGAGCACAGGAAACCTACCTAGTAGCAAAGTGCCTGAGGCAGTTAAGCATCAGAATGGAGGACCAGCTCAACCTGATCCTCTCCACAAGGATAGAAAAGGCAGAGACTACAGGAATCTATATACTCCTAGAGTGCCTGAGGCAGCAGAGCCCACAGCAGAGGACCTGCCCAGCCCAAGCCACTCAATAGGACAGGGAAGCAACAGAGTGAGGAGCAGCTCAGCCCACAAAACAAGAGGGGGGCTGATAACATTGGATGCTGAATTTAACTGGACAAAATAGCCACAACCCTCCCCTAACCACTCACCCACTCACCCAGAGAAAGTCAGCAGAGCCACTCTCTCTACAGACCCACTAAGGGAAATAATGGAAGCCAAGCCTACCCCAAGTACAGAGAGAACATGGCAAGCTTAGAGCAGTGCTCTCTCTTTCCTAGAAATAGAGTAGAAACTCAAAAGATAGATAATGTAATGGGGGTAGAGGAGAATAATTAGAAAAATGAGTAAAAGACCAAAAAAAAAAGAAAGTTACTTTAGTGACAGGAAAAACCAAAATATAAACTCAGAAGAGGATTGCAACGTCAACACACATAAATTTTGGAAGAACTGGAAAATAAATTTTAAAAAATCAAATAATTGGAGAAGTCGCAGAAAAAACTCAACAGGGAAAAATACATGGAAGAAATCAACTCCCTAGAAACTAGAAAAAAAACAAAACAAAAGGAAAAGCAGAATACATTGGAGAAATTTCCCTAAGGAATAGACTAGACCATTGGAAATAGAGGCAAAAAAAACACACCAAAGGAAACAACACTTTAAAGAATAGGATTGGCCAAATGGAAAAGCAAATACAAAAACTCAAGGAAGAAAATAATTTCCTAAAAATTAGAATTGAACAAATAGAAACTTATGAGACTCTCTAATCCAAATGCTTTATTTTACATTTGAACATATACATATACAAACACACACATATATTTCCCTTGCTACACCCCCCAACAGACTTATCTATTGGTATCCAATATTCCTAGTGAACTTCTACTAATATAAATTAATACTTTCTTTACAATTTTAATTAATATCATTATCTGCAAAATTAAGTTTAGCAATTAGGCTGAGGTCAATAATCAGTGTAGGCAGTGACAATTCTTTCTAACTAAAATGTCTGTAGCACACTACTTTTCATGTATGTGTTTGTGTGACAAACAGAAAGACAAATAAAAATGAAGATAGGGACAGAAGGAAAGGGAAGGGAAGAGGGAAAGAAAAATAAAGGAAGTAGGGAAGGGAGAGAGAAATGAAGGGAGGGAGGGATGTTGTAAGGAAGAGAGGGAGAGAGGAAGGAAAGAAGGAAGAAAGTTAAATTCTTGAATATTTTTCTTTATAGAAAGCCCCAGGTCTCTTGCTATACAACAAGGATCCTACATATTCCTTTCCTCCAAGAGACAGATTGATTAGCACTCCTAGACTTCCAACAAAAACCACATAAATTGCCAACTCTAGGTAAACAATATTATTTCATGTGTATATATGCCTTCTCAAGGAGACCAAAAGCAGTTTGAAGGCAAGGACTAAATGATACATTTCTTTTCTAATGACTACATAACTGGACACAGGGTCTAGTTCATTGCAGAGTCCCACTAAATACTTATTAATGGTATTTTTTCTATAATTTTGACCGATATTTGAATTTGTTAAAATTTATCAGATTTAAAGTTTTATTCTCTTTTATATCATTGTGCTACTTCTTTTATATGGATATTTCATAAACTTTGTTTATTTTTTAGATTTAGGAAACATTTCACAAAATTTATAACTTTATAAATGCTATGTGTTCTATTAATGCTTTTTACTGTATGGTGAATCTAGGTCAATATTCTCCTCCCTCATTTCTAGTTCCTTCAAAATAACTGAAAGTGCTATTCACTAACAATATGAACTCCCTCAAAGTTAGGTTATTTACAATATATTTATATATGCATCGTGTAACTAAATAACTGATTATAGTACTAGCTATGATGGAAGAAGACATGAATATTTTAAAAACTCCTGTTCAAAGTCCTATATTTTCTTTTATATGCTGTGAACTATATATAGAAAGAATGAATAAATTGTTATGACAGGAAAATTTTGCAACAAATTGCACTATGAAAGGAACTAATATATCCCTATTTTTTTCTTTATTAGGTGGCATCTGCCTTGCACATAGCTGGTACTAAATGAATATTACATAATCCTGACTAGTGATCAGTTACATATACTTGTTGATGTGCCAAGTGACTGTCTTCTTTTAATCTCACTTCACCTAACATTTGTCCAGGTTCTCCAAACCACTTTTCCCCTAAACTTTGTTGCCTTCAAAAGTCCCACCTTGTACATCATCCTTATTTCCCCCATCATTGCTTTCTTTTTGTCCATTTAATATATAGGATTGCATATATCCAAATATTTTCTAAGTTCTATAAATTCTATTTCTATAATCTCTCTCATATTTGCCCTTTTCTTTCATTTCCACTTTAACTACACTAGTTTAGGTCCTTTTCAATGATTACTGGAAATATCATAATAGCCTTCTCATAAGTCTTCCTGCCTCTCTTCTCATCTCCCTCTCTATTCCATCTTTCACTCTGTAAAAGTTATCTTCCTAATATATCATCTTATTTAAGTCACTACTTTGCTCAAGTTGGTTCAGTAATTAATTGTTAAATATAAATTGTACTCAGAATTTTTAAGTCCTTACTGAACAAAGTAAAATCTTATTCTGACATCCAAGGCCTTAAACTTGTTCCAGCTTGGACTTCATCTGTAAAGATAAGTTGGACTACATGACCTCAAGTTCACTTCCACTTCAATATTTATGGCCCTGTGATTAATCCCACATTTCCATCTTTAGCTCACACTATTTCCTTCATATACTAAGTACCTGTCAAACTGGACTACTCCCATGCCATAGTGATCCTGCCTTCTCCTATCTCTATGGTTTTCTTTATATCGTCCCCTAGAAATAAAATGGATTCCTCTTACCCCATCTTCACCCATTAAAGTTCTTCTATTTATTCAAGGACCAATTTGAGTATTACTCCCTCATGCAAGTGTTTTCTGCTCCTCTTACATAAAAATGACCTTTTCTTCCTCAAATTTCTATGGTACTTTTCTAGAAATTTGATTCATTTGAACTAATTAGATTTTTCTTATTTAATTGTAAAATATTCTCTCCTGTAATTTAAATTTTACATATGATAGGCAGTTTTATAAGTGCTCTTCCCTTCACAGATAGTAAGAGCAATGAGAATAGAGTCTATGTCTCATTTCATCTTTTTATCCCCAGCATAATGCTGTACTTTGTGTAAATTCAATAAACACTTATTGAATTTAATAAAATCTTTGATATTATTTCTTATCTTCTCCTTGCAGATAACATAGAAAGATATGAGATCAATGATAAGATAATGAGGCAGAATCAGAACTTGTTGAATGACTAGATACAAAATTATATCCAACAGGTCAATGTAATGGAAAAATTGTTGGTGCAATATATGAGATATCTATTCTTGGTTCAATGCTATTTGACACTAATCAATTACTTGGGATGAAGCTATAGCAAGAATAAATAAGGAATACTTATCAAATTTGCAGATGATCTGAACCTTGGAGGCAGAGTAATAGATGACGGTTATATCTAAGAAGGGAGTCATAGTCCCACTATATTCTTCCCTGAACAGAAGACATTAGAAATATTTAATTCAATTCTGTGTGCTATATTTTAGGAAAGATATAGACAATTTAGAGTTTATCCTGAAAAGAGCAGCCAGAGTTGTGGGGAAGAAGGGGAGATGGGCTAAAGATCATGCTGTGCCAAATAATTGAGGATATTTATCCTGCTAAAAAGAATACTTGGTGGGAGGTATTGGCTGTTTTCAAGTATATGAAGGAATGTCATGGAAAAGAGAAATTAGACTTGTTCTATCCAATGCTAACACCAGAGGGAAGAACATGTATCACAAGATAGAAGATGAAAAAAAAAATGGTCTGGTAGTGAGGGAAGTATTCTAAAACTCAGAGTTGTAGGAAGTAGAATAAGTTGTCTTAGAAGGTCTTACTTTCCCCTTCACTTCTACCTTTCAAGCAGAGCCTGGATAAGAACTTGGCTGAGTTATTTAGGAGATTTGTAGGTATCTTCCAAATGTACAGTTCTATAATTCTGTTTATTGATTTGAAATCTCTATTTCTGTAGCCACTATTCTTTTGTAGATGCCAGTTTAGGCTGGATTAAGAGGAACAACTAGTCTCCTTCTACTTTCCTCCTTCTCTAATACATTTTACCCACAATTGCAGGGATATGATTTTTTTTTTTGAGAAAAAGAATGTGGAAGTTAGAATTCTAGAAAGTTATATAGTGCTTGCATTCATGCTTTCTTGGAATCTTATTGCCAACAACTCATTCAGGCCATAAGAAACTTAATCCCATCACTTTAGATCCTGGGAGAATTTGACTCAACAGCTACCCTTGGGCTTCAATCTCATTTTCTCTCTGTTTAAACCACTCACCCCCCTGATCTTGATTTCTGGTTCATTTTACTTCCCTAAAATGAAGGTTATTGCATTGCAAAACAAAATGAAAACAAATTGATTAAAAAATAAGGCAGAGGTGCTGTGGATGATATGGAGCTATATGTGAATATTAAATTCATCCTGGATTTAATCAAAGGATAAGGCAATTAGATCAAAAGTAGAGAAATCTGAAACTATAAGATTTGACAGCTACATGACATGTAAAGTCTTATTAAGTAGGAATTCTTATCTATAGGAATTCTGTGATGATGTTAGAGTGTTGGAGTGTTTTATACAGGAAGTACTCTGTTTTTTTCCTTTAATGAATTACCACATCCATATCTGCATTCAATTTCTGTCTTCCAGAATTGCTAAACCTCATATTTGTTATTTTTGTGAATATCTTTTAGGGACTATTGTAAGGACTAAATTCCATGCTTATAAATGTAATGTGGGTGTCTGCATATGTGCATGTGTATGGCAATATGGTCATTGTTAACACTATTTACCAGGCTATAGCATTTGTTTTTGTTTTTTTCATTTGAAACATTCTTTATTCCCTATGGTCTTATTAGGGGATCAGTTATTGCTGGCATACCAGTTCCAAAAAGAAAAAACAGAGTTCACAGAGACCAAAATCATTTACCTGTGCTTAAAACACATTCTGCCCTTTATATACCAAGGACCTACATATAATTCTCTCTGATATATTTTTGAACAATTTTATACTAACATATTACTACTCCAATTATTCATCATTATTGCTTCCATATATTTAGTAGCCTTATACATTTCATACACTTTCTCATTTAAGCTAACAACTCCGTGAGGTAGGTAATGTACATCTACATATCATTATTCTCATTTTTATGACAATATAACTTATGTTTTTACTAGTTTAGTAACTTGTCCAGGGTCACACACCTAGTAAGTGGTGAAGCTAGACTGGTACCCAGGACTTATGGATCTAAATCCGGAGGTCCTGACATCACATACCCACGAGAAAAAATTAATTAAAAAATATCTTCAGCAGACAGGAAATAAAAATCTGGAAATAAAATAAATAATATAGTAAAAAAGATATTGGAACATAGTTTAGTATGTACTGCCAACTCATTGCTAAATTTTACATTAACCATATATGATCATATCTTAATTAGCATGGGACTTTTAAGTCAGAGAAGACTAAGTTTAGTCAATTGACCATTAAGCATTTAGTAAGTGATTATTATGTGCCAGATACTCTGCTAAATTCTAGGGATACAAAGAATTGTCAAATATATATGTGGAAGTGTATGCATTCAGTCTGTCAACATTTATTAGCATCTAATATGTGCCAGACACCTTGCAAGTGATGGATATGCCAGGAAATATAAAAGAAAGCTCGTTCTCAAGGAGCTCACCAAGGAGCTAATTCTAATAGGGGGGAAATTTGTAACTATATAAGTACATGCAAGACATTGAAGGGATTTATTTTTAATTTTGAATTTTTTCTATTTCTGAAGCTCTCTCTTTGAGGCTCAGACTCATTGCTCATTCCTTTATTCCTAGGGCTTCAAAGAATGCCATACCCAAAGAACTTCTTCCATTATAGAATAGATAAGAAAGTGAGATGATGGGCTAGATGGTGAAAACTGCCTTACCCTGTAAATAGAACCAGCTTATGCTAGATGCACCTGAATGAAGTACAATTGAACCCTTCAATTTCTCATTAAAAATCATCACAGGACAATCTTGATCTAAATCCTGGCAGAACTCAATTTCTGTCCCTTTAGTTGTTGAGAACATGAAACTTGTACATGAATACAAGGTGATAAGGAAGATTGAGAATTTTTATGGATTATTTCCTCATTGGCTATTCTTCAATTAGAGATGTTTTGAGATTTCTAATGAAGGGTATAAATAATGAGATCCCAAAATTGTCTATTTATGGATCTGCATGAGGGGACTTCTTAGTCTTTGATCATCAAGAGAGATCAATGACCAACTAATTTATTGGTTATTTCTAGCCCAATCAATAAACCTATTTTCTTGCCCAGAAGCCAATCTCTAAGAATTTTTGTTGTTACAATATAGAAAGACAATATGAAGGTAGTATAAAAGGGGCAAGTATTAGCCAGTATGGAATCCAGGAAAGGCCTCCAGCGGAAGATGTTATTGTTCATCCTTAGTTTTCAAAGATCAATGGCATCATGGGGTGATGTCTTGACTTGTGCATGAATTAGATTTAAATGAGATAGAGTTTCACAAAAAAAAAAAAAAAAAAAAGCCTCAGCGTCTTCTAGGATCATCGAAGTCCAGTGGCAATATAAAAGTCAAGATAACTGGGATGAAGTGGATGGCCTTGGCATCTTTGATATCTGACCAACCTCTGAGCATTCCATAGTACCTACTTTCACTATCCTCATGGTCATTGGAACAAAGTGTTCTTATATGCCCATGCTACTGGAGAAAGTCTTTATATGCTCGGAGTAGACATTCCCCCGAACTCATCAATGGATCTGAGGCTTTCCAGTTTATTTCAGCCTGGTTTACCCCATCTGCCAAAAAGTGTTACCAGGGTGTGGCTGCTGGGCATGCAATAGCTTCTTGGAGCCACAGGTAAGTTGGGTGAGAAGTGACCAACCATGGTGGATAAGCAGCCCTGAAAAAGGCTTGGCAAACCCTCATACCAAAGGTGCTAGTCCTCCCTGGACACCTCATATACCCACTAAAAATGATGGAGTCAGAGCTAAGTATTAAGGAAACCATGGAAACAAAGGAGTGAGAGTAAGGAAACTGAGCATTTTAGTCATAAAAAGCATGTGTGCACACAAAGGGAAATACAATGTCTTGTTCAAGGAACTAAAATATGCCAGATCATCTGGATCTTCAAGTGTATAGAGGACAATAAAGTCAAAGAAGGCTGTAAAGTCAGGAAGGGGCCAAGTTATAAAGAACTTTAAGTGCCAAAGGACTTTATATTTGATTCTATAAGAAAGTGATCGACAAACTATGGCCCATAGGCCAGATTTGGCATTGGGAGGGGGGGGGCTGAAATGTTCTATTTGGCCTCAGGACATTATTCCTAATCTGATGAATACAATTAGTAGGATGCAATACAATGAAACTTCCAAAGAGTTGCCTTAGAAACAGACTGACAGAGGAGCATTTCTTTTACTTTGGCCTCATCTTTAAAAAGTTTGCCCATCACTGCTATAAGAAATAGGAAAGAGGGAGGAAAGGATCATCAAGGTCGAGTCTCTACTTTAGGAAATTGGTTTTGGCATGAGAGTGGAGGATAAACTTGAGTGAATAAGAGATTCTTGGGGACAGGGAGTCCAATTATAAGGCTACTGTAATAGCCCAGTCTAAGACGGGGTAAGGATCTAAACTAGGTTTCTGGCTATCCAAGTGAAAAGATTCAGAAAGCATAGGAGAAATGTTGTGAAGTTAGAAAGAGCAAGATTGGATGCATGAGGAAAATGAAAATTCAAGAGTCAAGAGAAGAAAAGAATTTGTGGCCTAGGGTGAATAGATTGGGTGGTGATTTCAACAATAATAGAAAAGTTCAGAAGTGAAAGCTTTGGGTGGAAGGACATATAATGATTTCTCTTTGGGGACTTAAACTCAGCCTTAAAATGTCTATGGTAATCTAGTAAAAGTTGTACATACATTATTTGAAAATGTGAGAATGTAGCTCAGCAGAGAAACTAGAGCTGGATATGTAGGACTGGAAATCATCTGGATAAATACGATCATTGAAACCATGTAAACAAATGAGTTCACTAAGTGAGACAGTAAAGAGTGAAAAGAGAAAAAGTCCAAAGACAAAGCCTTGGAGGACACTCATAGAGGAATTACATGAATGAAGAGCTGGCAAACGAATCTAAACAAAGAAGAGTCAGAGAGAGAGGAGAACCAGGATACAGCAGTTTCATAAAAACATAGAGAAGAAAAAAATATCCAGAAAGAGATAATTAATAATGTCAAATGATATAGAGAGGCCAAAAGTAGATCAAGACTGAAAAAAGACCATTAAAAGGAGCAATTAAGAGATCTTTGGTATTTTACAAGAGTAGTTTCAGTTGAATAATGAGGTTAAAAACCAAGTCTCAGAGGGTTTAGAAGAGAATAAAGGGAGTAGTAGAGGAACTGATTGAAAATGGCTTCAATGGCTTCATTAAGAAGTTTGGTAATCAAGGGAACAGAGATATATGGCCCACAGCTAGCAAAGATGGTAGGATGAAGTGAGGACTTTTTTTAAGTGTAGGGAAGACATGATTGTATTTGTAGGTAACTGATAGGGGTCAATAGATATAGAGAGACTGAAGAAAAAGAGAAAATAGCATAGGGGGGACATTGCCAGGAGGGAGTGGATCAAATGTGAATTAGAGGAGTTTTCCTTGGCAAGAACACCTGTTCATCTGAGAACAGAGCAAAGGAAGAGATAACAAAACAAGTATAAGTGATATAAAATTTCTAGGAGGGAGAAAAGGGAATGTACAAGAAATGGTCTCAAATTTTACGAGATAAGGTCCTCAGCTGAGAGGGTAGGAGGGAAATGCATGGTGGTTGACTTGAGGAGAGATGAAAAGGTTTGGAACAGCAGGGAATTCTTTTCATTGTCTAATAAAACCAAAGATAACATATTATGTAGGGAAATATACCAGGTGGAAAAAGAACATACTTAGAACTAGTTTCTAAAAATATTTTACCAGTCTCCTAAAATTTTAATAGATCTACCTCTATAGCTGATGTCATGTCTGGGATAGAGAAACTTTTCTATCTACTAAATTGTTTATTTAAGCTAAATGAGCTTATAATATTCAACATATCACATATACTCTGTTAACATTGTGCTTATAACATTCAAATGTTCGATTTAGCCAGCAGAAGAATCTCTCTCAGGTATTCCCCTGCCTCCATACACATGTTTGGGCAAGGATTATTGTGGTGGTATTCTCTCAACTGACTCACAGGAGTTTTCCTAATAACTAGATAAAGTGTCAGCAAATAGGGAAAGTGAAAAAGGGAAACCACCACATTTAAAAGGGCCAAGCTGTGTTGCTACAGTCTCTGAGAAGATCATCAGAACATAGCAGGATAGCTGCCCTGTTGAAGGCATTCAGGAGAGATCACCAGGCTGTTGTCCACACAGGCAGGGGAACTCTGCCTGAATGCCTTCGGGAACAGGCAGGGCAAACTTTATGCAGTTGTATGGGGGGAATGTGAGTGGAGGGGAAGTCTGTGTGAGAGATTATCAACCCTGCCCTGAGAGCACCCCTCACAGGACCACAGCGATGGCCTCCTTTCAATGCAATGTGAGCTTTCCAATGATGTGGGCAAGGTCGTTTCAATGTTTCAATGAGGGTATTTTTCTTACACTGTCTTTAGAATGCCCTTCTTTTGTATCCATAAACTATCTTTGTTATATGGATAGCTCTTCAGTGGCATGAGCAGTATCGGTTCAAGTGGTAGATACAGGCATACTCATATATATATATAACAAATATAAATACATATAATTTTTTTCAAGTCCCTTCCTCTCTACCAAAAGAGAAAGAGAGAGAGAAAGAGAGAGAGAGAGAGAGAGAGAGGAAGAGAGAGAGAGAGAGAGAAAGAGAGAGAGAGAGACTTATATATAGCATTTATCTATGCTAGGCACTGTGCTAAACACTTTACAATTATTATATCATCTGGTCCTCATAACAACTCTCAGAGGTGAATGCTATACATCCCCATTTTATAGATAAACTGAGTGTAAGGGTGAAAAAGGGTTTTTTGAGGTTCAGTATATTAAAAGATGGTCGCCAGAGGATTGAACAATTATCAATCCTCAATTAAGAATAATCTCAAGTCAAAATTATTGACTTTTATGGAAGTTTATTTACAATTGAGAAGAGAGAGGGGAAATAAGGAAATAAGAATCTAACACAGTAGGTAATTTATTACAATCCTCTAATTAATCCAGGTAAATCTAATTAACCCTCAGCAGATAGTCAGAGCCAGAGGCCCGGAGGTGAATGAAGCAAGCTTCATTCACAGAGTCTATTAAGGAAATTCCTTAAGAGAAGTTCAGAAAGATTCAGTCAGTCTTTAAACTTGCCAAGGTTTTAGCGTTCTAGCCAGCACTCCTCCACAGACCAGAGGAGCTCCTTCATCAGCCGCCCTCTTCAGGAACCCCCTCTTCAATAGAAGACTCTCTCCAGCAGAAGACCTTTGCCTTTTAAAGGGTCACTCATGCGTCACTTCCTGTGCCTCCCTCCTACTTTGCATATCCAATCACAATCATCCACTCTAGCACAAGTGGGTTACAAACCTCCCAGAATTGGAGGTGCTCTCACCTTTGGTGATTAAATCTAAAGATGGGCCACGTAGATTTAATCTAATTATCACATGAGACAAATAGGATCAGTGACTTGTCCAATGTCATACAGTTGGCCAGTGTTTGGGGTCAGGATTTGAATTCAGGTCTTCCTGATTCCTGGCATGGCACTCTGTGTTTTGCTCAAAAAAACTGGAATATAAGCCACTTCCTATCTTATATAGATCATCCTTGCTATATACGTCTGACAAGAGTGAACACATAGACCTAGATTTTTCTAGCACATAAATTATTTCCTAGTTGTAAATTAGACTTTTACCATAAAATAATTTTTTGTCTCAAGCACACTACAAGGATGCTTGAAAGGCTTAATGTAAAATTTAAAACTCCCCAGCATAGGCACCATGCCTGAGTGAGTCACAGTACTGTGCCGATGGATTACAGACTGTATAGATGCCAGGGACTTCAGAAATAAACTAGTGTAACTCCATTTTCATTTTACAGAGAAGGAAATTAAGTCCCAGACAGGCTAAATGACTTGCTGAAGGTGTAATATGCAACAAACCCAGGCTATGAACCCAGTTCCTTTTACTACTTTGAATATGAAGCAGAGTTGCAGAGTCAATAGAGTGTTGGCCTCAGAATCATGGAAATTTGGGTTGAAATCTTATCTCTGACACATAATGGCTATATGACCCAGGTCAAATCACTTAATCTTTCTGTTTGCTTAGATAACTCTCTAGGTCTAGAATATATTGATTTTTATTTGCAGACTTTCCTCATTGGCTATTCTATACCAGTGAAACTGAAATCATAGGTCCAGCCCTATTTAATTCTTTGACTTCAAATCCATTCCTGTTTCTAATATGCCTTCAGCCTCCTATTATATCAGATGGCCACTATTGCTCTTAATCATCATCATCATTAAATTTATTCCAAGAAGGGTCCAAGGTCATTTCCAAGAGTCTGGGGATCAGAGCAAAGCCATGATGTGCTCACCCCTTTTCCTCCTCATCTCAGCATTTTTTTTTCCCTGTAGGTAAATCATCTTAAAATTCTCATCAAAAGTACCATTGAAGATGAAAAAGGAACTGACTGTGTGGTTTCTTTGGAAGAGAGGGGAGATAATTCTACCTTTTGGGGAAGAATATGCTTATATATGATCCTCAGGTCTTTTTCAGCATCTACTGTTAGCCCTAAATTCTTAAACCTACTGGCAGTCTCCCTGAGCCACTGTTTATCAGAGGACTCTAAATTATAAAATCCTAGTAACTGATTGCTTGACTTACTCTATTTCATGATGTCTCTAGTTATTGGTCTGATTTTCTTATATATTCCTCCAATCCAATTGACTAAAACACCAAATTCCTTACAGTAATAACCCATGTATTTTATATACATAGTATAATTTAAAATGAATATAAACTGAAATGAGAGTGAGAAGTTCGTCCCAATGTTATCACTTACTAGCAGTGTGGCTTTGGATAACTCATTGTACTGATCCAGGCAACAACTTTCTCACCTGTAACATAAAGGAGATACAATAGATGGTTTCTAAGGTCACTCAGGTATACTTCTAATATTCTATGGTTAGTCTTGGTATATAGTAGGAGAACTATCAATCAGTGGCTCCTCCATGACATCTAGGCTAGAGTTTTGTTTTGTCCATCAAAGGCAAGGATGCTTCTCCAAGATTTGATTGGTTCAAGAAAGTATGCTTTTGATTGACCTTTCCTGATCCATAAGGATCTGTTTTAGAACTCGCCACACCTTGCTGACCAGATGCATCCTTGTATGGAGACGAGCCAGGCTACATCTTCCTGAACCAGTGCAGTGTCTGTCCCTTGAATCCTTTCAATACTATAGCTAAGTACAATTCCTGTTGCTAAAAGTTAGGGTCTGATTTCATTCTAATATTGAATAGTTCTTAACTACCAGATTGGCCTGAATTAGACCTGCCATACACAACTGGTTTAATCAAAGAGGACATCAAAATGGTTTTTGAACTTGTAGGCATTGGGGAATATCATCTTTGAGATGAGATACTTCATTCATTTTTAGTATGATCTGGAACCAGTTGCTCGTTTCAATTTGTGTCAGTGAATAAATCACTTCATTTCCTCATTTCTCCCAAAGAAAACAAAACACTCTACTTTTGTTTTTTCACTTCAAGCACTGCCTGGTTCAATAATGTAGAGTAATATTCTTTTTAATACAAATGTCAGAAATTGCCACTCTACAATAGAAAATAACCACAGCATAATTATGAGAAATATAATGTGTATCATCATCATTCTAGCTGAAATCTAAATAGTTGCTAGCCTATTGAAATTTCTTAAGCATCCCAGGTACATAAGAGCCTGCTTGTGTATCTTCCGGTAGATTTGTTACATAATTCGCCACAGACATAAACAAGTCTCTGTTATACACACATAGAATATATGTTATATAGCTGCAAAAAATGATGACCACCACTACTTGTACACCAGTAATGCTTATTCAAATTGCAAAAACTCACAGCTTCACAAAACGGTGTGTATGTGTGTGCGTTGCTTTAAATTTTACTTTCAATGAATCTGTGATCTTATATTTGAAGGTGATTACTCTATTAGTGCAGGCTACAACCTGTTCACATTTTCTCATCCCATGAAATTTCATTATTTTCATTTACAAAAAAAAATGTTCATTTTCCCCCTGTGATAAAGTCCTTTTCTAGTGTCTGAGGGTGATGTAGAGGTAACTGACCTTTCAACGGATATGCCAACAGTGGTTACCTGGTTCTACCAGGCTAGAAAGGTTTTAATTAGGTCCCCCCAAACAGACTGTACGTCTGTTTTCTAAGCATCAACCTAGGATGCACACTGCATCAGTGAAGGGAATTGTGACTCTGATCAAATCACATACAAAAGTGAAAATGTCATTTAAAACTTGAGGTTCTGGGGGCAGCTGGGTAGCTCAGTGGATTAAGAGCCAGGCCTAGAGACAGGAGGTCCTAGGTTCAAACCCGGCCTCAGCCACTTCCCAGCTGTGTGACCCTGGGCAAGTCACTTGACCCCCATTGCCTACCCTTACCACTCTTCCACCTATAAGTCAATACACAGAAGTTAAGGGTTTAAAATAAAAAACAAACAAACAAAAAAAAAAACAACTTGAGGTTCTATTTGGCAACAATAATAAAATCAGATTCAGATTTATTTATCGTTTGTGCCAACTCGTTGGCCAATTGTTGGCCCTAAACAGATCTTATTTATCACATTAATAATGTGACTCATTTTGCATGTAGTAGGTATATAATAAATGTTGTTGAATTAATCAACTAGCCTATAGCTAACAGCCACCATGTAAAGAGATGATATAAAAAACAAACTCATTCTCGGCAAACACAACTAGTGGGCCTGCTGACTGCCTAATTAGAAGTACATGCTTGCCATCAGTCAATTGGGCTGAGTTGTGCTTTTATTTTCATCTCTTAAGAGGTACTAGACTGTATAGGCCTTATAAAACATCACAGTATATCATTATCTCTGTGATTTGATCTAAGGAATGGCAACAAAAGGCTCTCTGACCCTAAAATATAAAATAACAAAGTACAAATTTTGAGGATTGAACTCAAAGATCATTCATAGATAGTTCTGTCAGGTACAGACATTTCCTCTTTTATGTTCCTGAAAAGTTCAATGAACACTGTAAGAAATAAAATTACTATAGAGTGATAAAATTAAAAATATCATGGTTTCAAAGGGTTTATTGAAAGCCATTTAGAAGCAGGAAGCTACGTGCCTGTTGAGTTATTTTAAAGGGACCCACCATTTACCTGCTCCTCCCATCCTCCTGCTGCTCCACAATCACCAAAAAAGAGGAAGTACCAATCCAATCCTCAGTCTTTATACTTCTGTTTATGTTATTACACTTCCTGCCCACCTGATTACACAAGAAGCATCATGGGAAATGTAGTTTAAGGAGCCCTAAATGTCCACAGGATATTTAGATCAGGGACCTCAAAATTAGTTCAAGGACTTCCAAATTTCCAATATTACAACACCTTTAATGACTAGGAATTTACTAAACTGGGAGACAATTCATTCCCCTTTTGGACAATCCTATAGCATTGTGGCAGAGTGACTAGAAAGTAGTCTTTGGAATCAAGAAGACCTGGGTTCAAGTTCTGCCCCAATATATAAATATGTGATACAGGGCAAGTCAATTAATCTATGAATGATTTAGGAAACTCTAAGAGTAAAAGTTGCAGAGAAATGACCAAACCATCAGTGTCTCATAATTTTCCTCAAACTTGCCTTCACTATCAAAATCTATCTGCATCGATAGAAGGAGTTTTCTTATTTAATGTTTTCCTCATCCCCATCTAATTATTATAAAATTATCCCTCATACTTAACCAAATTTCTACCTCCCTATAATTTCTATACATTGTCCCTTTCTGCCTTCTGGTGCCAAGCAGACTTTTCTTTTCCCAGAGCCATATGACAGTCTAATCTACGAGCCTATGGTATACTATCCCATCATTGGAATCATTCATAAGGAGTAATGTATCGCGTGTCTAAGAATCCTGAAAGGAACAGAGCATTAAGGCACGTTTATTTGTAAAAGATTAGCAGATTGGTGTAGTTGTAAAGGAAAACAAATTGGGCTAGAATCTAAGAATTACTATTTCGAATACTATCTTTGACATTTATTTGCTCTGCAAGCATGTGAAAGTAAATTAACTTCTCTGAGTGCCAGGTTCCTCAGTTGAAAAACTGAAATAATAAAGTTTATTCAATGTTTCTTTTCAGGCTATTTTAAGTCAAAGAAGATAATGGATATTAACTGGTTGGTAATCATAAAGCACTATGGAACTCTATTATTGTTATTAATAATAATGAAAGGATTATCTACAGCCATACACTTCAATCTGCTCTAACAGAATCATAGTGGAATATTCATTCCTTGAGTTTTCCTATCAATCACATCAACATATTGTCCATCTTTAACATACAATGAGGAGTACCAAAGTTGAAAGAAAAATAATTACTGGTGGTTAAATATTTTAGTGGTATCATTAATATCTATATTCTTGATCTATGTTTCTGGCTCAGAGGAAAGTGACAATATGGAGAACATCATGATTTATAAATTTACAGGAATGATTATTATTCACAATAATAATAGCTAGCATTTATATAATGTCATTGGTATTACACACACACACATATATGTATATATATACATATATATGTATATATATATAAATTCTTCTTTGATCCTTACAGCAAACCAATGATCTGGGAGTTATTACTATTCCCACTTTACAGATGACAAAACTGAGTCTAAAACAGTTTAAGTGATTTGCCCAAGGTTGCATTGCTGGATGTAAACCCTTATCTTCCTGACTCTAAGTACAGAACTCCATTTACTAGGGTACCTAACTGGAACAGATGAGAGAAGGGAAAATGCTAAAGCAGTCATCATGCTGCTTTTAGGCTACAGAACTTTGCATCTTTATATACTAAATAATTCCAATGTTATATGGGATATATATTAGTTGCATGTGCTTGATAGTACTAATTCTGAACTTTGGTGACAAACTTAACTTGATAATGACTTGAAGCTGTCTAAGATCCCCTAGAAATTCTCCAGCAGATGGGATTAGGCCAGTGTGAAGTAGAACATGGTTCCTACAATGTGAAAGCAGCACCAACCCAGAGAGGATTAGAGTTTTAAGGTCTTCTTTGTGGATCCTCTCTTTTAATTCTATCCCCTACCTCTTGGTAAAGTAATGGATGACGTAGATCTTTATTTTAAATAGCGAAGAAATGTATTAATTTATTGTCTCCTGAATTGCCAAGCTCTGTATAAGCTCTGGGGCTATAAATATGAAAAATATGGTCCCTGCCCTCAAATATCATACAAACTAAAGGGGGAAAACCACAAAAAAAAAAAGGAAGTTTAAAGATAGGAGGAGTGGGAGCTGAGGATGAAAGTACTTAGAGAAAGGACGTGGTAGAATCCAGTACAAAAAGGGTGGGAAAATGAAGAAATTTCTTGCCCCGGAGGTCTTTTTAGAGGCAAGCTTTGGGGAAAGTTCTATGTTCCTCTCTCTTTTATTTATACCTCTCTTAATGCCCCTCTTATAGCCCTGGCAGAAGGTAAGATTGTGTATCCTCTACAAAACATTAGATCCTAGGTTAAATTGTAGGCAAAGTTTTCTTTAGCAATTCCTAGTTACTCTTTTCTGGTATTTTACTTCTTGCTCCTTCTTTTGAAAGTAGCTCTCAGCAAAGAATAACTGTAGATGATGCACTCCCTTCTCTCAGGGGAATTGGTGTTTTGAACTTTACCTCTTATGTAGAAAGAAAAGCTAAGGAATTTTGGAGCACAATAAGCAGATGGTATAGAGGTATTTGGGGAAATACATTTTTCCCAGTACTATTAAAACTAAGAGTCAACAACTATGATAGTGAGAACCAGGGCAAAGACACCTAGGGGGCAAAATGTTGCTACAAATAAAAGCTTCTCATATGTTTTTGAACCAAAATGTCTTCAATATTAAATTAAACAAATATAAGCAACTAGGTGACACAGTGGATAGAGTAGAGCACCTGGAGTCAGGAAGACTTTTCTTCCTAAGTTCATATATGGCACTTACTAGCTGTATGATCTTGGGCAAGTTACTTAATCCTATTTCTCTTCATTGTCTCATATCTGTAAAAGGAGTTAAAGAAGGAAATGGCAAACCTCTCCAGGATCTTTGCCAAGAAAACCCCAAAATGGGTTCACAAAGAGTCAGAAATAACTGTCAATGACTGAACAAAAATTAATGACACAAGAATAATTCATAATGTATTTATTGAAGTGGTTTTAAAACTTTTTGGTCTCAAGACCCATTTACACTAAAAAAAATACTGAATGTTCTCCAAAATGCTTTTGTTTATGAGGTTTCAATCCATTGATATTTCATATATTAAAAATGAAAATATCCTAGTATTTTTTTGGAAATAGTTTTGACCTCATGTATGTCCAGAAAAGGTTCCTTGGATTACATTTTCAGAATTGCTCAAAGGAATGCATCTCTGTAAGATTTTTATTTGAAACTCTCCTATGCACTTATTATATTCTAATTTTTATTATACTATATTTATGTGTATGTATGCTTTATCTCTCCCAGTAGAATTTGAGGGTAGGATCAGTATCTCATATCCTCTTATTCCCAGTAATTCATGCAGTGCTCTGAATATAATAAGAGCCTAATAAATGTTTGTTGAATTGAAATGGATTTCATAATATAAAATGATTATTAATAAGTAGAAAAATGTTAGACTGAGAAATAAACTAGTGAACAAGTTGAAGGAGTTAGTAAATTTGTGAGGGTTTTTTATGTGCCGAATAATATGAAAGATTGATGTAATTTTTCAAGTTATTCAAATAAAATATAAAACTAACACTAATCCTAACAATGCCACTATCCTATTATAAGAATAAGCCCAATCACTCGCATGAGAATATGAGAATATATAAAACATCATAGATTAAAAAGTCCCTTTTTATTTGGAATTTGCTTGGGTTCTCCATGATATTAGCAAATAACTTTGGTGAGCTTGTCTGTCTGTCTCATTTATTTATACATCCAACTATTTTTTTCATTCATTCATTTAGTTATGTATATAGATATGGATCTCTTCATTCATTCATTTGTTGTTTTCTTCATTCTTTTTTTGTTTGTTTCTTTTCTACCTTGATTGATACTGTTACTGGATCATTGACCAAGGGTAACCCCATTGGGACATCTCTTATAGAATTTTATGTAATGTCAACATAAGAATTGAAATTATCTTAAATCTTTAAAGAATAGTAAATGTCTACCTCCAGAGAAAGAACTGATAAGAAGAAATAAACAAGACATAGTTTTACAAATAGGTATATATTTTTTGTCAAATAATGCCTTCTCTAATTGGGAGAAAGAAAGGGTGGGAAGGAATTACCTGGAAATTTTAATGTAATAAATAAAAAATTAAATTAAATGTTGATATGCTCTTAAATTTTTGTCATCTTGAATCCTCTCTTTCTGTCTCCAAAGAGTAAGAAACAGCTTCAGTATGGACCTTCAGTTAAGTCCAGGGCCATAGCTATCAGAAGTACCCTTTTGTCCTTTATTCCCCGCCTTCAAAGTCTACTTCTTTAAAGAAAATATTCAGAATATAATAAAAATCAGCTTATCCTTCTCTGGAGACAAAGCCCATTAAGAGCACAGACAGTAAATAAATAAGATTTAAAAAGAATAAGAAACTCTCCAATGAGCAGGAATAAAAGGAGAAGTGGAAAGTGACTAAATTCATTAGGTCCCAATAGCAGTGAGGCAGGCACAGTCAGGAAAACAGCAAAATTCTGTCCAGCCAGTGGCTTCCGTAAGTGGGTCAGTGAACCTGACAAGGCTACAACTGCTCATGATTATATTCAGTTCCACCTAGCAGTGCCCTTCCTTTGTAATCTGCTCACCAGTATTGAGCATCTACACCCTCAGCCTCCTCTCCTCAGAATTCAAAGGGTCCCTAGGCTGCCCTCACCCAGCACAGCTCCTGCCATTCTTTTAGCTGAGAAAAACTATCCTTCCCATCAGTCT
This sequence comes from Gracilinanus agilis, assembly GCF_016433145.1. Classification (NCBI taxonomy): domain Eukaryota; kingdom Metazoa; phylum Chordata; class Mammalia; order Didelphimorphia; family Didelphidae; genus Gracilinanus; species Gracilinanus agilis. The sequence continues at coordinate 186,562,303 of NC_058135.1, read as the reverse complement.
CACCTTTCAAAATATACGTTTAATAAATGCGTATACATTCTCATAAAAACTTTAACGAAAGAGAAACTAGATACATAGGTCAGTATTTGTGGACACCTTCTCCATCACCTTGTGATGGAGATGAGCTTTCCATGCTTAGATTTTTCTTCTTTTTTAGACTTCTGGAAAACTCATCCCTTAGAGCTTTGAAAAGGATGGGCTCTTCATCACGGATTTATTCCTCAGATAATGGAGTATAAATAAAGTTTAGCACTTGGGCATTATACAGTAGTAAGATTGTTTTTTTTTAATGTTTTTAAATCAGCTATTAGTTACATAGTGGGGAGTCCACACCAAACCCACTATATACATATATATGTGCACATAAAATGCGCACATATGTGTATATGTACAAACATGTGTAACTTATTATATAAACAAACCTTCATACTTGTGCAGCTCAAATTGCTAATTGCAATATAATTGCTCAAAAAGTTTTGCCTAGCTATAACAGCACTTTGAACAGAAATATAAAACATAAAAAGAGCTATAAGTTAGAAATGCTGACATTAGCTGAACAAAAGTGGTACAAATTCTGCCAATAAGTTGTTCATGTAAATTAAAAAGAACTTCAGTTTGTAGCTGGTCATTATAATTAGCAATAGAAAACAAATATCCTAGAGGTAAATGCAAAATAATTTACAGCACCTCATTAAAAATGCTTTGTCAAAGAAAAATAGTATCTTTCAAATGAAAAGTAATTGGAGCAATGAATTAGTCTAAGTTTTAATTAAAAATTGAAAATTCACTATAACTGGTACCTAATTGAACCACCTAGGAAAATATAGCACAATAAAATTCAGTTAAACTAGCATAATATTGAGATCTACTAATGTAAATAACCAACCATAGAGAATACCTGTTATCTACTTGGCTTTTAACATACTTCTCAGGGTAATTTGAAATCAGTTGCCTAAAAGACAAAATATCTTTATTTTTAAAAAAGTTTTCAACTATTTATAACCAAAGTATCTAAAATTTTGTAATAATTTGAATAGAAAGAACTTTATGGATGGCCAAGGTCTAATTAGAATGGGGGTCAAAGAGAGGCAGAATAGATATGGCTTGATTCTTTTCTTATTTTTTTTTAAACCCTTAACTTCTGTGTATTGACTTATAGGTGGAAGAGTGGTAAGGGTGGGCAATGGGGGTCAAATGACTTGCCCAGGGTCACACAGCTGGGACGTGTCTGAGGCCGGCCTTGAACCTATGACCTCCCGTCTCTAGGCCTGACTCTCAATCCACTGAGCTACCTAGTTGCCCCTTTATCCTTTTCTCATCAAATATCAGTTTTACTATGAACATGCATAGCAAATAGCAAAGAAACTCATTTACCCAAGTCTATAACAAAATTAAAAATAAGAAAAGCCATACACAGGACAAATGTTAGATAATACAAAGTGAAGGAGTTCTCACATCTGAAGTGAGATAACTCAACCAAAAGAAAGTCTTAGTTCTTAGTCAAAGGGAATTTTCACAAAGCCTCTAGTACAGCTAACTGGAGACAGGTATATGATGGAGACTGCTAGCTCCTCTCATGTCCTCCCAGTTTTTTTCTTTCAACAGCCTGAAGAGGGGTCAACTTCTGCTATCTTCCCTCTTTAAAATGGAAGAAATAAAAGCCAGAAATAACTGAAGCACCTGGAACCTAGAAGACTAGAGGAGGCTTAAAGCTCTCTCACTCTCATGAATTCCACTGAACCACTTAGGCAAGGCAGAACATTCTTTCATCTCCATAAAAAAAAGGAGAGAAGACCTACACCAATGGGCTTTGACACAAGCTTTACACTTGATACAGAATAAGCTGTAATTAAGACCCTAAACATAACCCTTTAAAAATCACAATCTTTATAATAAATTATTCATTAATACTCTTGTGATCAAGGAGTTTACTTTGACTACCTCCACAATACCTCCTCTGATTTTGTTTTCTTTCCCCCAGATTTTTATCAATTGCCTTTTGTGTACAAAGCCCTAGACCTCAAGTAGATAGTCTTGGAGGAAATAAAAATACAAAGCTATCCCCATGGTAAGCCAAAGCTTTGCCCAGGTGTCTGTCTCTTCACAGGTAGAATCTAGACTCTCTGATGCTCCAGTTACATCAGTGGTTCCCAAACTTTTTTGGCCTACCGCCCCCTTTCCAGAAAAAATATTACTTAGCACCCCTGTCACATACTATCACGGCCCCCTTGCAGTTATTCACCACCCCCAAATGCACCTGTGGCCATCACCGCTTCCCTGGATCACTGCAGCACCCACCAGGGAGCGGTGGCGCCCACTTTGGGAATCACTGAGTTACACCATTAACTCAGATTCCTAAACAAAACTTCTTTTGGCTTTAGTCTAAGGCAGAAGTGTCAAATACCAGCTGTAGACATCAATCTACCCAACCAAATGCTGGCCAAAGCAGATTAAAATGAACTTTGGAAATATTTAACAAAATTAAAATACAATAGACTTATAGATAATGTTAATATGCAGTTTTCTAAGTTAATATGTGATAGAAGGGCTCTTTATACGAGTTCTTATGGCCCCAAATCTATTTGGGTTTCACTCCACTGGTCTGAGGGGACTTGTCCAGTGGAAGGTGGGTGGAAAATTAAAAAGGTGTTTAAAGTACAAACATGTAGCAAACTTGGGGCAGATAATGTTATTCCCATGCAAAAAGAGAATGCTGATCCATAAATAATGATAGAATGATTATAATCCTTTGAGAGGCTAATATGCAAGCAAGAATTTTGTAATGGAACTGTGCTATCTTACTTTTGCCTTCCTTTGGTACAGCCTGATCAGTGCCAAGCATGCTTTTTTCTTTCTGGTAAAGCAATGCTTTCATTTACATCACTCTGCTGTTTCTCCCACTGCCATTCTTGCTATTGCTGCCCTGACTGTTCTTGTGATATTCTAGGCTACTTAAGAGACTTGAAAGGGGGAAAATGCAAGCTGCCTTTCAAGGTCTCAGAGTCCTGGAATGAAGTAAAGAAAACACAGGAGGAAGCCCTATGCTAGACATAGGTTCATCTATGAGACTATTCACTCCTGGACTGACCTAGTAGAGGAAAGAGCATTCTATCTTCAGCTGGCCATCCAGAGCCCAGAGAATCATTGAATACTTTAAGCCAAGGAGAAAAGAGAGGTCTGAGGAGAAAAGACTGCCTCTTTAGTTTATCCTCAAAATTCTGACTCAGTACAAGTTAAAAGACTTTTAGAAACTAACAGGAAGTAGTCAGAAGATATCTGTGCCTTCTTGGAAGTGGGTAGAGGAAAGGACCTTTTCCATGCATCCCCAAGGAGGTGTTATACAAATAGAGTGGGAGATAAGACACAATCCTTGGTTCTCCTGAAGCTTACAGTCTCTGCAACCATACTCTTTTCCATTCCTGCTAATTAGTCTGGAATCTCATTATCTCTCCTTGTCTGCAAGGTAACCATAGCCTCTTCATTGTATTTATTGCTAGTCTCTTTCTTCTCTAGTTAGAGTAATAGACAGAACTGTTCATATCTACAAAACCCCAAATGTGATCACGTTTAGAAGACACTAAATTGGACTGTAAGGAGGAGCAAGGGTGCCACACATGAGAGGGAGGATAGGTAGAGAAAGAATAAAAAATTCACCCAGAGCCTACCCCTCCCACTTGGTTCTAATGAGTTTGCAGCCAGGAATTTTCTATGCTCACTAGCAGCCATAGCTCCAACCATATGGGTACCTCACTACCCAGTGCTTCTTAAGCCCTTGCAATCTGGCTACTAATCTCACCATTCAGGCAAAACTGACCTCAGGTTCAAAAATTATTAATTTTTAAATCAAATAATCTTTACCCAGTTCTCATTCTTCTTTTCTGTAGTTTTTGACCTATTTTCATCCTACCTACTCTCTCTTTAAGCAGTTATAATGACATTATTGGTCTTCTTGTTCTTGACTTTCCTGTCTGACCATTAATTTTCCTTCTTTGTGTCATCATTCGTATCCCTTGTCCTAATTATGGGCATTCCACAAGATTCTGCTCTTCACACTCTATACCAATGGTCAGCAACCTTTTTGGCCATGAGAGCCATAAATGCCTGCTGAAGGAGGAGGATTGAGGTGGAAGGTGCTGGAATATGGGGCGGGGGCACATCCTGGGGCTCTGCATGAACTGGCAGGTCAGGAGGTGGAACCAGATATGGCTTGAGAGCCATATGTTGCTGACCCCTGCTCTCTACTCTTCCTTTTATTGATTCCATCTACCTTTGTGGTCTCAATATTTTTTTTCTTTTGCAAATGACTCAAGATCCAGCCCAAATCTTTCTTCTGAGCTGTAGTCCAGTATCACCAACTGCTCACTAGAATCTCCGATCGGATATATATATATATGTATATATATATACACACATAAACATATAAATTCAATACATCTGGGATGGAACTTATTGTTATCCTATCTAAACCTCTATTCCTAGAGCATAAGCTTTTGAGGGCAAGGACTATTTTCATTTAGCTGATTATTAAACCCCATCAACTAGCACAGTACCTTGCACAATACATGGCTTTAAGTATTGTTGTAGCAGATTGTTGTCCCAGATAATCTCTTTCTTATTCCAATGTCTCTGTCTGCCTTCCCTCTTTATCCCAATTAAAGGTGCTGATCCTACCACTTGCCCAAGACAGAAAAAAATATGTAGTTACATTTTCAGTTTCATTTGTTCTGGCCCACAAATGCCATAATACTACTAAGCAAAATTCCTATGCCACTTTCTTGAACAAAATCTTTTTGTATCTTCCCATTGCCAGGATGGTAAAAATCTCACTTCTTTAGTCTTCATTCAAAGTTTGGGGTGATCTAATCCTTAATCATTTTTTCTGATCTTCTATCACACTCTCTCGGTCCCAGTCAAAACAGAGTACTTAGCTTTTCCTAAATATGTTCCTTGAATTTCCTTATATAAATTTTGACCACCTCCTCAGCCTGAAATACTTTTTCTCCACTCTCAATCCAGAAAACATTTGTTAGGAGGCATAGAAAGACAAAATGGAAACTAAACCAACAACAAATTTCTCTCCTTCAAATTAGCTTATAGTTGTACCAGAACTTGAGCTCCTCCTTTTTATTTCTAACTATCTAAATTCTAACCACTTTTCCAGGCTCAAGTCAAATGCCTCCTCCAAGAATCTACTTCTAAACACTCCAGCTGAAAATGACCTCTTGTTAAAGCTCCTATAGCATTTTTTGTATATTTCTCAATGTTCTTTTATTATAGTTACTCTTATACAAGCTTAACTCCCTCATTAGACTGTAACTTTCTGAAACATAGGGACCATATTTTATTCATCTGTATATACCACGCCACACTTAATACCATTCTTTGCATAAAGGAGAAAATACAGAAGTTAGTATTCATGAGAGAGTGAATGTTTAGCCTGGTGCTGATGTTAGATTTTAAATTATTTAGATAATATATTTTTTAATTATCATTTCTCTTTGGATGAGGGTGGGTGGGGTGGGGTGGATACTTAGCAGTGTGCATGTTCATGATCCTCTATATTTCTCTTTTTCTTAACTAGTCAAGCATACTTAAGCATGCCAACATAAAACTATAACCAAGAAAAATGCCAATTCTAAATCATTTTATTCGACAAAACAGAATTACTATAGTACAGAAGTTTGTGTTGTCTCACCCTACATTTCATTGTTTCACAAATTTTCTGGGAGATTCTCATCAAAAGAAGCCTGGCATATTTTTTCTAGTGCCTGTTGGGTCTTTATAGATTAGCACTTGGGTTAGGGGAGAATGTAACTCACCCCATGCCACTGAGTTATTGTTTATTACAATAAAATACCTAAATTGTTTTGTAACTGTATTTTAAGACTATAAACATTTCTTAATTTTGACAAAAGAAACTAGGTATATAAATTATGATACTAACATATTTAGTAGCTTAAAATTGAGTACTAAATTGTTCTCTTGAGAAGCAGTTTTTACAAGCACTACAGTCTTTGTGCTATCAGTTTTTGTTTCACTAGTGAGTGGCTAGTTTTTAACTGGGTCAAGAATACATATGTTTATAACTGGAAAAAAGTCTACTATCTAATAAATAATAAAGCTGTAATTTAAAAGTTATAAAGTCCCTAAGGCTTTGGGTCTAAGACTTCAGTTATTCCCTGAGTGACCTCCTATGGACTGCTGCATTCTCAGCAACAACACAAAACCCATCTGCAGTCTCTAAAATGTATGCAAATGCCACCAAATGTAATTGAAGAAGCAAAACGTTAAATCCATGATGTGACAGGTAGGGGAGAATAAATCTGTTTTCCTTTTGAGGATCAGGGACCCAATACTTCCCTGGGGCTTTGTTTTCTTCCTTTTGTAAAGCCATTGGCTGTTCTGAGGACCATTAACTCCTTTGGGCCACTAGAGAACCATTTCATGCCCTAGAGCACTAATGTACTAAATTGTACTCCAGTGAAATCCACAGGCTCCACATATAGAATTAAATTCATTGCCCTCTTCTCTTGGAAAATGGCCATTCCTTGCATAGAAGGGAGAATTGAGCTCAAGATAATTTGAATAGCATTCTAATGAATGCCCAAAAAGGAATCCTATTAAAGGTGCTGAACATCAAAAAATGAGGAGAAAGTAACAAGTTAGATGGGCCTGGAAGAGTTGGTAGACATTGCCTAGACAAAGGAAGAATTCAACTTTAACCCATCTCTATAGGTTTTGAACTCTTCAGAGAAATTGCTTCTAAGTCTATAAGGTCCTATAATCCTGTGATCCTCCTTTACTGATAACTCCGATTAATATATATGTATATGTACATTTCTTTGTATAAATGCACTCATAAACAAACCCTTTTTCCTCCCTTTTAATCTTCAGAGATGAGTTGAATTCTCTATTTATGCAGTTAGGACATAACATTATTCAGTAAAATATCAAATTAATGAGAGATTTTTCAAAGTGTTGCTTTGATTTCAGTTACATATTGTAATATTTCCCTTCCCTTCGAAAGCTACAATATGTTTCTTTTCTTTTATTAGACTGTAGGCCGAAGGTCTGCTCTCCCTGATGAGATAATAGAAAACTTAAAAAATATCACCCCTGAAGAGTTAGGTTACTTTTCTTCATAAAGTTCAGTCTATGAATTTTATCTTAGAACATTCTTGTCATTCATTCTTGACATATGTTGTGTGGTTTGTAAATACCTATAAGTGCGAAAAAGAAATCACTGTATGATAAAATTTATTTGTTCGTAAATGTCAGTAGGCTTTTAAGTCTGCAGGAAGCAATGGCTTTAAAACTAAATTTTTACAAACTTTTAACTTTAAATATAGTCTTGAGAAATACAAATTAAGCCCAAACTAGATAAAAGTATATGTATTTTTTTCTCCCTTAGAGGCATTTCACTGCAAACATGCTATGCCAGAACTCAAGTCATATGGGGAGGCTGTGTTTTACTGTCTCATTGTGTGACAAAAAGCTTAATCAACTTGAAAAATGTTGATACCTCAAAATTTGTATTAGAAAGGAACATAATGTCTGATTTTTGGATCTAGGGACTAGAGGTTCACTCTTTTCATTTAATAGAAAATCAGATAACTATAAAATAGTAGCAGTAGATGGTGCAGAAAAAAAAGTTAAATTAAATATGAGAGATGCAAATTGTCAGGCATAAGACTTTGCTATTACCCTTGATTTAATGAAGCTTGGTGGCTAGAGAAAGACTTCTGACTTGTCAGTTTGTTCTCCATTAGCAGAATGTTTTTGTTGCAGTAGCTTGTTCTTTGTCAAAGATGGGGTTTTAATATCAGCTCTATGTGCTCATTGAAGCTTTGAGTTCCAAAGACTCACAGGCCACTAAGAATACTATTCAAATATATGAAGTGACAATAATAAGATGAGGAGCAAGTATAATAAACCATAGAATTAAGAGGATTTCTGAATGACTCTAACAAGCATTTTAGCTGGGGATGGAGTGGGTAAGCTATGCAACTTTAGGAGGTTTGACTTACAAAATGCACTTGACATCTCTGCCCCTAGACACATGCAATTTTATAATAGAGCAGCTTGATTATCATAAACCCTCTAAGCAAAGCACTCCCTGGATTCACATGAGGGTTGGGAAATTTGCCTCATCACCTCAAGCAGAAGCAATGAAGGATGGAGTTTTCTTTGGAGCAAGTATTTTTGCATCTTGTGGGATTATTATAATTTTTTAGTTCAGACATGATTTTATCAGCATAGAGAAATTTCAATTGTTGATAAATCTCTCTGCTATGCAAATCTACAACTCATTTGTAATTTAGAGAGTTCCCAGGGGTTGGGAGAAGTTACCTGAATTGCCCAAGGTTGAACAGCTAGTCTATTCGTGGCAAGACTTTAACTCAGATCAATTGAACTCCCAGAACAGCCCTCTAATACCCTATACCATACAGCCTCTTCTTGAGATACCAGAGAGAAACGAACTTAAAGAATCAAAGCAAAAGGATACCTTTCTGCAAAAGCCTTCTCATTGATCTTTCTGCCTAAAGTCTCTCCCTTCTCCAATCCATCCTCCATATAGCTGTCCAAGAGATTTTTCCTAAAATACGACAAATATGACTACATCATTCACTTTCCTATACAATGGACCCCTCTGTCACTTTCTTCCTATATGATATATATTATTGAATGATATAATGAGTGGTTCTCAATCACCTCTAATATTAACTATAAACTCCTTTGTTTTATTAAAAAGTTTCCCAAACTGGTCTTTCAGCCTCATTATATCACCTCCCTTCCTCTCTACCAAAGTCCAACCAAATTAGGCTTCTTAGTATCTCTACCTTCCATCCCTGAGCCTCTGGAGAGAATTTGTGATGCCTTTATGCCTGGAATGGATTACTTGGTCACTTCTGTTGCATAAAATATTTGGTTGCCTTCAAAAGACAGCTAAGGGACCACTTTGTGCCTTAGACCTTCCCCTGTCTCCTTTTCCCCCAGGTTGTCTCGTCCATTAGAAGCTTTTGAAAGGCAGGGACTGTTTTGTTTCTGTTTTTGTATCCTCAGTGTCTAGCATAGAGTGGGACATAGAGGAGGTATTTTAAAAAATGCTTGTTGATTTATGACTGCTTCATGACATCAAAATTCAATATCCCATCCATTTCCCCAAGTCAGGGGAAATCAAGTTGTCAAGTACTTTTCAGTAGGCTCCTCAGGAAGGTTATTAAAGGTCTAGCTAGACAAGTGCTTCTACCTCAAGTTCATGATATGATAAAGAAGGTCCAAACCATCATGAAGCCAAATGGTTCATTATTTTTAAAAAATTGGAGCAAGTTATCTGTTCTAAGTTTGCATCAATGAGAGTATCAGTTAGTAACCTCCCAATATGGTTTTATAACTTGCTTGGTATATTCGGTAATTTAGCCGAGACTAACAAAAAGCATAACGTGTTAGAAATCTGTAGGGTACTTGGTTTGAACAGATCAGAATTGAAATTGGTTATTTATTATTTGCATGGACATGCGTGCCTCTAACGAATTTTAGGGATTTATGAAAACAGTTGTTCTCTTAAGTGTTTTTAATGGTCCCAGTCCCTTCTGCAATCTCTCTAGGACTATTAATTTGCACTCCCTGTGATGAAAAGGTTTGCTTTTGAGAAGAGTAAACTTTAACCTTTCCAAATCCCACATCCAGGCACCTGAATTAATGAGGCTGTTCAGTAGTAACTAAACTAAGAATGCTTCAGCCTTGTCAGGCAAGAAGTAGCAGCATTTTTTTCCTCAGTTGAGCCTGCGAGGGCAATTTTTGTCAAGTACCTTTCAGTAGGCTCCTCGGGAAGGTTATAAAGGTCTCGACAAGCCTGCCAAAATGTGAAAAAGTTGATCCAGAACCAGATGCAGATTCCTTCTCATGGTTCACATCCTAACTCTTAGATGACAAAGAAGCATAAGTAAACTTCACATATTTAAATTTTAATCTGTTCGCTGCTGCTGAAGGTAACTACAGAATTTATATTACTATCATTAATGAGTGCCAACAGCTATATCAGATTTATTTCTCTATTAAAGACAAATGGGAGGCTGCTATGAATTCTGCTTCGAGTCTTCTTTGAGATACGCGAGCTATAAAATAATTACAGGACTCCTACACCAAAAATTATCCACACTGACTCTAAAATCCATCCCACAAATTCCAGTTAGTTTCAGAGTGGACACTATTAGCAGCACCATTATTTTGAAACATAGATTTCTGCAGAGATAGTGAACAAAATCAAGATAATATCATAAAAACTTTTCTTAGTACCAGAATTCTCCAGATAGTGGCCTTTCTTTGTCTCCTCTGAGAACTCTAATAAAATGTGTTATTAGTACCTGATTTAGGCTTTGGGAAGAATACTGTTAAAATGCAATATTTATATCTACTGGCAGAAAGATTAGCAGATGAATAAGATATTTATCTTTTTGCTTCTGCTGTAAACCTCTCATATACTACAAATTCTGTTTTATCTTTTTCAAAGTCTAATGTTGAAAGAAATGTTTTCAAATTTTCCTCCCAGCTGTCTTCCGACTCTCTAGCCTTGACCACCATAACTCACATGCCTTCTCTTTCTAGATCTTCTCTCAGCACTTAGAACTTCTCACCCTGGAGCCTTCCTCCACCATACCAGCCTTTTTGCTTTAATTTGGATACAGACTCAAGAAGGTCATGCTTTATCTCTGCATTCCTATCCGGATAATACTACTGACTCTTTGGACTATACCTCTACTCCCCAACCCTCATAGCGGGTGCTTTCTACTTTTCATTTCCCTTCTCAATGCTGTCTTTCCCCATCAGAAGTAAGCTGCTTGAGGGCAGGGGCTATCTTTTTTCTTATATTTGTATCCCCAAGGTTTAACACAGGTCAGTAAGTAGTAAGACCGTAATAAATACTTGTGGCCTGCCTGTCTACCTCAAATGAATTCATTAAATAGTAAACATATTCCTGACAGAAGTTAACACCATCAGCATGAATCTTTACTGCCAAAAAAAGTCTGAACATTTTGGAAACTCCATGCTATTTAGTTATAGCATTTGCTTAGGGTCCTCCAGACTGGCAGCCTCCATATTTAGAATCTCTCATGGAATCACTCATGGAACATGGAATCACTCAAAAAGCAAGTAGACTATCAATACATGGGCAGCCAAGTTACTTCTGACTTGCTATTAAGCAGGAAAAACAAAACAAAGAATTTGTTGGATTAATTTACTTATGTGACATTGGAGATTTTGAAAAGCACCACTAAAGCCCTAAAAGTGACCCTTAATTCTCCAAACCTATTTCCATAGAGCACAAATTATGAGCAAATTTGGAATCAAGGATCAGCAATTCCAGTTACATTTGGAGGAACTGGCCACTAGGTAGTAATTGTTTACTTATTTTTTAGCTGCAGCCTCTTATGGAGACTGTTTATAAAGGTATAGAATAGCTGTTTTTTGCCCTGGAAAAAAAGAGTAGTCACATTTTTTAAAAATAAAAAATCCTTGATATATTGAAATAAACTAACTTGAAGCAGATAGGCATAGAATGACAAAAGAAAAGATTCTCACTGTGGAAGAAGTTGGTTTGCTTAGCTTATTTTCAATTCAAGACTAATAATCTTAAGGGATTTGAATAGCCCTAAATGTGTTTTTCTTTTCTCTGGATTTGTGAAGGGCAGATGGAACCATTTCAGAAAAGCATGTGGGATTTCAGATATGGCACTTCACTTTTTTACTGAAGGCATTTTACTTTGTAACAACCAAAAAGTTTTGTGTTGATGACTTTTGTTTTAATCTCATTTTAAGTGCAATAAAAGAATTTGATAGATAAAGAAATCCTTAGCAGAATTTTTCTTTCCTTCCTTTCTAAAAAAACAAATAATGACCCAATAATTTCCCTTATTTATTATCAAACTGAGATTTAAGTCAGGATAACTCCATGCCTATATTTATATGAATTTTATTCCCAAATGGATAGAATTTTTAATAATAAAAATAATATCTGGTGTCTCAACAAAAAAATGAAATATAACCAGGAAGCCCAAAACAAATAGGCATAGTCTGTAATGAAATGTCACATTTATTCTAAATCTGTTCTTAAAGATATTCTCCAGTGCCCACTAAATACTTGTTGAATGTCATAAGACTCGGAATCATAAAGGACCTTAAATATCATCTAGTCCAGCACACTCATTTTACAGGTGAGATAACCAAGGACCAAAGAGTTTTGCCTAAGGTCACAAAACTAGAAAGGAGAACTGAAACACAAATCCAGTTTCTCTAATGATAAATCCAGAGATCTTTCTACTTTACTCTCTCCTTCCACTGAACCAAACTTTAATTTACATTAGAAATATACATATACTCCATTTACATAATTAAAAAGTGTTAAATTAATTTGGATATATAGTAAATGTTTTCTGAGTTTTTGAAAAAATAAGGTTTCCTTTTCTGAATAAATCCCAAACTAAAATTTAGATCTCAACATTTTCCCCAGAATATTTCATAACACTAGCAAAGATGAGCCTTTTAAAACAGTTTGAAACTGGCACCAAGTATGATCTCATTTTCTCTGATATTTCTCAAGGACTCTTAAAGTTAAACAAGAGGAACAACCGTTTAATTTGACATTTCTTAAATTTAAATATTCATAAGGTGATTGATATTTAAAGCTATCTCCTGAAGAGTTCAATTTGGACAAACCAATCAAAAAATCGAATTCACATTTTATGCTGGCAGTGGATCTTTAGATGTTCTAATATAATTCAACAAGAGTTATTTTCTTGGAAAGTGGATTATATGTGTCAATGTTTATTTTAATCTGTGAAAACTGGTTAAAGAAACATGAATGGCTTCTTGTTGTAGCTAAAAAATGTTCTTGACCTACACATTATACTGCTTTAAACATGTGTAGTTATCCTCTTAAAATTTATAGTTTTGCTCTACAAATTAGAAGGCATTTTGGCCTTTAGGAAGAAAATTTGCCATACTTGAAGTTCTTTGTTTTAAGAACAAAAAAGTAATAATAATTTCAGCAAAGCAAGAAGCCTTCTGTTGACCTTGAACATAAACTTTGCATAATTTGCCATTTTAAAAGATAGTTTGGAAATGAAGAAGAAAATATAGAATTTCAAAATATTTTTAAAAGTTCTAAAAGAACAGAAGTTAGGAGGAGAAATAAAATCTCTAAGCAAGTTCATGATACCAATTTCAAAGGCACTTGGTATTAGAAGAACAACTCAATTGAGAAGAGGTCATGATGGAAAGGTTATTCTTACCTAAAAGCCAGGAACGTTCCCATCATCTCTCTTGCAGCTCAGAAAGAAGAAAGATAAAAAATAGCCTTTCACATTAAAAAAAAATAAAATAAAGAATTTACTTCACAAATAGTACTTGTTTGAATAGGACATATTGTTTAAATCCATTAAAAATAAGCACTATTACTTATCATTCAAGATTAACAAAAAAGAAAAAATAATGAAAATATTTAACTCTAAAAATGTATGATTCTTCATACTAAAGCAAGGGTATGAGTTTTTAAAATTCAAGGTTAAAAATCCCTAATGCAGGTTTCTTCTATGAACATTTTGGAAGGCACATTTATAATAGAATTATCAGTTCTCAGAGACCAACTCATCCTACCTTCCTCTCAATACTAGAATCATTTTTTAGCAAGCAAACAAAAGGCATTTATTGAGTGCTTACTATGTGCCAAAAGTTGTGATAAACACTTCACAAATTTTTTTTTCATTTAATCCTTATACATACCCTGTGAGGTAGGTTCTGTTATTATCTTCATTTTGCAGTTGAGTCATCTGAGTTAGAGTAAGGTTAAATGACTTGTCTAAGGTCATACAGCTAGTAAGTATCTCAAGTGGGGACTTGAACTCAGTTCTTACTGACCCCATATTTAATATCCTATCCACTGTGCCACCTCATTGTTTCTTTTCAAGTATTCTTGAAAATTCTTAAGATTATTGCTCTAGAGATACATGGCACCTTAGAAGCTATCTAGTTCCACACTTTCATTGCATATTATAAGAAAATGGAAGCCTAGGAATGTTAAGAAATTTGCTCAGAATCACATAAGTAATATACATTGGATTCAGGATTTGAACCTATATCCTCCAAAAGCATAACCAATGCTCTTTCCACTGACTGCCAATCTTAATTGAATGCCATTATTGACAGGAAATCAAAATTAAATATATGCTTTCCACCAGAAGATACTCAATTCAAGAAAGAATATTTAGGAAAATTATCTTTTCATTCATATTTTAATGCGTTTAACTCTTTCCTCATGCATATGTTCAGGGATAGGAAAAGACTGGGTTAATTGGGACAGAAAAATGTGGAAGGAAAGTTACTGGAGATAAAGCCAGAAGATGAAATCTATAGCTAGATTGTTGAGGATTTGGAATTTCAAGCTATGGAGTTTGGATCTTATTATGTTACAGAGATGGTTTTTATTTAGAGTAGTACACTGGTAAAATAAGCTAATAAAAAACCTTAAGCAGCATTAATTTTAAATCTATAATTTGAATCATAAGTAATAACACTTTCTCTGTAATCTGTGTTGGCAGGATGTCATTGGTAATATTTTGTTGGATTGGGTTCATCCCACTTGTCAAATAAAATCACAAACACAGGAGAAATAGTGAAAGAAATTGGGGGCAATTATTCTGGACAAAGGTAGATCAAATTGAGGTCTGACACCTTCCTTTGCATATTAAGGAACTTTCATAGAGATGACAAAGGTATATATTAGTCAAAAAGGCAGAACAGGGAGACTGCATACAATTGAGAGAGGAGTCAATTTTGTTTTGATTGAGAGTTGTCCTAGGAGTCAAGAAGACTTGGGTTTAAGCCTTGCCTTTTATATGATCCTGAACAAGTCACTTCTCCTACACCCTGTAAAAATCATATGCAAGCTGTAAAAATAAATCGGCAAAACTATGCAAATAAAGGTTCAAAAATGTTCAGATACTTTTGATAGGTATAATCAAAATTTTCTTCAGTGATAAAGTGAAGTGAAGCTCATAGATGAACTTCCAACTTCAGGGCCAGACACAAGGATGCTAAGAGACTCTCATTATAAAAAACAAAATATTTATTGAAATATATAAGGATAAAAAGGATTTCTAATTCTAAGGAATTCTAACTCCACCCAAATAAAACTCCTTGGTTCCATAAGGAACTGCTTCTCTTGTGTTTCACAGGCTACACTAATCCTTCCTGATCTGACTAACCCAGACTTATACTATTCTAAGTAAAACTACCACTATTATCCTTATAATTCTTTACTTCGACTCTAAGTTATAAAAATCTAGCTGGTTGAGTCTCAACAAGAATCAAATTAGGACTCTGAGCCTTAGCAGACTCAGAGTCCAAACCAAAGACCAGGGTTTTCTTTGGTCTTCTCAGAGTTAAACCAATCTATAAAAACCACAAGAGATAATCAATAGTGTGTCCCAAGTTGGAAAAAGAAAACTTTAAGCTCCTTCAGGTCTTTCTCTCAGACTGTGAGAGGGAGGCAAAGATGTTACCTCCTCCAGCTCCTGAGAGAGTCTGTGTGTGTGACTCTGCCAACTGCCAGAGACCAACTGTCGACTGCCACACCCAGAAAGAGTAACCGTCACAGGAAAAACAGTTACAACTATCAACACTTGAAATTGACACACTGTCTCAGCTCTGCTTCAAACTCCAATTCTTTCTCAAGCCAGCTTCTTCACTTCTTATCTCTAAACTAATACAACAATAGTTATTTTCTAACATCATCCTTATAACCCCCAGGTAACTTTCTAAGAATAAAAGTCACAGAACAGTTCTTGATCTAGATTGATCAAGAGAGTTTTTCACTAGGAAACTCCCTAAGCTAATGAAATTATAGATCCAGACTATTAATGATTATAATGTAACATAACATAATTCAATACAAAACAATATGAATGAGCTTCCTAATAACTAAAGCTATTTAAAAATGAAATGGGATATCCCATAAAGAAGCATATACCCACCATGACATATTAAAGCTGATTTATAAATAAGTGTTCTAAGGATAGAGTTTTCATTAGAATAATTATAAACCATAAATGACCATATAAAAACATACTCTGAATTCTATTAGTAATAAAAATACTAATCAAAGTAACCGTAGTTTTATCTCCTATCCTGCAAATTGTGAATGATAAAATATTAGAAGAGCTGAGAAAGGGTCACTTATTGAACAAAGCAAAAAAGACACAATTTTCATAACAAAGAACTCAGAAAGGTATTCGGAAATGGCTGACAAAAAGGTAGTATACAGTTAACATATGCATGTTATTGTATATTAAGAAATAACTCATTAGAAGCATTCAGAGAAAGATGGGAAGGTTTGTCTGAATTGATGCACAATGAAATAAGTAGAATGAAAGAAAGGGTTAAGATGAGAGATGTCAAACATACTACCTAGCAGTGCTCCCAAATCCATGTGAGCCAGATTAAAATGTAAATGGGAAGGGGAAGCTGGGTAGCTCAGTGGATTGAGAGTCAGGCCTAGAGACGGGAGGTCCCAGGTTCAAATCCAGCCTCAGATACTTCCCAGCTGTGTGACCCTGGGCAAGTCACTTGACCCCCATTGCCCACCCTTACCACTCTTCTACCTATGAAGCAATACACAGAAGTTAAGGGTTAAAAAATGTAATTGGGAAACATCAACAAAATAAATAAAAATGCAAAAGGACACAGATAATGTTAATATGTGGTTTTCTAAGTCAACATGAGCCTTCAGGGATTCAGAGGGGTAAAACTTAGCATCTCCTGTTTCTATTTGAGTCTGATATCACTAGTTTACAGTTACTCCAAGAGTATAGTTGATAAGTTAACTATTGGAAAAAGAAATAATGGTCTCTGAGAATGCATATGGAACTTTGCCTCCCTCTCCAAGATTGAGAAGCAAGGGTTTATTAGAACAACTTATTATATACATATTCAGAAGTAGTCATTGTATCAAATCTTTATAGAACTATTGTTTTTTATAAGGTGGTATTTAATAGGGTCAGAGGCCAAAAAAGCATCACTATAATTTTTTGTTCTTTAAATATAAAACATAGATTGGAAGACTATAGGTCAGAGATATGCAATGAGCATTCATGAATTAGATGAAATATTGGCCTAAAAGGAATTATTAAGACATTTCCAAATCTAAAATGCTATGATTATCTGATCAAAGTAAAAATTTAGGATAAGAATCAAATGGTAGAAATAACTTTTGGCTTTATGAATATAATTATTGGATAAAGTTCTTATAATGTGATTATGATAGAACAGTTCCGTAATATTCATGGTAATTGGCCTCTTGCAATTTAAACTTTTAAACCACTAGAACCTAGAAGCTGTAAGATAAAGGTGGGTAACACCATATGGGCCCAGAACGCACAGAATATCTCATAGAATTTTAGGTTTGAGGGATCCTTCAATCCAGATCAACATTTCATTTTACAGATGAGATAACTGACACCTAAAAGACCTGAAAAATCTATGCCTTACTGTTACCCTTATTAAATTCTGACCTGAAATTAAGGGAATATATAAGAATTGATGATACAGACCTGTTCCTTCACAACAGAGAAACAGAAAACTACTAAAACTCAATAGTGTATACAGTGTCAGACAAGATTTCTGTATCAAGTGTTTTTGCTTGTTTTTCTTTCTCACAAAGGAAGATGTAGTGAAGAGAAAAGGGTTGAAAGTGACTATGATATAAGGAAAAAAGGCATTTTTAATTCCTTTAATGACACATTTGAAAAATAGCAAAAGCAAAATAAGACAACACAGGGAACAAGGCAATGAACAAAAAACTGATCCATTGCTTATGGACAGTATTATCATTCAGTCTTTACTTGCCAGAAGAACCATTCTATCTCTTCCAAGGAGCTACCAAATAGTATATATAAAGATTTCAATTATGTAAATAATACACGTACACAGGAAGAGGCAACCAAATGCTTGTCAAACAGAATATCCAACATAGTAGCACATTACCAAAATTAAAGGGATAAACTCTGTTTTTTTTTTTTTTAATAATTCAGAGTGTCTGATTCTGAAATTGGCCTCAGGCACTCACTAGCTGTTTGACTGTGGCCAAATTCCCTTAACTTCTCTATCTTAGCTACTTCATTTTTAAAGTGGATATATTAATAGCAACTCAGACACTTACTAGCTATGTGACTCTGGACAAGTCACTTATCCCTGTTTATCTCAGTTCTTCATTTAAAAAATGAGCTGGAGAACGAAATGGCAAACCACTCCAATACCTTTGTGAAGAAGACTCCAAATGTCATACACAACTATAGCTACTGACTGAACAATAATAGCAACTACTTCACTTAGTTGTGAAGAGCAAGTGAGTGGAAATGTTTTGTTATTCATTTTTCCTTTTCAGAAGAGGATCAGGGATATATCATGGAGGGGTTGCTTTTGCTTGCCTGTGTTGTGAGGAGAATTACTTTGTTATTATTTAGGAGACCTAGCAGGAAGGGCTTGAGAATTCCAAATGAAATGGGGAAGCAGGAAGCGTGTGTCTCTCTCTTTCTGAGACAAACCCCATGGTGGTTGGGACAAGTTGTAACTGACCCTGGAGGTGAAAGAGGAAGTGAAGTTTGTACCCTGATTCTCTGGGATCCTGAAGGAAGCCTGTCATCTACTTGTGGGAGATTTTGGTAGAGACTATTAATCCCAACTCAAGTTGCAGGTTAACTTGGGCTGGGTTAGCTCCCAGAATCTACCCACCTGAAAGAGTACTGCTAGTGGTCCTGGAGGAGCTGGAACATTGCTGGAGTGTATCTGGACTCTGCTGTGAGGATTCCCACTTCAGTCCTGCTATCCTTTGGGCCCTGCCTTGTTTAGGTCTTAGTTGAGTGTAGATAAGTCCTTCCCCTGACCCTATGGTTTGCTCTTAGTCTGGAAGTGTAGAAACCCCTATTCCCATCCTTTACCTTATTTCCCTTAATTATATTTGTTACAAACTGTTGTTATTTGCTTGCTGGTTTCTATAGGCCTCTTGTCTAGATGGTGCAGGATGATAGTTAGGCCTAACTGCCACTTCTGTTGATAGACATTTTCCTTAGCAGTTAAACTCAGCCTCCCTAACTTGTTAAATCCCATCTTTTGTCATTCCTGTCTCCTACATACCCTTCTGGACCCACATACAATATTTAAGATATCTCCCCTCGTTTTCCCTATTAGACCTGTGAATTGGATTTAAGTGATGCAGAGTTTCATAAAGTCATCCAATTCACTGTCTCTGGCCGAGTCATTGAAGTCCAGCGGCAAGACAAAAGTCAGACTACCTGGCTGTCCCGATTGTCCTGTAGAGGACGACTTTAGCATCCCTTATATCTAACCAAGCTCTAAGTGATCCGCAGTGCCTTCTTCAGCACCCTTCATGTCCACTGGAACTAATTGTTCTCATTTGCTCATTGCACCAGGGAAGTCTTCATTTATTTGGGGAAGACATCACCAATTCATCAAGTCACCAACTAACTCACCAACGTGTTTGAGACCTCGTAGTTTTTTACCAGAGTGTGCTTGCTGGGCAAGCTACAGCTGCTTGGGGCTGCAAATGAGAGTCGGGTGGATGCCAAAGATGGATAAGGAGTCTTGAAAAGGGCCTCAGCAAGCCCTCAAAACAAAGGTGCTGATACAGAAAGCATGTTGGAAACCTTAAAGAGCTGTATAAAGTTCGCTATTGTTATCAGACATTATGTTTTTATTTGTTTTGTATTGAAGAGGCAGACAGTGCGTTGGGAATCCCTTTTATTGCCATTAGTAGTCTGAAAATTCTTTCTGGGTCCAGTGCATATGACATTCAAGTCTTACCTCATTAGGTATGACTTTATAGCTCTCTGTATTGGGTTTCCTGAAAGAAAAGGGCTTACGCAAAACTTCTGAAGTCAATAGGAGGCCAAGAAGATATTCCTACAGGCATCTCTATGCTCCAGCAACTAGGCAATAGCTAACAAGTTGATGGATAGGCAACATGGACAGCCCCTGGTAGCAATCACCTATTAGTTTTCAGAACCACTTTTAATTTATGTTTCAATTTTTAAATGTATATCCTTTTTCATAGATTCCTAAGGCTATTTGCTTTCTGCTTGCATGAATTTCCTGTTTTTGTCAGAACAACAAAGGCAAAACATATTTTGTCAAATACGATGTTGGCTTCAGAATCAAATCAAGAAATCTTTCTTGAGTACATTCAAGGAATGATGCTAAGGGCTGGGAGATATACAATCAGATGTGACCTAGTGCTTCACCTCGGTGATTTGGCCACGTCCCTGCAACTCTAATCATGCAAGTTTCAATTTATGGCACACAATTAGCAGCAAACACAACAGAATTGTATTTCTGGTTGAACATTCAGTGTTTTAGATTTTCAATACAAAGAACCTGTTTTCTGTAATCAGTTGGAAAAAATTGGAGGGAATACTCAGCAGTCTGCCCACTTCACAGCATCTGAATGTAAATCAAAATAGCTTCATTTTTGTAACAATTTGAGTAATTGATTAACAATGGCTACAAATCAAAAACAAAAATTGGCTAAAGGGCTTCTATTTTAAATGACAGTATGTGGTGTGAAATGAGGTATTTAAATGTGTTTCTGATACTCTACTGGCTTCCTTAGTCCCAGCATAAATTCAATGGAACCAATAACATTTTTCACACAGCTTTAATTGTGCACAGTATGTATTTTTTCTGTTGCCAATTTTCTTAAAGAATAACAACTGTTGCTTTGCACACAATGGCTTTGATTTTGTTTTATAAGCTCTAAACCACTCTCCTTTCTCCCTTAGAAATACTGAGCCTGTTTAAATTTCACAATATCCCAGCATGACCAGTCGTCCCCTAGGACTGCTAAGCAATGGGTGAAAATGAATTTTTTTAATTTCCCTCTCATGGTTCTGACCTCCCCACTTCCCAACCATCCCAGAAGTGACAACTTCGAAATATTAACCCTAGCAGAGAATTATGAGAGGGAATATTATTCCTTATGGAAAATGGTCTTTTTTAGTAGGAATCTGTATCACTTCTGTCTGGCCTCATATCCTTTCTTTTGTCTATATGTTAGTTTGAAGTACAATATATATATGTACTATTTGATTTACATGCTGCATCTCGGTTAAATGCCATCATTGCTTTTGGATTCATGCATTCTTCTAAGGAATAAACATATAGATATAGATATAGATATACATCTACACATTTATATATATATATACATACACACACACACATATATATATATACACTTTACTCTTTTCCTAGCCTAAAGCTTCACTGTAAACTCTCTCTCTCCCTCTCGTTCTCTCTCTCTCACACACATATACACAGTATATAAATATACAAATTCATAAAGAAATACTATTATACATTATACATGTATGTATATACACATATTTATTCTCTTGCCCAATCATTTATGCCCTTTTCTGGAGAAAATATTTAATAACAAATCTAAATGAAATAGATAAATTCCTATGAAGTAAGAAAGTGTCAATTCTATTATAATGACATAAAACTCCAATGAGAATCTAAAGAAAGAGCTATAATTCCACTTCTTTCTCTGTGGTCAAAGCTCATACTCAGTTTCTGGAATCCTAACCCTAATAGGAAATGATCATTCTCTAACTTGGTAGGCCATAATCCTTTCTGCCTCAAGGTCACCCTTAAAGAGACAGAGGAGAAAGCTTTGTGTAAATGTGCCTTTTATTTTTGCTAAAACAACCTATGTAAGAGTTGTTTTTTTTTTAAATTTCCCTTCTCAGTGGATATCAACACCTCCAATAGGCTATAAAGAAGTAAAATCTCAGAGAGACAGCATATGGCAGAGTGGGTAGGGCACTGGATTTGGAGGCAAGACCTCGGCTTCAAACCTGTCTTTGACACTTATTAGTTTTGTGATTCTGGGCAAGTCGCTTAGGATCTTTTTTACTCCATTTCCTCATCTGTAAAGTGAAGACAGTGGACCAGATGATCTACTATAAAATCCCTGCCAGCCCTTAATCTATGACCTGTCCAAAACTAAATCTGTGAACCAGTGATCTCAGCAGCCCTTTGCTAATAGCAATTTCTATCATTGTAAGTTGGTCTTGTGCTTTAGGTAGGTTGTTGTTATTAATAATGCAATGAATACTATGATAATAATATTAATACTAATAAAATATATGAGTGCCAATTATATCGATGCTATCATTGATAATATGATCATATTAATATTGCTATTATTAGTATAAGCAATAATATGTATATCAACTATGTAGTTGATAATATTATAAATAGTAACATAATTAATAATATGAGAATCAAAGAGAATTCTTAGATCCTTATAATCTTGCTACTCAGAATTAGTTCGGTTTTGAGGACCACCTCTAAGACAACATTGGTGGAGCTCAAGTTTGCCAGCCCTCGGATTATCTCTCTGGGTCTATCTGACTGTGACTCATAATTCCTATATTCTGGTTGACACACATGCTATTTGGCATTGTCCAGAGAGCCAATGCCCTGGCTGCTGCCACTACCATGTTGCGATTTGGCACCATTGCTCTCAGATGCCCCCTGCTCTACCTGTGATCCTAACTTGTCTTTTTGTTTGCAGCAACTGCTACTCTTTTCTAATCACTTCCTTTGCCTTGTTCCTGTGACAAAATGGGAACGCCAATCCTATCAGAATTTACATTGCATGGATAAAAACTCATTTTTTAAAAAGTCGTTAGATCACATCAAATGATTTGGAAAATCTGGACTCTCCCCAAATCCTAATAAATGCTTGTTGATCGATTGATCAATCTTCCTACATGCTTTGATTAATGCCAAACCAGTAAGTGTATAGTCAAATGTACAAAGAAAGTGAAAGCTGGAGAGAGTAATTAAGGAAAAGAATTTGTCTCTGAGCACTTGACTGGAATGGCAAGTACCACAGATGGAAAATACTAAGGGGATTCAGTTTCTCTTTCGCTTTCCCCTCAATGCCCACCTGCTTCTCCATCTTTCCCTACCAGGCATCATCTTAGCTTCCATTCCTACACAGCTTATCTCCAACTCCCCCTGCTGCCCTACTTGCTCCTGCAGTCAGACTAGAAGATTGTGCCATCAATCAACAAGCATTTATTGAACTTAGTATGTTCCAGGAACTGTATAACTCATCTCAGCAAAAATGAAATGGAAAAAAGATCACATTCCCAGACTGAACATTTAGTCTCCCCGCTCCCTAACCCTCAGCTGTTATTGGTGCTTTTTAAGGGTCATTACAATTGACCACCACCTCAGAGCTGACCTCAAATTCCTTTCCAACTGTTTGTGGCATCCACATTAGAATTTCCACCTCCATAATCCCCTAGCCAGTTTGAATGGCTTGAATCTCCTATTTTTCTCTTCCTATCATAATGCTAATCTTCCCCAACTCCTACTGATATGCTGACTTGCCCTCTTTCCTTAGTCCAAATTCCTATTAAGAAGGATCTTTATTTATACCCCTGTGATCTTGTATTACATTTAAAAAGAAGACATTATAAAATATATCCATGTATACCTTTTCACAGGGCAGCTAGATGGCCCAGTAGATAGAGCACCTGGAGTCAGAAAGACTCATTTTCTGGGTTTAAATCTGTTCTCAGACACTTATTAGCTGGGTGACCCTGTTCAAGTCACTTAATCCTCTTAGGCTCAGTTTCCTCATCTGTAAAGAGAGTTGAAGAAGGAAATGGCAAACCACTTCAGTATTTTTGCCAAGAAAACTACAAGTAGGGTCACAGATTCAGACACAAATGAAAATGACTAAACAACATGCCTTTTTAATTTTTTTTTTAAAAGGAAGATGAGGAGGAGAGAAGGAAGAAGGAAAAGGAAGGGAAATGGAAGGAAGCCATGATAGCTCCCCGCCCTGGTGGGGAAATTAACCCTAGCCTTTCAGAGCAGAACAAAATCAGGCTAGACTATAGGGATATCAAGCTGGATTTATTTAAGGGTTTATGAAAAAAGGTTTGGGAAAGCTAGGAGTTAGATCTCCAGCGGTTAGCTGAGACCAAAGCTCTCAGGGTCAAAAGGCTTTCTCCAGGGAAAAAGGAGGTCTCCTCTACTCTCCAAAAAAGACGCCAAAACCCAAGCTCTCTCTTCTTTTTATATCTCTCTCAGACACCTCCCACAAAGGAAGTGGGATGTGTCTGAGGAAGTTATGTTAGAGAGTCCTGGGAGATGTAGTCTTCCAGGGTCCAGATCCATTTTAAAATGCACACTTTTGACCCAACAATAAACACTAAAAGGCTATATAGCCTAAAGAGATTGAAGAAGGAAGAAAAGAAGCTATATGTACAAAAATTTCTCACTTCTTTTATTAGCATCAAGCTGGAAATTTCAGAGATACCTGTCTATATAAGAATGGCTGAACTTTCATAGTTAATTGGGAAAATCCCTATAAAATGATGCAAAGTGTCGTTATCAGAATTAAGATGATTATATTATGACAATTACATAGACAAAAACCCGGAATGACTTTAGAACCCTGATAATACAATGATGGGCTACAAGTCCAGAAAATTCTATGGTACATCACTCAAATCTGAACAGAGAGTTGATGAACCTAAATATACAATGAGATGTGAATTTTTGTATATGACCAATATGGATATTTCTTATGCTAGACCATTTAAAGTTTTTTATGATGGCATTCTAGAAATTGTTCAGTTAGCATAGAAAGAGGGATAATAGCAAAGAGAAATGTTAAATGCTTGTAAAAAAGAAAATATACCCAACTGATGCAAAATGAAGCAAGCAGAGCAATGAAAACATTACACACAAGAACTACAACGTAAAAGGGAAAAACAAATGCATGCCAAGAAAATTCAAAGTGAATGAAGCAAAATTATAAATATCAAGCATGACTCAAATGAAGATATGAGAAGATACTCACAAATTAACCCTTTTTGGGGTTAGGGTGGCAGGAGGTCCACAGATATTACCCATTACATATTTTCAGATTGTTTCAATTTATTGATTAGTTGTGTTATTTTTTTCCCTCTTGGTTTTTTTATTTTTATGAAGGCATAGGTGGTAATGAATTTTGGAAAGGAGAAGAATGAGATGAATGAGAAACTGATGGTTTTTAGGTCATGAATTAGGGGAAGGATTCAGAAATTCTTGGCCCTTTAATCAAAATACGCAGAAAGTTAAGCAGTTGCCTTATTTAGGGACCAACATTGATAACGCATTGGGGGTCATGTCAAGATCATGGGAATCTATGTACTTTTGGCGGCAAGAAGGTCTAAATTCTTGGGCAGTAGTTATAGTAACAATATCTCCAATTTTTTAGTGTTTTTTAAAAAATAGTTCATTATTCCATTAGTAATATGACAGACACCAGTATGTTTATTAATTTGATATAATTTGGGCATGGGTTGCATACTACAATCTTGTACTGATTCAGAAGAAAATTTTTGGCTACTATGACATATGTTTTCCTTTACTACATGGGTTTTTAACATAGGATTGACGAGTTTTTAAAAATATTTTTCAACAACAAAAAATTCAGTATAATTGGTTTCCTTTGTAATCCTATGTATATAAATTAATATTTACAGGTATTCTGAGAAGGGGTCAGTCACTTTACCAGATTGTCAAAGGAGTTCATCATACAAAAATTGTGAAGAATCCCTGGTGCACTCAGATTTTGATTTCTTTCTCTCAGGTTTGGTCTTGATCTTGGCAAATACCACTATTACCACCCCAACACACAATAGCATACATGATTACACCATTTGATTGCTCATAAGGAAAGAAAGACATAGGCATCCTATCACAATGATACCAAATTGTGAGCAAACTTTCTCCTGTAAATGAACACATATGGTTATATGGGCATTCTCTTTTAGAATCAGTCAATAGATTTCCAATAGAATGAACTATCAGAGAACCTAATTCGGAAGATAATCATAACATAACATAATGATAAGCTACATGGTATTATAAGCAATGTCGATCTTTAGACAGTATTTAATAATCATTTAAAATCATTCCCCCTACTGTGCCATTTAAAAAACTGACAATGGAACATAAGGAATTAAATTTAGGGTTAGACTAAAATTCTAAATTAATGTTGTGGTTGTTGGTTCAAAAATATTATAGCTCAAAGTTTAATAGCTTTTATTTACAAAGAGGTAGAAGAAGAGAAAGTAGAGAAATACAAAAAAAAGGGTAGAGAAAATTTCTAGCCTATCACACTAAATATTGCTCTTGTGCTTAGCTCAGCCTGGCAGGACTTGTTAACCCTAGACTGGAGAACTGGAGTTCCACCCATGTAGCCTCCTCCAAGAAGGAAAGGCCTCTCCAGAACTAATATCTCCAGAAGCCAGGAAAGGAAAGCCAACTCACTCACCCAAGTGAAGCTTCAAAGGAAAAGATCTGGAACTTACCAGAAGCAGTCCAAGAGCCAGAGTCCCAAGTGGGAGTCTCAAGTTGTAGCTGCAAGCCTCAGTGCCAGCCTAAGATCCTCCAAGCCCCAGATTCAGGCCAAAGACTGCTATAGCCAAAGAAGTTTGGGACTTTTATAGTCATTTCTTGGTCTTTCCCCTCTTCACAGGGGCCATTCACAGTTTCCAAATTGCCTAGCACTGCCCAGGGGAGCAGTGTCTGTGGGATCCACTTCTCACCCTCTGAAAGTGTCAACTCTTATTAAAGGATTCACAAGTTTCTTTTTGATTGGGTTAAAAGGGTAGAGCTGTCCAAGTAAGTGACTTGGGTGTTCCCCCAGTTCTTCAAGTAAGTGACTTATGAATTTTCTTACTTGATGGCTATCGAAGTGTTAAATATGGGGTAAGTAAATGTTAACTCAAAATAGACAAAGAGAATAAAGAATTCCCTTTCACAGGCATTAGAAGAAGAAAACAAGGTAGAGGCTTGGGATGGATCCTCATAGTTTTTACGAGGAATTAATTGGCTACTAAAAGGCCCGTTATTCCTCAGTGGCTGAAATAGAAATCCCAAACTGAAAAATCTAGTGGGAGGCTCACAAAACCCAAGTCTAGAAAATTTTCTTCTTCTTTTTTTCTGTATAATATTGAAACAGGATGCTATACTATATTACTTACTAATCTTAGAAAGAGTATTTTTCCTAATCAGTAACTGATTTTTAGTAACTAGAATCTGGAAATAAAAACATTAAAATCCTTCCTAAAAATAATCTCTCTTTTCCAAATAAAACATATAAATAAACTTAATAATATGATTCCAAAATGGCTAATTTTTAAGACCTGCCAAAAAAAAGTGATTAGGTTATCATTGACAATCTGCTCCATCTTGCTGTTTACCTTTTGCATATGATACTAGCTCATATGAATATGGTGCTATTTGGTTTAGAAAACATTTTCTTCTTAACTGCTCTGTGAAACAGATAGAAATAACATAGTTCTCATGTTACAAACAATGCAACTGAGGCTAAGAAGTGTCAAGGACATCCAAGTTCACATATAATTAGTAAGCAATGGTGGAGAAAGTACTCAAACTTACTACAATTGAATATAGGTCCATTTTACTCTGAGTAAGACACTCTACCTCTTTATTTTGTAATAAAATATCAGGCTAGAAATGTAGCAAAGTCAATAATAACATGGTCAAATAAAGTAGTGAAAGTATTTTCAGTTGCTCACCATATACTTGCATCAGGGATGGTCATGTAACCTAAAGTCCTTGGCAGATTCAGAGGGACTTGTCATATCCTTGACTCATTGCTACCACCCAGGACATCTGGAAACTTCCTCACATGACGTCCTCAGTGTGTTGTCAACAATTCTTTTTGGTCACAAAGAACAAAAACAAAGTCAAACAAACTATATATATATATATATATCCAACTTTGAAAGCATCCTAAGATGCCAAGATGTCTTTAATTGTTGATAATTAATTAAGAGGTTCCTATCAACCTATTCACCTTTCCCATCCTCACTGGTAGACAGGTCACTTAGGCCAGAAAAGAACCTTTGTTTCCTGCATTCATTGACCAAATTCTGTTAAAAAGGAAGACATTCTTTGGTATTCCAAAAGACAAAGAAAAAATATACATATGGCAAAGAAAAGAAATACAACTCATCAGATTTTTCTATAAACTCCCATACCTGTGGGGTAAGGACCACTCTCTAAAAAAGGGTTTCATCATCATTGTGGCTGGAACACCTCCCAGCAC
This sequence comes from Gracilinanus agilis, assembly GCF_016433145.1. Classification (NCBI taxonomy): domain Eukaryota; kingdom Metazoa; phylum Chordata; class Mammalia; order Didelphimorphia; family Didelphidae; genus Gracilinanus; species Gracilinanus agilis. The sequence continues at coordinate 186,534,078 of NC_058135.1, read as the reverse complement.
TCTTATCTCCCAACAATCAACAATGCTTTGCTGCCTCTTAGCTCCACTCTAAGGGAGCACTCTCCAATAAAGGTTTGGAAATAGAATGGGATTTAATATCATCACCTCATTCCACCACCAAAGCCATCATCAGCTAATTATATGTCTTGATAACTATGGGATTTGCTTTCCAAACAAGCATCTGCTAGGCTGTTGCTGCTATTGATCATCATCTGTTGTTCTGTCCATTTTTTTCATAGGGGAGAGAAATGCTTTTGTGAGACTAGAGAGGGTAATAGCCAGTACTTAGAACAAAATAGACTCTTAATAAATGTTTATTGACTGACTGAACATGTCTGAGGGGGCCAATCAATCTATTTTTAACTCTTTTGTTAGTCCCACCATAGTGTCTAGCCATCCTACAAGAGAGTCTTTAAGATTCTTAAGACCTTTTCTTTTTGACTGGTTCCCCATCAACAGAAAACCATTATCTCAAGACTGATTTTGGGGTAAGAATAGAAGTTTATTGATTATATCAAGTTTATTGATTAGGCCAACATTATAACTGATAAAGTGATATAGATTTCCATGGCTAACAACCAGGGACCACTGGAGCTGAGTCAGTCTAAAAAATAGATTTCCTGGAGTTCATTATTCAGCCCCAACTTTGAAAACATCCCAAGAAGTCTTTAATTGTTGATAATTAATTAAGAGGTTCCTATCAACCTATTCACCTTTCCCTGTCCTCACTGGTAGACAGGTCACTTACGCCAGAAAAGAACCCTTGTTTCCTTCATTCATTAACCAAATTCTGTTAAAAAGGAAGACATTCCTTGGTATTCCCAAGGACAAAGAAAATGCAAAATGTAGCAGATTGGATAGTATCTCTGACCCAGATCCCAAACACAGGAATACACAGTAAATCTCTCTAATATACAGGGATTAATGCAATCTATAAAAATAAATTCTCTAACTTCCAACCCATATACCTAGCTGAGTTATGGTGATTAAATTGATTTTAACTCTTTTCATACCCCTACATCATGCAAATTGCCTTAGGGCTTCCATAAGTCTCCAGGAGGTCACTATAGGTGCTTAATAAATGCTTATTCTGTGACTGGTGAAGAGGGGGAAGAGCTAATGCAATATATCCTACATTCCAGTCACCAGGGAAATGGTGATTCTCCCTTTATAACTGTTTAAATGTGTTGTTTATTTTCAGTGATTTTTATGACATATTTATTCTTTGGAGTGTATGGTAGTAATACATCTACTGTAGGTAATCTTTCATAGCTTCAGGGAAAACAGTTTCTACTCAGTCACTTGAAGGTGTCAGTTACTTCGTTTGGGAAGAAAATAAATAAATAAATACAGAGAGCTCAGCCTCAGGAGAGGTATATTTAATATGTATGCATATATATAAAATTACCACTACCACCATGCACAACTGCATCTAAATAGAATATGTTCAATAACTGAACATTTTATTTGTCTCTTGTGACTCAATAGTTATGAAGAAATTTGCTCTGTAACGTCTGCTCATATCAGTGATGTTAACTCTTCTATAATTTGTGGCTCTAAGCGATTAAATGACTTGCCCAAGGTCATACATCTAGTAAATGTCAGAAGCAACAATTAAACCTAGTTCTTCCTGAGTAGCAGAACTGGGCCTTTATGCCCATTGCTTCCATTAAAATATTTTTTAACTTTGGTAGCAATATAGTCACTAATGCACACACTTTCATAAAATAGCATTGTGAAGAAGCCCATTGCCTTCCAATCCATTCCGTTCAATAGAGTACACATTTACTTATATTGGAATCCTCCCAGCTCTACAGAATGGGAAGAAAGATCCATTGAATACCAGAATTGATGAGCTTATGTTAAAATTATTTATTGTTATTTCTTATATTCTATTTTTATTCAGCTAATTTCATGTGTCAGATTATTCAGGTTAGTAAAATTGGAGGTCATGTCTAGGGTTGGGAGGGACTTTAGAGGTCAATTGGTCTAAACTCATCATGTTAGAGATGAAGGAAACTAATAATTGTAATAAATTATAAGTATTTATATAATTTAACAATAATTCTATAAATCCAGGTTCTGTTGACTTTACTTTATTAGTTCATACAGGTCTTCCCAGGTTTCTCTGATTCTGTAATTGTCATCATTTCTTAGAACACAATAATTTCCATTTCATTCATGTGCCATAATTTGTTCAGCCATTCCCAATTGATGAGTTCCTTCCCAGTTCCTTACTACTATGTAAAGTGATGTTATTAGTATTTTTGCATGTATGAGTCCTTTCCTTTTTTTTTTTAAACCTTTTTGGGACATATGATTAGAAATAGGGTCTCTGAGCCAAAGGGTACAGTTTATTAATACTTTGGGAAGTCAATTCTTTATCCATTGGACCACACTGCCCCCAGGTGTGCTTAGTAAACTTAGCTGCTCTCCATTTCAATGCTCCATTTTGATTTTCAGAAAGGAACAAAGGTGAAGGAGAGTCTAGCCTTCCTGATATGACAGTTTCCATTGGAACTTAATGACTTAATATAACTAGCCACACCATACTAGGAATAGAGCAAGCAAAATACAAATTACTTTTAAATATCCAATTCAAATGTTTCAAGATTAGGATAGCATTTAAATAGCTAGTTAATTGTAGACAATTCCATTCAATTCAACAAAGATCTCCTAAATTCCTATTATTTGCAGAGTATAAGCCCAGGTACTGGTGGAGAAAAAGAAGGTACCCAAGACACAACCCCTGTTTTCATGGAGTTTATTTTTATTTTCTTTATTCATTTTTTAAACCCTAATATCGTTATATATCCTTCTATATTAATTTTATTTGTTACGGGGCTAGGCAATGGGGGTTAAGTGACTTGCCCAGGGTCACACAGCTAGGAAGTGTCTGAGGCCAGATTTCAACCTAGAACCTCCTGTCTCTAGGCCTGGCTCTCAATCCACTGAGCCATCCAGTTGCCCCATTTTCCTGGAGTTTATTGTCTAGGAGGGGGATATAAAATCACTTAGTAAAATTACTTTTCATCATTTGGTTTATATTTTGTTTTTAATTTTTCTTTTTTTACATTTTATATTTGTATTAACCTAATAACCTGTAAGTTCCGTGATGGAGGAACTCCTTTTCCTTTTTAGTTTCTGTTTCTTTTTCCAACACCTAGCAAAATGCCCTGTACCTAGCAAACAGCTAGATGGCACAGTGGATGATAGAATGCCAGGCCTGGAGTTAGGAAGATTCATCTCCTGGGGTTCAGATATGACCTCAGACACTTCCTAGCTGTGTGACCCTGGATAAGTAACCCACTTAACCCCCATTGCCTAGCCCTTACTACTCTTCTGCCTTGGAATTGCTTGGTTCCAAGACAGAAGGTAAAGGTTTAAAAAGAAAAAGAAAACTCCAAATGAGGTTACCAAGAGTTAGATATGACTGAAATGCCTGAAAAACAACAAACTCTTCTTGAGTTATTGTCTGAGGATATTAGTTATAAGATCACTAAAATGTGTGGCCCTCAGACTGGATTTATCAGTTATTAGCTAACACACTTTGAGTATGTGAGTTTTCTTAATCAATGATTTGTATCAACTGCCAAAAGCCCATAAAAACAATTACAGACATCCACAAGATGTCTTTCATTATAGACTGGGTGTGATGAGACTACTGACTCTCTTTACCCTAAATAAAGTCAGTTTTCAGCTCAAAATTATGGCCCAGATATTTCTTTATTTCTTATAATACTCCTGGAGGAAGAACAGAGCATGTAATCTTTAAGTATAAGAAATACCATTTTTAAAAAAAATCTTTGTGCCCCAAAGCACAGGGGCAAACTCTTTGGAGGCAGGAAATACTTAATTTCTGTCTTCCTATTCCCAGGATCTAGCAAAGTCTGCCAAAGAGTATACACATAGTGAATGCTTATTTGTTTGATTAATAAATGTTTGTTGAATCAAATGACGATAAGTAAATATTAAATGTATATAAAATAACCACAAACTAATTTAAAAGATTTTGCTCAAAGCATTAACAAGGTGGGTTAAGAGGGTGGGTATGTGTGGGAGGTGCCTAATAGACTAATTCTAGAGGGAAGATACAGTTTCTGAGAGGTGGAAATGGGGAGGCAAAGCATTCAAGGTTTGGGAGAAAATTTCTTTGAAAGTGAGGAGTTAAACAATGGAAAGTTGGGTCTGGAGACTGGACTAGTGAACTAGTTTGAAAAGGGGAAATAATATGAAATGATTCTGTAAAGATAAGCTGAAGACAAATTATGAAGGGCTTTAAGTGTCAAACAGAGACATTTCTATTTTATCCTGGAGGCAGTAAATTTCTTAAGCAGCAAAGTGATATGGTCAGTCTCTGCTGTAGGGATATCACCTTGGCTGCTTTCTGGGAGACACACTTGAGAGAGAGAGAAGAATAGAAATAGGGAGCCCAATTAGGAGGTTACTGCTAGTCCAGGCAAGAGCTGATGAGGGCCTGCACTCCTGATGGCTGTAGGCAAATATTTAACTTACTTATACTTCAGTTTTCTTATCTGTCCAGGGTGTATAATAAATATACCTGTCCTGTCTACCTTACAGGGTTACTGTGAGGATAAAATGAGATTAGAGAAGTCCAAGTACTCATAAAGTTGAGTGTTATAGAAATATAAGACATTCCTGCATTATCTCTTTGTGGCAAGGAATGATGACTTTAAAAGTTTTATCAGTGCCGAAAATGTCAGAAATAGGTTTGTTTTTTTTAAATCAATACCTTTTGAAAGTGGGGAGGAAACTATTTTTCATTTAAACCACAATTACATAATATCATTTCTAACATTATTTACTGGCTTCTCGTTCATTCATTCATTCATTCATTCATTGAATAAACATTTATGAAGCATACAATTAGTATAATGTTCTGAGCTAGGGAGAATTAATCCTTGCAGCCTGGCACAAGGACTCTTCCTTCTCTTCCTCAGCTGACCCTCTCTCTCCCTGTGAGGAATGTTCTCTAAAGAATTGCAGGTTGGAAAGAGAAATGTACAGTTCCCCCCCCCCCCTCCCCCCAATCTCTATTCTGAGTGAGGTTGCTAACAGCCTAGGATGATTTGAAAAATCCCATTCATATACCTCAAGGACATTCTTTGGAGATTTAAGAGCCATAATTATGTTGTCTTTAGAGCTTCAAAAGAGATGAGGAAATGGTCCCCAGAAGAGGGTCACTTGTCCCCGAGGTCTGATGGGGAAAGGGCATTAAATGTACAGTCATCCCTTCTGAGACTGGATCTGAAGCATGGGGATTCTGGAGAAGATGTAAGTGGACGAGCTCTTCCTCCTTTGGTGGGTTTGGTTTGGTTTTGAGGATGTATGGCTGGAGTTCATCAGGAGTAGCAGACAAGAAGGAATAATATCGAAGGAGGACCCTCACCTACCATAAGATTAGATGCAGGAGAAACAATGCCTTCTGACAGATGGAAAACTCTCCAGAATTTTCCACACAGGGTGGAAACCTTGCCCAAAGACTGAAAAAACATTTTCCTCCCTGAGATACGGTTGGCTCTGCCCGAGAGCAAATCCTGGCCCAGAAGCTGCCTGTTAGGAGCTATTTAGAATGGCCAGAGGAGCCACTTGGGAGAACAGATGATACTTCCTCATGGGAACTGCCCAGAGCTACAAGAACAGATGTAATTTGGAAGAACATCTGGTGTCACCAGCAAAAAACTGTGAAGCTATGCAGGAAGAAGGTGTGGTGGGCAGGTACGCTTGATGCCACCTGGCGAGAGCTGTGAGAAACTGCAGGAAAATACACAAGTGGGGACCCCTGCCTGCCACCTTGGGAGATGCCTGATGGGAGAAGGAAAGGGGGAGAAAATTGGAGGCCTGGGGACAGACAGGGAATATGCACAGAGCTGAGAGGCAGAACCTTGCTCAGCAAAGAGGAAGGAGAATGGAATGGCCAAAGTGGAAGGGCATTTGGAGGGGAATAATAAGAAATACATTCTTCTTTGCCAAGATATTTCCTTTCTTGCTAGAAGCTAAATTGCCTCACTAGATTACCTGCCTTATTCTCTGGTCTCAGCTCTAATACTTGACTGTTCCCAGAATCAAAAAATGAGCTCAAAAGATAAAGGCTCTCCATCCTTCCTGAAGAACATCTAAAATAATGTGCTTCAGTCTCTGAAGGTAATTTTATAAATGCTTTGAACAGTGTTGGCTTCATTATAATGATTATTGGCCTCCCAAAGTGACTACTTTGAAAAGGACAGAGCTCATTTGCATGTAAATATTCTGTCATGTTTATTTAAAAAGATAGTCTTACTTTTTGTATTTGCCAAAATCTCTATGCTTTATTCTAGATACTAAGAAGAAACCTAATAAACAGTCGATCAATAAACATTTATTTGGTACCTTCCATATTTCTGGCACTATTCTAGGCATTAGGGAGACTCAAAAGTAAAATAGTCCCAGGTCTAAGGAACTTTTCTTTCTTCTAAAGTACCTATTGATGATATCTGTATAATTGAATTAAATTGGGAAATACCTCATAATAAGGCCTTTTTGATACCTCTGAACTAAAACCAATTGGCTAAAATTAAAAATACAATTATTCTGAAAGTAGAATCCACTAGAAGGCATGGTGGGTAAAGCAGTGAGACCGGAGTCATAAAAACCTTAGTTTAGTATGACTTTAAATAGTCTTGTGAACTGGGAAACTCAAATTACCTTCAGTTTCCTCATCTATAAAATGGGAATAATAATAAACTTGCCACACTGGGTGGTTATAAAGATCAAATCAGGTAATCTTTATAAAGTATATAGTAGATAATATATAAATGCTAACTATTATCAATCACTAAGTAAGGTTTCAAAGTATATTGAGAAGGCTGAGAAACAATTGTTTCAAAATCTAAAATGAGCAATCATATGCTTTTGGGGAAGGTAAAGTAATGGATCAGAAAGACGTAAGGAGATAAAAGCAGGGTCTCCAGGATTTTGCTTCTGACTCATTCCCCAATCAATTTTGGGACTTCAAACAAGTTACTTTGCCTCACTAGGCACCATTTTCTTTATCTGTAAAATAAGAAAGATAATACCATATATATATATATGTATTTCTATATATTTCTATATATATTGTATCCATTGGGTGATGTAATTTAAATGTTATTGATTTATGTGAAAAAAAAACTAAAAAGTGTACAGCTTTATACAAATGCTGATGAATTAAGTACATTGAACATGAAACAACCTATGATTCCTCTATAGAATACAATAAAGCATAAAGCCTAGCCTCAGACCCCATTCAAGGAAATTTCTTAATAAAAGTATCAGAAGAAGCTGACTAAAAGAATCCTTCATTGGCAAGGTTACAAGAATGCTAGACCAAGGCTGTTATGTATAAATTTTTTAAAGCCTTACCTTCTGTCCTAGAATCAATTCTGTGTACTGATTCCAAGGCACAAGAGCGATAAGGGCTAGGCAATGGGAGTTAAGTGATTTGCCCAGGATCCGATAGCTAGGAAGTGTCTGAGGCCATACTTGAACCCTGGACCTCTTGTCTCTAGACCTACATCTCAATCTACTGAGCAACCTTGCTGCCCCTGTGTATGAAATTTTAATGTATATCATTCCACTCTTCCTCAAAATAGTAGCAGGCATTTTCCCTTTTGCCTTTGGAAATGAATTTATTTTCATTGTGTTTCTTTCACATCACTTGAGGACCAAATTTGATATTCATTAAAGTCACAAATGCCATTTGTTTTTAACACAAAATAAATGGACAATAAGAAATGTAGTCCAGAATTTTACCATTAAAATTGCAGTTGTTGTGCTAAGAGACTTCTCAAGTGTTTATTAAGCACCTATTGTGTGCCAGGTTTTTGTAATAAGTATTAGGAATCCAAAGAAAGGGGGGGAAAAAGGCCCTGTTCTCAATGAATTCACAAATATGAACTATTTTGAAGTCTGTTTAGTTATTCAAGGTTTTTAAAGCTAGGAGAAGCTTAAGTGCTTATCTGTCCACCCTTCTAGTTTTCTGGCTGAAAAAAGGAAAATACCAAGAAGTTGTGAGTTTCCCAATTGTACAGAAGGTTAGTGGTAGAATCAGAATCAGAATCAGATAAACATAGGATTAAAGGAACGATCTGAGAATTCCTTTACATAGAAAACTTCTAGCATGGTAATTCCTTCTACCATCACAGAACACAACCTGTTTAGGATTTAGTAAATTCCTAGGAAATTGCCAGAGGTACAGTGACTAATCCAAGGTCTCATAGAATACAACTAAAAACAAAATACATCGAGTAATTTAAAACAAATCAATAAATATTCCTGGTAAATTGGACCACTTGCTTTTCTCTATTAAAAAGCATTCCATCTCCCATCTTCATGCTTTTTTCCAGACCTAGCATGACCTTCCTCCTTATTTCCATCTCTTGGAGACTCTTAACTCCCCATAAGGCTCAGCACTACCTCCTGTAGGAGTCCTTTTTTGATCTCCCAAGCTTTAAAGGGAGCTTAAATTTGAAAGAGTTTTCCAGGGCACATATACATACCAAAACAGGGAGGTGCTCTAGGCAGAAGAACATAGTGTCCTTCCTCTCCTAGAAATGGGTTTTGTTGATCATCCCTTCACCCTTTCCCCTTATATTTTCACAGAAGACTAAAATAATATTGAAGTTGAAAAAAACCAGGGACCTCAGATCCAGAGGACCCTTAGAAGTTTGTTGGAAGGGGATTCTTTGAACTGATGCTCATGGAATATAGTTTAGGAACTGGACATTATGCAAAGAACTGAAAGGAATTTCTATTCTTGTGTTATCTTGAATTTCCTGAGGGAGACCCTGCCTTTGGTAAGCCTAAAAAAGAGGTTAAAAATAGATTTAAAGTTTGTAAGCCCTAATTATTTAGCTGGGTTCTATTTCTGTGCTCAAAAGAATTTGGTTTCTCAGAAAAGAGACATAATCTCTTTTTGGAGAAGAAACACCTATTACAACCAAGGCTCTGAAATGGGCATACATATACATTTTGGGGAAGATACACTACTAAGGATTTTCTGCTAGTCTGATGGCTTGGTATGCCAGGGTACTGACTTTGTAAGAGAACTGTAAGATATGCCTCTGTACTTTTAACTAAAAAGGCAGTTGGCAGAGTCCACCCTTCCTTCTTCCCATGGAAAGGAGGTCTGAAGCACCAGCAGTGACCACAGGACTGGCACGGCACCATCCTATTGCATACCATTCAAGACCAACAAGGAATAAAACCTGGCAGAGGCTATATGCCACAAACATACCCTTGGCACAGAATATTTCACCACAGGAGGCCACTGGGAGCAGGTACAACAAAAGCAGCGTTAGGGGAACATCCGATGGCATTGGCAGCTTTCCTACACTACACTGTGAGTTGTTCTCCAACATGTGCATTATTCTGGCTCTAAGTCTTCCCTTTCTGTCTGTCTATCTATGTGGGCATCCTAGACATGCAAGTTCCCTCGGTGTGGTCCTCTTCATGTGTCTTCCCCTTTACACGAACACTCACACTGATGGTGCCTGTTTTGTGGGAGAATGCATCCCAGATTTACAATCAAAGTTTTAACACTACTCTTCTCATGATGATATTTTATTAAATGAGTTTGCTTTGAGACCTTTGGATGAATAATAAAATAGAGGATTATGGGCTATGGTTTGGAGCAAATGCAGACCTACAAGGTATGATGAAAGTGGGGGGAGCATTTCTTGGGGGAAACCGTCTACAAAGTATGTGGATAATTGGTGCTCCCAGGTGCTGTATTAGTGTTTTCCTTTCCAACTTACTTTGTGTATACTTTGCATTTATTTACCAATGTTTGAATATGTTTTCTCCTCCCCAACTCTGATACAGGTACTTTGAAAACAGAGATTGTTTCATTTTTAACTTTACATGCTTACTAGTTGCAATATACAATAGCATATTGCACATACTATTGTTTATCTTTTTTAAGTCTTGTCCAACTCTTGGTAACCCCATTTGGGGTTTTCTTGGCAAAGATGATGAAGCAATTTGCCATATCCTTCAAGAGCTCATTTAATAGGAGAGGAAACTGAGGCAAGCAGGGTTAAGTGGCTGGCCCAGGTCACCCACCTAGTAAGTGTCCGATACCAGATTTGAACTCCGGAAGATGAATCATCCTGACTCCAGGAATGGTACTTTATACACTGGGCTATCTGGCTGCTATCTTTCATGTAGACATTTCATATATTCTTGATCCATTGAACTGAAGCACAAATTTGGTTGCCAATGTTCAGAAAAATAAATATAAATTCTATATCATAGACTTTCTATGTTATAATGAAAACTGTTGCTCAGTAAGTCTTAGATGTTATCACCTGAAAAAGAATCGAGGTGGTGGTGATGGTAGTAGTAGTGGTGGTGGTGGTAGTAGTAGTAGTAATAGTAGTAGTAGTAGTAGTAGTAGTAGTAGTAGTAGTAGTAATAGTAGTTGTTGTTGTCATTGTTGTTGTAATAGCAGCTCTCAAAGGTTTGTAAAGGCTTCAAACATATTCTTATTTTATCCTCATAAAAACCCTGGGAAATAGGTGTTATCTTTATCCGTTTTACAGATGAAGAAAATGAGGCTCTGAAGAGAAAGAGAATCCCTGACTGACTCCTTTAGATATAAGATCCCAGAAATTAGAATCAATCAGTATTAGCCAAAGAAAGTGATTAATCTGTGGTAATGATTGATTAGTGATTAATAGAATTACAGTAATTATATTTTAAGGTCATTAAGCAAACTAAATGTAATGTATTTAGCTGTTTTCTCTGTAAATTCCTATTAACTGTTGTTTCTGTTACAAGCCAGCATTTTTAGTGGCCGTGCACCCTATAAAGAAGGGTGTGACTCATTTGTGGGAAAGTGAGCATCCTCTAAGTGAAGGCTAGAAGAATATTCTCTCAGAGGGATCTCTGAGTGGGGGCTCTAAGAGGAACCAGCATTGTAGTGGATATCCCTTACCATCTAGGGCATGTCTTCTCACAACTCTGAGGTCATTGTCAGCAAATATATCTCCCAGGTAGTATATATAAGGGATGAGACCTCTCATTCAATTGTCTGAGGTGTGAGGAATGACCCAGCTTTGCTGAGGGTTTCCAGTCTCTCAGTAACCCTGGGAATGGCTTAGAGTTTGCCTCTTTATTTTCTTTTAGATTGGCCAAAAAAAAATTATTCATCTCAGGTAAGAGTGAATAAGTAATTTTCCACGGTCACATGATTAGACAAATATCTAGGTCAGATTTTGAACTCAATGCTTTTTGCCTCCAGATCCATTGCTCCATCCACTGTGTCAATTAACTGCCACACTATCCTGTGATAGGTGCTTTATTATAATGGAAGAGCCCTGACTCAGACCAGTTGCCTGGTTATTTAGATTTAAACTGGTTCAAATAAGACCCTCATTGGTCATTCTGCACTTTATGATGGAGAAGTTACTTCACTGTAACAGGAAAAGAATATTCCACAAATTTATGCATTCTAGACCTTTTGAGTTGATTGAGCTGAGTGACACTCGCTTCACTGATTTGCCCATCTTTGATCCCCAGACAAACATCAGGGAATGTCCCTGGAGCTCGTCTTGCCTGGTTTTTAAGATGAGATCTACCTATCTTCCTTAGGCTGGAACTAACTGCAGGGGAGGCTGCCAATGGACACGGTCCCATTGCTGATCTGCAAGCTTTTACTTGTTCCTATTCTGAGCTGGGCACATCAGGAAATTTGTTCAGCTTTAGTCCTACAAACAGCTCAGATCTCTGAGCTCAAGTAATCCACTAACCTCAGCACCCAGGTAGGAGGGATTCCAGGCCAGCACCACCATCCCCAGGCTATTTCATATTCAGGCAACCAGAAAGGGATGTCAACAGCTTTGGGTCTGTAATACTTGAGTCAATCAAGTCTTAAGGATGGTTTCAATATCTTTTAAGGAAAGGCTACCCTAACTTGTAAAAGGGAACGGAGGTAGGATATTATTCCCACCATATTTATAAAGTAGTGTTACTAGTAAAGTAGCCTCCATATGTGCTTTTCCATTATGCATTAGTTTCTTGTCCATGTGTTTTTCAAGTGATTTGTCTTACATTATTCCTTGAAATAAACATTCTAAACTTCAATTAATTGATGAAATACATAAAAACTGATATTTTACTCTGATTAAAAAAAGATTTTAATGCTTCTGCTACTAAAAACAAGGACAACACAGATGCTAAAAATAGAAAATTTACAGAATGTTATATCAATAATCTCCGATGGGACCTGAGTTCAACAATTCAATTCAACAAACATTTATTGAACTTCTAATACATGCAAGGCTCTATGATAGCCATGGGGATACAAAAAATAAAAATAAAATTGTCCCTAATTTTAAGGAGCTTAAGCTGCTTCTAAATGACCACTACTGCATTTTTTTCCTCAGTAGAAATATTGTTCCTGAGACAATTGCATTCAGTAATATATGTAAGTTGATCTTGTATTAATTTCCTATTATGGTGCATTTTTCTAAATTTTGAGAACCTTCTTCTTTTTTTCCCTTTCCTTCTTTAAATATCACTAGCAGAGAATACTTGCTGCATTTAAGAAAATGGAAATCACTGTCTCTTAAAGAAATGTTGAATATAAGAGATGATATATTAACTTGTGGTTTATCAGTCATGTCTGACTCTTCCTGAGCCCATTTGGCATTTTCTTGGCAAAGAAAATGTAGTGTTCTGCATTTCCTTTTTGAGGAAACTGAGGCAAACAGGGTTAAGGTACTTTCTCAGAGTCACACAATTAGTAAATGTCTGAGGCCAGATTTTAATTTATGAAGATGTGTCTTACTGATTCCAACTTCAGGGCTCTATCCACTGTATCATCTCCTGCCCTTATAGTAGCCTAGGGTTTTTGAATATTTTTGTACATGGACACTTCAAAAATCTGAGAATTTTGTCAGAATGGGAATTCCTTCCTTTAATGAAGCTCACAACTGCTTTATAAAATCTATAAAATCAGCACTTGAAGCCTCTTCATCCTTGCAGGTCCAAGAAGAGCTTGTATTCTAGTAACAAAGCCATTGAGAGCCCAAGGTCACAGAGGTTTACCAATGTAAAATTTTATTGAAAGGGCCTTAGGTCATAGGTTTAAAACAAAATAACAATAAAAAGGACTCATTTTTACATAAGAAAAATAAATTTGGTGGGTACGACATTCCTTTTTCTGATTCTAATATATTTATCATATATTATGTGCAAGCTCCTGAGTGTGCTCTTATCTCTCTCCATGAACATAAGTTTTAAATACATCTGGAATAAGAAACAAATAGATAAAGTGTTTCCCATGTTTTAGATGGATAGGAAAACATTTATCTGGTGTTGCTGGAAAGATAAAACCCAATAAATACTTATTTTAACTTTATGAGGATGTTAATTGTGAACTGACAATCAGTTGGAAGGACACTGGAGCATGTTTTTTTAAAAAGACATACCTTTATACATTCTTTAATTATTGAGTCAATATATGATCCTTTAGTGCTTGTGTTTATTAAAGGACTGAAAATTAAATGCTGAAAAGCTTAAGATTATATTAGATAAAATAGAAAATTTACAAATCTATGAATACTTGTGTCCTCCAAAAATCACTGATCATTACTCAATATTCTACTTACCATATAAAAATCCAGACTCTTAGTCTGGCACTCAAGGCTTTATAAAAGCTTACTCTAGCTTTATTTCATGCTGGTATATCCCTTATCATATTCTACTGAGAATAATAATTATCAGTGAATGCTTTATATCTCTTACTATCTTGCAGCTTGATTATGTCTTTGTATTCACCTTCTCGACTTAGCACAATGTCCGTGTACTTTACCTTTAATAAATTTCTACCGAATGGATCAGTGAATCAACACATCTTGCCAAGGAACTCTATTTCCTACAATGGCTAAATAACAGGATTGATAAAAGAGAAGAAATTGATAGGTCAAACATTTATTTTAGGTTTTACTAAGTCATTCAGTTCAGTTCTTTGTGACATATCAAGAAACCAGGGGAGAAAGTAAGCTCATATTATACTATTTGTGTGCTAGATTAACTGGGGCTTCATTGTGGTGGGTGACATTAATATTTCCCTGTCAGCATGAGGTTTAAATAAAAGATTTTCCTAGAAATGGGTCTAGAGCTGATATCTTTTCTTTTCTTTTTTTTGAATTAATTGTTTGGATCAGAGATGTTAAAATCTAGCCTTCAGAACTCCCCAGTATGAGCCAAACACTTTTTTAAAAAAAGGCAAAATGGGGGGCAGCTGGGTAGCTCAGTGGAGTGAGAGTCAGGCCTAGAGACAGGAGGTCCTAGGTTCAAACCCGGCCTCAGCCACTTCCCAGCTGTGTGACCCTGGGCAAGTCACTTGACCCCCATTGCCCACCCTTACCACTCTTCCACCTATGAGACAATACACCGAAATTAAGGGTTAAAAAAAAAGGCAAAATGTTTAGCAAAATAAATAAAAATATAATATAATGTAAATCCTGTTAATTTGTGCTTTTCTAAGTTATTTGCCACAGGGATCTGTTTCTATTTGAGTTTAACACCATTGGTTTGAATGATGGACTAGAAAATTTACTGATGACATCAAGTTGAGCAGGATGATTTACTTCTTGGGGGGGGAAATCAGAATTCCGAATGATCCTGAAAATCTAGAAATGGGGAAGAGATTTTAATGGAATTCCTTCCTTCTTTTAATTAGGATGGTAATCATCTATCTGATCAGTGGATTAAGCATTCCAGTAAGGGAAATGGGAAATGCAATTGTCTTGCATATGTTCTCAAAGTTAACATCTTATTCAAACATATGTATATGTCTCATTTACACATCATGACTGCAATGTATATGTTTAATCAGTCTGTCCTGGGACAGAGAAAAGTTCAGCTGTATCTTTTGTACCTCTCTTCCAAAATACACCCTGGAACAAGTGACTTACTTGACCTGTGGGAATTTTCTCTTGGGAAATAAATTTGATAGTGGTAAATTATGCATAATTCAAAACTGTGGTGAAAACAACAGCCAAGAAAACAAGACAGGAAATCAAACCTTTAGTTTCTCCTAAATGTTATAGGAAAGAACGGGTAAGGTAGTAGTAGACAACAACGAGAACAAAAATCTTTCCTTTATATAGTACTTTATACACATGTGCAAGCACAAAGAAAATCATGGGTTGAAAATACACAATACCAACATTTGCATAAGGACATATTGCATGTAAGAGTTAGTCAATGAGCATTTATTAAATACCTACTATATTCCAGACACTGTGCTAAACATTAGAAATAGTTAAAATACAGTCACTGCCCTCAAGGAGCTCACAAAATAATAGTGTCAATAGCAATTTTTATGAATAACATAAGAATTGGTCAAGCTTTTATTGAAATGTATTCTTTTACCTCTTTTTGTATCCTCAGGGCTTAGCACAGCGTCTGGCACAGAGTATGCACTTGATAAATGTTTACTGTTTGATTTCAAAAAAGAAAAAATACAATTTTTAATATACTCATTTTAATGATTTGGGATTTTTTCAGAATGGGGATGCCTTGCCCCATTGCAGTTCACAATTTCCCTGTGATTGAGTAAATTGTCTTCAAATATTGCTAAGGCTGAAAAAACTGTGTTCTGCAAATGGCCCTCTTTTTACTTAACTTGTTTGGTTCTCAAACAATAGATAAGTACGTCCCATCAGCATTTATAGTATGGTGGTGCTGTGGGGGGCTTAAGGTGAACCCTCAGAGTTCTGGAAGGGTACCTTTTGCAAGGATTTACAAGTTTACAAGACTCCAAAACTTAGCTTAAAAATAAAAAGAGAAATTTATTAATTTAGAAGGTAATGTTGAGGACGGCATAGGTGGAAGTCTGCCTCCTAGGTGGAACAGTATAGATGGAAAGCTGTTCCTGAGAGGACAGCATAGATGGAAAGATATCCCCCAGAGGTCATCAATTCTGGGGTTTTTATACTCTACAACAGTGAAGACATGAGTATGCACTCAAGAACAGTGTGGGGGGGGCTTGGTCATCTGACTGGGGTCTGCCTGAAGACATAGGAGGTGACCCTCATAGTTTAGGGGACAGATAGATGTCTGAGATACAACCCTATGGTATCAAGGTGTAGACTGTTGGTGCATCTCTATGTCCATTTCAAACCTAAAGGATGAATCCTCTTAGGGTTTTATCAGATTTTAGGGTTAGTAGTCACAAGGATAGAAGGGAGCAAAGGAATTTCCCTGCTTATAGTTTGCCTGAAATACTTCTATAGTTTTGGGGGTACAATGCCCATGCCAGTGGGACCTGTGGAATGAGTAAAATATGAATGGAAGGATATTCAGTATGGGGCACAAAAATTAAATATAAAGAATGTATTAAAGGGCCCTTAAAAGTGCCATAAAACTGAAAAAGTTTTGGGACATAATTTCCAAAGAGAAAAGCTGAAATGAATACCACCAGGGAAGACTCTAAAAAAAGGAATTCTTAAAATTTTTAGTGTCAGATAATTTTGAAATTTTGTTGAATTCTATGGACTCTCTTCTCAAAGTAATGCTTTTCAATGAATAAAATAAAATACAAAGAATTAAAAAGAAAACCAACTTATACTGAAACATTTATAAAAACATTTCTTAAGAGCAAATCCAGGGACTTCATGTTAAGAATACCTTCTCTATAATGTTTTTGACAGTATAAGTTGTACAAACCCCTTTATCTGAAGACTTTTGATCAGAGGGATAGATAGTAATCATTGGGGAAATGTAATTTTGCTATTAGGCTATAGATTGTCTAAATTAGCTCTGGGTTTATTATTTCTGAAAATAATTTTGTCATCATTTAAAATATTTCATCATTATAACTTTCATTGAAATCAATTTTGTGTCATATATAAATTTTAATTAATAAAATTGAGTCAAATAAAAATCATATTGATCCCTTTGTAGGGAAGGAATAGAAAATATAACTAGTTAATAGTGTAAAACATTCTTGCTGCTGATATTGTGATGTCTATAAAAATCATTATAATAAGATTTCTTTTAAAATTAGAGGTCATCATACACAGCACTATTTGACATATTTTTACATTGCAGGAAAGAAGTGCCAAATTTCTCAAGTTCATGCTTGAGGTGGGAGAAGGAGTACATCAGATTACACTATAGGTGGCAAAAGGAGCAGCTCCAGGAGTCTTTCTTGCTTGTCAAATCGCTGGCACTAAGGAAGGGAATAAACTGCTTTGTCCTCTCAAAAGCCCTTTTCATACAACTCACCTTTATTCTTCTAGCTTTTCCCCCCTTCTAGAATGCTTAGAGTAGAGAATATACACAGGTAAAGATTTATTTTTAAAAAGGAGGAAAAAGAGGTTTTAAAATTTCTGTGCTCTTATAGGTTTATAACACAAAGTAAATGATTTTTCAATCATTAAATAACCCTGATAGTGTTTTTATATTTTTTTTGTATTTAGTGGTGTTTCTGTCTTCAAAAAGCTTTAATAAGCATAGAAAAAATGATGGACAGATTACTAAAGTGAAAGCAAACTAGAAATAATTTCTAAGGCTGGATTTTAAACTAAAACATTTTGCACATATCTATAATTCAGGGAGACTATGAGCTTATCCTCGGATGGAAAATACTTTCAAAAACTGCTTTTGAGAAACAAGTTCAGATTTTATCTTGAGAATACCCTAAATTTACAATATGTTCATCTATTTTTTTCCCCAGTGTCTCTTATCAAGCAACTTAGCACAACTCTAGTTCTTAACTTAGGCTTTTCCTGTATTGATGCATTTCAATGTATACCCATATATCAAATGATTTCATGACTTAAACAAGGTAACTAGTTTTGTTTCTTGGCTAGAATCCAATTAAATAACCACTGAGGCAAGCAGTTATTACCTGCTTAAAAGGAAATCTGTGGTTTCCTTATTTAAACTGCTGAGTTTTAATGTCCATCAAAAAGGCTGTTATTGCAATGAATAATTTAACCACTCCAGTCTACTCCTTATTACACTACAAGCATGATTTTAAGGCAGTAAACGATACCAACTAAAGATCCTAAAGATCAGAACTATACTTGTTATAGCCAAATAGCTACTGTGTGTTCCATTTTTTACTCTTTAAAATAACATATAGGATTAAAAGGCTTTGATTTTATATAGGTACTGGGGGAATTGGCTGGGGGTTCAGAATGTTAAATTCACAGGGAGTTGTTGAGAAATCACCTGAATAAAAAGATCTTGCAAGGAAAATCAGCAGGACCCTTTTAAAAAGATGAAAGGTCAATAGATTTGGAGATGTGGTGTCATTTCATCTGTTTGTCCCTTGGTGGAGTTCTTGAGTTAGTTTCTCTCTTTCTGTCAACCTGCTTTATATTTCTTTCCAGAACTGGCTATCATGTTTACCGTATTTAACCTTTTCCTTGTATTATTGTGAATACAAAGTCGATTATAAGTGAAAGCCCACCTGAGATCGCGTCTTGAGCACCTAGTCCTTTGTATTCCAGACCGTGAAGTTGTCTCTCCCACTACTCTTCTTTTCTTTTCTTGGAGATGAGGTGACATCGTGGACACTATATGCTGTTCTCTAGCTCAGGCACCAACATTTCTTAACTGCAAAGCAAACTGTGTTAAGTGACTGGGTGTTTTCAGGGCCAAGGGGTTGGGGTTGGGCTGTTGGGAGGTTTTTAAAACAATCAGTTATATAGCGACTGATGGATAGAATTGTCTGCCAAGCACTTTGTAAACTGCACATATTAAGGTGGTTTCTTATTTTAATCAATTACTAAAGAAACAAAACAGACAAAAAACCCCACCAGAACATTGTTTCGAAATGGATATTATTCTCTTCCCCTAAAATGGGGGCGAAGGGGTTCTAATAAAAGAACAGAAGAGAGTAATGACAAGTGACATTTTACTCCAAATAGCAGATGACACCCAGTCACTCTGATCAATGTACTGCTCAGGACACTGATCTCGTTTTCTCCCTTTAGTTCTGCCCGCCAAAGGAGCGGCAGCATCAGGCTCTATAATTTATTGCAGCCGGTTACACTTTCGATCCCATTTCCTTCTGAACCTTTTCCCCTCAGGTTGAGAAGATAAATGTAGCCCCAGGACTGAGACAGGAGGGGGTTGTAGGTGGGAGGGAACCGGATATCATATTCTCTAAGCAAGGTCTGCTACCGAAGGGTATTAAGTCCCCCAGTTCCCTTTAATGAAATTGCTGGACACTTGTGACAGGGACACGAAGGCAGCTGCGGAAATGGGGCGGGGGTGGAAAAAGCGGCTTCTAGCTTCCATCCAGCCTCTGCTCCGGCAGGCGGGGAAACAAGAGCTGGTGCATGCTGTTGTTGACTTAGCTGAGGGGCAGGGGAGGGTAGTGGGACCCTGGTAAAGGGCGAATGCGGGGGCTTCTTCATACCTACCCTCCTCATCCCCCCTGTCTATCTACCTCACTCCACAGATCCCTAAGGAATCGCTTGGCTCTGCCACAAGGCAAAGAGCAGCGTCCTCATACACTAATTTGCTCAAGTGATGTTGCGGGTCAGAGGATTGTGGGGAGAGAAGGGGGAAGGAGTTAGGAGGGGAGGAAAAAGGAAGGAGAGCTAGGCAAGGGCTCTAAGGCCCCCACCCCCTGGCCCCAACTGTTCCCCATGCTGGGCACGTCAGCCCCATTTCCCACGCTGGCTTGGCAGAGTGGCAGTCCGTGTGGGTAGGGGCGATGGTAGCGGGGAGGGTGAGCCAATGATTATATCTCCGGATCTGAAAGAAGAAACCAACCCACTGTGAAGGACACAGCATTCACTAGCTGTCCAGGAAGACATTTGTTGAGGATAAGTGAAAACACATTCCCCCGTTCCTTTTTGAAACCCAAGCTTCTATCTAATGCAACTCCTGGGTGAAAAGGGAAGGGAGTGCACCCAAAGTATGGGTATCTGGGCGGTCAAATGCCTAAGTCCATCCATCAGAATCTGGTTAAAGTGACAGTGCAAAGATGAAAGGGGCGGTTAAAAGCGCCACGCCAGCGTGACTGCAAGAACTTTGTGAGATTTCGTGTGTGTGTGTACGTGTGTGCGTGTGTGCGTGTGTATGTGTGTGTGTGTGTGTGTGTGCGTGCGCGCCTAGAGGAGTAGAGAGGAGTGCACTGCACCATATTTCTAGGTATCGGAATGCACTGGCTCTTAGCCACCGAATCCAGAACGCTTTCCTCCTCCCGCCTAGGACGGGGGCGGGGGGGGGGGGTAGGTTGGGGGGGTTGCGTGGAAGGAAGAAGGGGAGGATTCTGATAAATTCGAATTCCTTGGCAAATATAATGGGAGTTTGGCATTAATCCCACTTAACCCGCTGAGAAGGTGCTACGGAACCCAGACAACTCTCCTCTTCCCTTGTCTCTCCTCCCCTCTCTTCCCCCTAGCAGCCCGCCGCCCACCGCCCCCTCTGTTTCGGGACTGCGGCGGAATCTACTGAGTCTGCGCGCGGGGCTTTTCTCGCTGATGCTGCAGATATAAAGCGAACAGTCTTCAGTTGGTGGTGGTGGAGGGGAAGGAGGAGGAGGAGGAGGAGGAGGAGGAGGAGGAGGAGTAGGAGGAGTTTCCGTCGCCAGTCTAGTCTTCCCAGCCAGTGAGAAGAAGCCGCGGCAGCAGCAGCAGCAGCGGCAGCAACCGTGGCCGCTGCCGCCGCAGCCGCCGGAGTCCTCCGGCTTTATCGGAGTGGGGAATACTCCTTCCGTCCCCGGCACACACTACGCACACACTCCACACATCCTCTCTGCTTCTCTACGGTCCCCAAAGGGAAAGTAGTGGAAATCTCTCTTTCCCGCCCCCTCTCCCCATCACCGCTCGCCCGCCGCTCCCGCCCAAACAACAGCGCGCCACATCTGCTCGTATACTTTATGGCTGTTTTTCTTGTTTAAATCATTCTGCTTCACCACACACATCTCGTAAAGCCAGAGTGCACACTCTGGACGGATTTTTCTTAAGCTTTTAAATTTCCTTTACGAGAAGGCTCGAACGCTGTATAGCCGAAAAAGGTGGTGTGAGGTCCCTTCCCACCCCCTCTCAGCCTCCTCGTCTCTCTCCCAGGAGATGGTACTTACGTTGTAGTCCCTTTTCCTGACCTCTCCACACCCCCAGCCCCTCTTTATGCTTATCATTCTCAGCGCGGAGTTGCCCTCCTTCCTAGCTACTGAAATGAATGAAAAAGAGAAGGGGCAGTGGGATGGAGTGGTGTCACTAGGGGTTGGGGTGTGTGTCTTTTGGAAGCCTAGATATGCAAATACCATGGACTATTAAGTGACAAAAAGTCAGAAAAAGAAGGCGATCCAGGACACTAGACAGGCAAAGTTGACATTAAAGTTTATTTTCCTTTAATCCATATAGGTAACAATACATTTTGCCCATTGCTAAAAGCTGCAGCTTTCTGACTAACGTGTGTATGCCTCAGAAATACACTTGGAGTATAATGCTGTGCCCCCACCCCCCCACCCCAGGCATGCAAAATGACCCGAATGTCACATAAAGAAAATGAAGTGACACCCCCCTCACTCCCCCACATCCACATATTTGGAAACTCTAAAAGTCTGCCCTCCCTGCCTATCATCAGAGTTAAAGGGTCTTAGACCACTGCAGCTTATCATGGTTCCTCAGAACACTAGAGCAGCAGAGTGGGCGCGTGCCTGGTCTTCAGACCACCAGTCATGATACACTTGCCACAGGATGATTCCGTAAATGGCGACACTTCCTAGGAAATTCGCTCAAAAACATAAAGAGGAAAGTGGGAGAGAAAAAAGAAGGAACAACAGAAAGGGAAAGGAGCAACAAAATAGATTTCATTAAATACATACGCCCACACACACACACACACACACACACACACACACACACACTCCCCACATTTGTCAGTGGAAGGAGGAAATTTACCAGTCTGGGGTGGGGAGAAAAGTCACCGAGGAGATGACGGGTTGGCAAGAGCAGTAGCAAGACTCATTGTAGTGTGATATGGCTTGGCTTAAGGAGGACTGGCTGGTATTTTGTGATCAGCAGATACTCCACTTTCAGCACTAGAAGCAGCAGCAGCGGCAGAGGCAAAGGGTAAGACTGTTCTTTCTGGAGTGCAGCGGTTGGCTCTTCCTCTCTTCCCTCCCTCTCTCAGTGTATGTACTTCAGGCAGCTCTGCTGCTGCTGCTGCTGCTGCTGCTGCTGCTGCTGCTGCTGCTGCGTCAGGGAAGAGCCTGTGAGAGCGAGGTTCCAGCAGCTCCCACCACTTCGGGCAAACTTGCTGGTTTACGGCTTATTCTGAGCGGGAGCTTCTCAGTTGCCATTCAACATTCTAAAGCCACAAGCAGCTTTGCCTTGAGAGCTCCGGAACCATACTTCGGAAAAACAGGAAAGGGGACGATACAGTTGCAGAAATCACCTACCAAAGCGGTGCAATTCATAGGAAACCACGGACCGACACTTTTTTTCCTCCTTGGTAAATTGGTCTCTGTATTTTTGTCTTGGCAGCTTACTCCCCCTCATCGCCTTGCCTTTCTTCTCAAACACGGATGCAATTCTGAATCTCTGTTAATTCACGTGGGGGATCCAGTTACATAGCGTTGGAGTGCTGGTATATTAACAAGAGGCCAATAATCGTCTCTGGACACACAGCCTTGTTGCTCACCTTTGAACTGAAAGACTCGAGTTCATATCTAGTTACCTGCATTGGGACAGGAAGGAAGGAGAGGGAGTGAAAGAGTGGGAGAAGGAAAGAGGAAGAGGAGGAGGAGCAAGAAAAAAGGAGGGAGAGAGAGGAGAGAGAGAGAGCGAGAGAGAGAGAGAGAGAGAGAGAGAGAGAGAGAGAGAGAGAGAGAGCGCAGAGAGAGAGCAGAGACTGCAATCTCATTTGTGAATCGCTCTCAGTGCTGCAGATCCACATTGCTATAACACATGCAGAGCAAATGCAGGTAAGGCACAGAAACTGCGGATGCAAAAACAAACTTGGGGACTGTGCTGTGTGCATTTCTTCAGCCTTTGCAAATCCAGGGCAAACGGCTTCTGCAGTTTTGTATGGTTGCTTTGTGACTAATGACCTTGCGCAGAGTTGTTAAGGAAAAAAAAAAATCAAACCTCCCCGGAGAAAGAATTGAATATTTAGACGATCTCTGAAGATGGATTTGGCTGCTTTTCTTCTAACCAGAGGGAATTTTCTGTGGACTGTGCTGTAATGCAAGGTGGTCTACTATGAACTGTTCAGCCACGGATATGATTGGGGATTTTTAATTCTCTCTTTCCCCCTATTGCCAAAAGGATTTGGAGTTGAGACTTGCTTATTGCAAGACACAGACCCTTCTGAATGAAGCGATTAACATTTTCCTGTGTACAAGGAGAAAAAGCAAATGCTTTTTGTAGTAAGCGGCTTCAGCGAGAGCGTGAATTGTACTAAACTCGAGTAGCAGAGCAGCGATCCGGGAGGGGGGGTAGGGGGAGACTGCAAAATCTCTCTGTATGTGCTCTTCCTTTTATTACGAGACTGCCAAAGTGATTACAGTTAAATCAGAAAGAAGACCAGAGGCAAGAAGAGGGAAATTCATCCCAATCTATCAAGGGTGAATCTTTTTTTGGGGAAAAAAAAGGCAGTAGCACATTGTCCCGTGAACTGTAAGTATTTCAACTGAAACGCGGGGAGGGGGACTCTGCCATCCCTCCCCGGGTGATTATCATCCATTGCATGAATTATGAAGCGATAACTTTCGAAAGAAGAAGAAAAAAGGATTTATAATTGATCACCAACCAGACTCTACACGTTGCTCCTTCCCCCCCCCCCCCCCTCTCGCTTTTTCTTTCCCGGAGAGGAGAGAGAATTAGGGGGAGGGTAGGCGGTGGGGACCGGGGGTGGGGGGAAGACGAAAGAGGGGTGTTTTGTTATAAGGAGCAGTAGCAGCAGCAGCAGGAGAAGATGCTGAAAATGCGGACTATGGGCTTGGTGCGCGGCTGGTGCTGCTGGTGCCTCTGCTGTTTCCTCCTGCCGGTCTCAGTCACCCTGGCCGCCGCCAAGCAGCTCCTGAGATACCGGTTGGCGGAGGAAGGACCAGCGGATGTCCGCATCGGGAACGTGGCTTCAGACCTGGGCATCGTGACTGGCTCCGGAGAGGTGACTTTCAGTCTGGAGTCGGGCTCCGAGTACCTGAAGATCGACAACATCACGGGGGAGCTGAGCACCAGCGAGCGCCGCATCGACCGAGAGAAGCTGCCCCAGTGCCAGATGATCTTCGACGAGAACGAGTGCTTCCTGGACTTCGAGGTCTCGGTGATCGGCCCCTCTCAGAGCTGGGTAGACCTCTTCGAAGGCCGGGTCATAGTGCTGGACATTAACGACAACACCCCTACCTTCCCCTCTCCCGTCCTCACTCTCACAGTGGAGGAGAACCGACCCGTGGGAACTCTCTACCTTCTCCCTACCGCTACAGACCGAGACTTTGGCCGCAATGGTATCGAACGTTACGAGCTGCTCCAGGAGCCCGGGGGCGGTGGGGGTGGCGGCGGCGGAGAAAGCCGTCGCGGAGGGGCGGTGGAGAGCGCCCCCTACCCCGGGGGTGGCGGAGGGGGCAGCAGCGGTCCCGGCAGCTCCAAGAGGCGACTGGAGGTGTCCGAGGGTGGCGGGGGCAGCGCCTCTGGCAGCGGGGGCCGGAGTACTGTGTTCGAGTTGCAGGTAGCCGATACCCCGGACGGCGAGAAACAGCCGCAGCTGATCGTCAAGGGGGCGCTGGACAGGGAGCAGCGGGACTCCTACGAACTGACCCTGAGGGTGAGGGACGGAGGCGACCCGCCGCGCTCCTCTCAAGCCATCCTAAGGGTGCTGATCACCGACGTGAATGACAACAGCCCGCGCTTCGAGAAGAGTGTGTACGAGGCTGATCTGGCTGAGAACAGCACCCCAGGCACCCCAATACTCCAGCTCCGTGCCGCCGACCTGGATGTGGGGGTGAATGGCCAGATTGAGTATGTTTTTGGGGCCGCCACGGAGAACGTGAGGCGGCTGCTCAGGCTGGACGAAAGCACTGGCTGGCTCAGTGTCCTGCACCGCATCGACCGCGAGGAAGTGAACCAGCTACGTTTCACAGTAATGGCCCGAGATCGGGGGCAACCCCCGAAGACAGACAAGGCTACTGTGGTGCTCAATATCAAAGATGAGAACGACAACGTGCCGTCCATTGAGATACGAAAAATCGGACGTATCCCCCTTAAAGACGGGGTGGCCAATGTAGCGGAGGACGTTTTGGTAGACACCCCCATTGCCCTGGTGCAGGTCTCAGACCGAGACCAAGGGGAGAACGGAGTGGTCACTTGCACCGTGGTGGGGGACGTGCCCTTCCAGCTTAAGCCGGCCAGCGACACGGAGGGTGACCAAAACAAGAAAAAGTACTTCCTACACACTTCAGCCCCCTTGGACTACGAGAGCACCCGGGAATACAACGTTGTCATAGTGGCGGTGGACTCAGGCAGTCCGAGTCTTTCCAGTAACAATTCCTTAGTGGTGAAGGTCGGAGACACCAATGACAACCCCCCGGTATTTGACCAGTCGGTGGTGGAGGTCTATTTCCCGGAGAACAACATTCCTGGGGAGAGGGTAGCCACAGTGGTGGCCACAGATGCAGATAGTGGGAAGAATGCGGAGATCGCATACTCCCTGGACTCGTCGGTGGTGGGGATCTTTGCCATTGATCCGGACTCTGGGGATATCCTAGTCAATACCGTGCTGGACCGGGAGCAGAACGATAGATACGAGTTTAAAGTAACTGCCAAAGACAAAGGCATTCCGATCCTCCAAGGCAGCACCACGGTGATAGTGCAGGTAGCAGACAAGAATGACAATGACCCTAAGTTTATGCAGGATGTTTTTACCTTTTACGTGAAAGAAAATTTGCAACCCAATAGCCCAGTAGGAATGGTCACTGTGATGGATGCTGACAAAGGGCGAAATGCAGAGATGAGCTTGTACATAGAAGAGGACAGTAACATTTTTTCCATTGAAAATGACACAGGGACAATTTACTCTACTACAGCTTTTGACCGGGAGCTTCAGACTTCCTACACTTTCAAAGTGAAGGCAGTAGACGGAGGAGATCCCCCAAGGTCAGCCACAGCTACGGTATCTCTTTTTGTGATGGATGAAAATGACAATGCTCCCACGGTTACCTATCCCAGCAACATCTCCTACACTTTGCTGCCACCTTCAAGTAATGTAAGAACAGTGGTGGCCACTGTGCTGGCAACTGACAGTGACACCGGAGTAAATGCAGATCTCAACTATAGTATTGTGGGAGGAAATCCCTTTAAGTTGTTTGAAATTGATGCCACTAGTGGGGTTGTGTCTTTGGTGGGGAAACTGGCCCAGAAACATTACGGCTTACACCGGTTAGTGGTCCAAGTCAACGACAGTGGGCAGCCTTCACAATCCACCACCACTCTGGTGCACGTCTTTGTCAATGAGAGTGTTTCCAACGCCACCGTGATTGACTCCCAAATAACCCGAAGTTTGCACACTCCATTAACTCAAGATATCGCTGGTGACCCTAGCTATGAAATTAGCAAACAGAGACTGAGTATTGTCATCGGGGTGGTGGCTGGGATCATGACTGTCATCCTGATCATCTTGATCGTAGTAATGGCAAGGTACTGCAGGTCCAAAAATAAAAATGGATATGAGGCAGGTAAAAAGGATCATGAGGACTTTTTTACACCCCAGCAGCATGACAAGTCTAAAAAGCCTAAAAAGGACAAGAAAAATAAAAAATCGAAGCAACCTCTCTACAGCAGCATTGTAACAGTAGAGGCTTCTAAACCAAATGGACAGAGGTATGATAGTGTCAATGAAAAGCTCTCAGATAGCCCCAGCATGGGACGGTACAGGTCAGTCAATGGAGGTCCAGGCAGTCCTGACCTGGCAAGGCATTACAAATCCAGTTCTCCACTGCCTACTGTCCAGCTTCATCCCCAGTCACCAACTGCTGGAAAAAAACACCAGGCCGTACAAGATCTACCACCAGCTAACACTTTTGTGGGAGCAGGAGACAACATTTCAATCGGATCAGATCATTGTTCTGAGTATAGCTGTCAAACCAATAACAAGTACAGCAAACAGGTAAGATACAGCCAAAATATAAGTTCATCTATCCATTGAGGGGTGTTCATTTTGAGATTGTGCATCTTCTTGCCTGGTTGCTTGCTCAGTTAGTTAATTTTTTTATTTTTATTCTTTTGCTTGATAAAAGGAACTTGGGCTTAATTATACCACCGTTCATTAAGAGCAGAGTACCAACAGTTTGTATCTGTAGCAGATTGTTTTGAAAGTAACAAATGAATTTGATCCAGCTATAGTGAAAACAAGCCATGTTTCTTCCCCCCTCCAAGCTCCCCCCCCCTTTTACAAATGACAGTTTTGTTTTTTATCCAACTTGATCACACCAACCCCAGTGTGTACTGGCATGGCAACCTTTAGCCCAAGATTGATTGTTTTTAGTCTTTGGTGGAAAGCTGCCTCTTCTACTGAACATTTTAAAATGTTCTCCTGGTAACTCTGCAAATTGGACACTCTAAAAGTTTAACTGAATTACACATTATGTAAAATTTCATGGATAGTGGATGCTGATTCATCCCAATGCAGTGCCAAGTCTGGGACATTGAAATTCTGACTACTTTGACAAAAATGCTTTCTTTGCCATTTATTAGTATGCAGATATGATACAGGATGACTTAAAAATGCTTTAGTACCTGCAAGAATTAAACTTTTATATTATGCAAGCAGTGTTTGCATTCTCCATATTAAATACTGAAAGATTAAAAGTCTGTTGGGTTGCATGAACCATTTCTTATTTCAATTGAATCACAAACACTTTTGTGATTGATGCCCTATTTTCAAGCTTTTTTTTGGGGGGGTATACATATTGAGAGTACAAGGAGAATATTTGACTTAGTTTTTTTCTTGGTGAATTGTAGAAACAGTACAAAATCCATTCAAACTTCAATAAATATGCAACTAAGCTATGCCAGTACTGCCTCAATAATGTGCAGTGTTCAAAAATATTTTAATATTAAAATAACATTTATAATAAAGATTTTCAGGGAATTGTTACACTAGTACTGTAGCAACCTACGTTAATAATAAAACCAAGTACCTCTTAATAAGAGAATTAATCTCAAGCTGTACATTCAAAGCCTAATTATAAATTCTTTAAAAAATGCTTGGTGTGTTAGATGCTGGCCGTAGAGGTTTCTAGACTAAACAAATATGTTCTTGTATTGTTATAGACTTCTAAAGGTACTGTGCAAAAGGGATATTGATTAAGTTTTGCTTGCTAAATTATTAACACTGTCTTACTAGAAAATATTTTGTACATGTAGCACTTTGCGGGGTCTCCTTGGAGAAGAAAACAAAATCATTATGCCTTTCAATGAGTCAGTCAAAGAAACCCAGGGAAACAACTTTGAATTCAACCATAAAAGTCTATTTGATTTTTCTTAAGTGTCTAAATTAGTGTCATTTTTACACTTAGACTTGTTGGTTTATTCTTTTAGTCTTGAAGTTTAATGTAATGGCAAGTTTGTGGCAAGTGGTCACGACCTCTATCAACTGTTTAAATATTTTGTCTCAAGTGTTGTTTTTATTTTACTTTTTGAAAAGCAGACTTGGCTTATAATTTTGTTTCAGTGACTTTATCAGAATTGCAGCTAAGCAGTACTCCAGGCAAAATAAATACTGTCATGCTCTTAAAGAATTTAGAGACCACTGGTAAAAACATGTATGTAAATGCATGACATCAAGTATTTCCCTAGAAAAAAGGCACAACAACAATACAACAGTGAAAAAAGAAAGTGAAATAACAGCCTGGCCAAAAGAACTTTCCCTAGATTGGCTCTTAATGCATTGCAGCTTTGTCAGTCCTGGTAATGTTGTTCCTGAGTGGCATTTGTACTCCCAATTGTGTGATTTTATGCTTATGAGAGGGCATAGAGATAGTGCCAGGTTTATATACATCTCATGAAAACTGCTCATATATTCCAGTCTAGTTGAGAGGCATTTGGCTTTTCAAATAGGGTTACTTCTATATTCTGGCATATTTTAAAACAGCTGAGATCAGGACTTTTGGCATCCTATTTAAAAGGCGAATTGATACGCTTATAAATAAAATAATGTTGGTGTTAGTATCTTAACTGGGCAAAGACACCAAACAGGAAAAACCATGATGCAAATGAAATGTATCATGCAGGTTGCCAATAGGATCTGAAGAAAACTTGGATATCATGAGAGATTTTAAATATCTTAAATTTTAAAATCAAGTAAAGAGATACCCTCAAGGATCATGAATGGAAGAGGTGTCAATCCCCATCATTGTCATTAGTCACTGATACCTCATATCTATGATATTGCTGTGAAGAGATGTGGACTCTATTCAGGAGATTGCATCTGGCATACAGCCATCATAATGTACATACTCCCCTTTTCTGGTCTTGGTTCTGATTTATACAGTATTTAGATCATTTCCATATTTGTCACCATTTCAACATCTAACACAGTCTCTTGAGAAATGTTTGTTGAATTTTACATTATTAGAAACTAAGGTCAGTATGCTAAGCTTTTTCAAACTGCTGAAATTTATTTTCTTTGATTAAAATCACAGAAAATTTGTTTTTAACTTTCATCCATTTCTGGCATTCATTTATAATTTATGTTAAAACTTTGATGTTTTAATTATTTTCAATATGGGCAAATTCAGATTCTAGAATTTCATCTAATCTGTGACCTTTACTTTTACCTGGAGCTTTAGTAAATAACTTTGTATTAGTTGCATGAACAGAATTTGCTTTCTTTTGACAGTTTCTTGTCTTCAGGGAGTTAGAAAAGACACTTTTTTTTAACAGCATGAAATCCTAAAAAAAAAAGTGACTTGAAGTTTTTATTTATAGTTTCATGATTAGGTGAGGTAGCTATGTAGTGGGGCTGTGGAGTATTCCACTTTTTGCTTTTTTTACAGATGCTGAGAAATTCAAACAACTTCCACAGTTTTTCTGGCTGGGATCTATTTTCACATTAATATGTGGAGTGGAAAGGTTCTGTGAGTCAGTTCAGAAATTGACTCTTTAAAAAAACTGGCCATTTAGCCCAAATCTTCACAGTACCATTATCTGGGTAATTCAGGTAAATGTCCCAGTCCTTAATCTAAATTACACAGATAATTGAGGGCAATGCAGGATTTATACTGCACTATTCAAGTAAGTGTCCACCTTTCCACTTCATACACTGTGTACTTCATAGAACTGTGGTCTTGACAGTTATTAGGATGTTTTGCTTTTGGACCAGAACTTTAAATGAATTGTCTTTACGTCTTTAAACCTGCAAAACAGCACCATCCTCTGATTTTAGATTTCCTAAAGGAAGACAGTCACTGTGCACAAGATTAAATAGGAACACATAGGCCTATTTAATATTTACCTGTGATGTTTATTTTTTTCCCTCTTATTTTATTTGCATTTTCCCTGAGGTATTTGGAAAACAGATTTGGTTCTACAAGTAAAATGTATCCTACCTAGTGTGCTTATGGGGATCTTAACACTCATTTTTTGAGTAAGAAAATGAATGGTACCCTGAATTAAATACCGATTCTAAAAACCAATTGGTAAACTGATCCTGAAATAACCTCACCCCTCAAAATATTACACTAACTTTTTCTATCAATTTTACTTTAAATAATTGACGTAAATTGCCTATACAATATGATCTTCACTTAATCAGATGATACTCAATATATTCTGTGTAGAGTACTAAATACAAAAGAGAGTTGAAATGTTAAATGATAGCTGAAATTATAAGAGCAAATGAAGAATTTGCTGCTATTCTACCGAGCTTAATGTAAACCGTCTCTGATACTAACTGTACTTTTTTTTGCCTATGACATAATTTGAGTTTGACTGCAGCATTCCTGTTTAAGTATAGGGGTCACCCCAATTCTGCAGTTTAACTTTTGAAAAATGTGAATCCTCCATTATGTTTCTTGTTGGTTATTACTATTAACCCAATTAAAAACATAATTGAAATTCATAGGGTTAGATTTTTCTGACAGTTGATGTGAGATAATATGCCAAAAACTGATACCTAAAAAAATTGAAGCCATTGCCAGTCAAATCCTATCTACTGAATACAATAACCTGTAAGCGTCTAAGGATATAAAAAGGTCATACATGGTTTCCATCTATAATGAGGTGATACAATTTGGGCTAAAATATCTGAAAATCACTTTTCATGCTTGATTAATTTATATGGCAGGTGAAAGAGTTTGGATGATGGTTCAGAAATGAAGTAGATTCCTATTTTTACCAAAGTATGGAACTGATAAGAAATAGCACATTTCATCATTTTAACTTCAAGGAAAATTTACATTATGAATGAGATCAGTTATGTAAATGTACATAGGTATATATGCATGCCTATATGTACAAAACTGATGTGTCTTTCTGGAAGATAAACTGTTAAACATTCTTAGATGAAAAATAAATACATTAAAGATGTGGCAAATTACTGACTTATTAAACAATTAGTAAACCTAATTGACAAATAAAATAATCATCTATATAATTTTTGTATGTAAAAATATGAATATGATAGTGTTTTATAACTCCAAGAAGAGCTGGAGCTCATCTTATATAATATCCATCCTTTACAGATGAGGCAACCAAGACCCATAGAAACTGTGTTATGCTCAAGGTCAAATAAGCCACTGATAGAGCCCATTAACTCTCAATGCAATGCTCTTACCACCAAAACATACAACTTATAGAAAATAAATTTGTATTTTTATTCACACAAATGCACATATCTACTGATATATAGATTATTCTAACATATATATATATAGAATGCTTGAAACTATACTATAATATTGTACAGAATAAAAATCTTACTTTAATTTCTGAGAATTACCTACTCTTATCAATGGAATAAATTATAATTTCTCTTTTTTAGTATACATATATATTTTAGTAGATACATTTTTAATAAAGAAACTATGTCTTTGGTCATTCATGATTCCACATAGAGCAACACTCAGGAGTTATTTTGTTTAAAAAAAGAGAGAGAGAGAATAATCTCAGATCCATTTATCAGCCCTGTCTTTAAAATTGAACAGTAATGGTCTGCTTGATCTTTGATCTCTCTTCAATTATAATAAAGTATATACACATGTGTGTTGCTTATACATTTTGGTATCTCAGCTCATTGAGACTTCTCTTAACTTATAATCTTGTAAGTGAACTCACTGAGCAATAATTCAAGTTTCTCCTACACAATTTTCTAACAAAAATGTCAGGCTATCCATACATTGAATATTTTATTGAGCATCATTGTACACCT
Source organism: Gracilinanus agilis (assembly GCF_016433145.1). Taxonomy (NCBI): domain Eukaryota; kingdom Metazoa; phylum Chordata; class Mammalia; order Didelphimorphia; family Didelphidae; genus Gracilinanus; species Gracilinanus agilis. Next base: position 186,501,690 of record NC_058135.1, on the reverse strand, counting down.
ACGACTACCTGAAGATTTTTCAGTTAATGCTAGGAAGTTAAATGCTAAACATAGATATTAGTAATAGATGAATTATTAAAGTGACATACTGTGAAATTTCTACAAATCCAATTCCTTACTAAAAACATCAACTTGATTCCTTGCATTGGGATTTAGAACTCTTGAGGATAAATCGAGTGTTTTGTTTATTTATGAAATAAAGCTTAGTAATTGTACATATTTTTGTTACTTCTGAATTTACTATGTTTATCTTTAAGCTGGGTAAAAATGATCTAGGAAAACATAGACAGTTATTCTCTTTTTATTGACTTTTATACCTATTAAATAAGCTAACCTTCCCCATATACTTTTGTGGGAAGCTATTTCTTAAAGCTTTTTTTAAGACTTAGTGTTGTGCTACGTTACATGAAGCTTTATTTAGCATGTGTTGTCGGAGAAGACACATTCCAAGAAGAATTGAGCTGAAACCACTAGAACTAATCGTAATTATCACTTCTGGTGAATTAATGTATTAAAAGCAAAGTAAAGGTTTATTTTCAGGAATTTAGTGATGTTTGCATTGAACTCTAGGGCTGTATACAAACACAAAAACTTGTTAAAGCTTCTAAATAGTATCTGTTGAACAGTTAACTATTTTTTGGCATACATTTATTATTTATAAACACATAATTTGCAAATGAAAAATTCTTAGCCTGATGATATCTCAGCCAGAGTATTCCATTTGGCATATTTAAATTAGGAAAAGCATGTTTTCAACATATTCTACCTGCATAAATCTTATTTTCCTTCTTTCAGATTCATCCACATCCATACATTACGGTGTTTGGCTGAATTCCACTCTAAAATGATGCTCTATTTGTACCATACTGTGATGACCTTGCTACTCTGAAACCTGGTGGAGCCTGCACTTGGCCGTGGGGTGTCAGCCAATCACTACTTGTTCCATTTATTGTTTTGTTTTATTTTCAAGATTTTTTGTTATTATCATAAAAGGAAAGACTATAATTGTAATAACAAATAAACTTGTAAAATAACATAAAGACAAATATATTTAGATACCAATCATATGACTGTGCCTCCATGATAACCAAAACAACCTCTGTTACCTTTGTGGGGCAGATTCATACAAAGACTTCTATGTGATGTATGAATAGTTGATCAATTCATTTTTAAAAAATAGTCAATTCAATAAAAATAGGAATCCCATTTATTATTTGGCATTTTGTAAACAAGTTCAAGAGAAGGCAAGCACACCAGATTTTCACTGTATAAGCTATACTATAAAAGTAAGCTAGAAAAATCATTAGGTTCCTTCCCTTTCCCCTATGCATGTTCACTACACATGTTTTTAGGAAGATATTTAGAAATTATCTGGCCACATTCAAACCTTAAAAATTGTATACATCCACGTATGAACCAAGAGTCTTCTATTCTCTGGCCAGTTAAAAAATCATTTCCCTCCTAAAACTCTGAAAAATTGTCCAAAGCCAAAAGTTGCGGTTTCTAAAAAGTGTTTCTATATGGTTATTTGGGAAAGATTAGTGTTCTTCAGTTGGGAGTCTTTCCAGAAGCTATTCAAACCTAAGATTTTTGATATTTGCTTTTTAACAGTATTCATAAGTTACTACCATAATATATAAACTATTTTATTATTCAAATATTTGTTTTTATAGATGTTATTGAAGCTGACCTTTGAAATCTTTATTATGTGACCTTATGGTCATAATAGCATTTAGATCAATAAACAAATATTGAAACCAACATTAGAAGAGTGAATGGAGTCAGCTTGTGAGAAACAACAAAATATACCTTTGTATGTGCTGGCCTCCTCTGATTCCAGCAATCACTGAGAGGTACATTATACTACAATACTTTTTGTGTTTGAATCCTGGAGAATTTGTTCAGGTGTGAGTGAGAGGTAGAGTGGAAACCTTTTTTACAAAGTGCCTATTTTCCTTCTCCCTTTACATAACTCAGTGATCAAATGGTATACTTAGTTGTAATTTCTTTCCCAGACACATCAGGGTATGTTTTGTTATGCTCTGGGAAAGGAGAAGAATGTAAAAAAAAGTAAAGAAGAGAATTTATTTACTCAATGTAATTCAGATTATGGTACTCTTAGACACAGACCCAACACTAGATCTAGAAGGACCTTCATTTAATGTTCAGTTACCTTATATTACAGACGAGAATGACAATAGTCTGAGTATGTTAGAGATTTGCCCAGCATCCTACAAATAGTAAGGGACAGACAAATATGCAATATCTCTGGGGCAGTTTTGGAAAAAGGAAGTCAAACAGTAGTTCCTGATATTATTAGCAGAAACTTCAGTGTTATTTTGAAGGATCTGGCCCTTGGTGAAATGCTGAAGTTTATTAGTGATTCATATTGTATTGAGAACATACTGATTTCATAAGCAGCTAAACATAATAACCTGATTATGCCCAAATATGTCATATAAAAACAAAAACAAGCTTTAGGGCTTGTAGTATACCAGCAGTGAGCTGAATGTGCTTCATCCATGTAAGACTGTTATTTAAAAGGAAGATTCTGTTATTTATTCAAAAAGGCATAAAATATAGACATTTTCATATTTTCTTATGATAAAGTTGATATTTATATATCATCTTTTGGGTTACATAATATTTTTGTCACCACAGTTCCACAAGGTAATCCACATGATTATGTGAAGGTGAGTATATATGTTACACTTTAGATCCAAATGTGAAATAATCCACCACCAATAGAAAATGCACCAGGAGTTATTTTTCCAGAAATGGAGCTAAATTCTGTGGAGCTAAATCCAAATGTTTTCACCCAGTCTCCTTAGAAACCAACAAATGGTACCCTTTTGGTGACAAATGATTGGCAAGAGCAGTGAATGATGTCGGAGCAGAGTGAAGCCCCATACAGATCAAATCCATGACCAAAACTTCATTAGCATGGGATTCTCACTAGCTAGACTAAATGTGTTCAGTTCTGTACTATAATTATTTATAAAGAATGTGGAGGAATCATAGGGAGTTCTGACAAGGAAGAAAAGATGTAACAGGAAGAATGACCATAGTGCTGAGACATAATTTATGAGGAAAAGTTAAAGAATTAATCAGTAGAAGAGAAGATCACAAAACAATTTGACAAGCATTTTAAAATTAGTAAAAAGTTGTTTTCTAACTACACAGGAGACCAGAAAACCAAAAAATGGGCTTGAATTTCAGTTTTGAGGATTTTAGGTATTCCTATAAAAGAATATTAATGTGCTTGGGAATTAAATTACTGGAACTTTGAGAAATTTCTTTTAATACAGTGATGTGATGGAGATAATACTGAATTTGGATTTTGAAGACCTCTGCCTCTAAGTAGCTCTATTATTTTAAACAAGTCACTTATTTGCTATGGGTCTCAGTTTCCTCATCTGTAAAATGTGAGGTTATGACTAAAATGAAGGACACTTCATGTTCCAAGGGTTTGTAATTCACTGATTTTTTTTAAATGGTTTAGGCAAAACCATTCTAGAAGAATGGGATATATGAAGGATTTCATTTTTTTAAATCAGGAAAACTTTTAAAAATTCATGAAACTATTCACATAACATGGAAAAGTTGTGCTTTTATTTTCTGGTAGCTCTTTGTTCTTGGAAACAGATTACTGCTGCTTAATGAAGACAGTACAATTTGGAGATGATCAAAAATAAAGGAATTGGATTCAGAAACAAACAATTTCAGCAATCTTACAAAAATACCTCAAGTTTAAAATCCTTTATGAAATACCTCATGAAAATTCCTTTGTGAGATTCCCCACTTGAAAAATCCTTAAGTTCATGCAGTTTAAAAAAAACGAAAAAAAAAAACTGCTTTAAATAATCTCTGGAAGTCCTTTTCAGTTTTATAATTCCAGATTTCAAATAAAACAATAGGATAAAGTGTGTATGAGAGTGGAAAGATGAGGAGGGTGTGGGTATGGGTAAATGGAGAGAGAAGGGACTACTTTTTTTTTTTTAATTTTTTAAACCCTTAACTTCTGTGTATTGACTTATAGGTGGAAGATTGGTAAGGGTAGGCAATGGGGGTCAAATGACTTGCCCAGGGTCACACAGCTGGGAAGTGTCTGAGGCCGGATTTGAACCTAGGACCTCCTGGAGAAGGGACTACTTTTGAAGAAACTTGGCTTATTTTACAATCTAAAAGATTTGGGGGGATTTCCCCCAATATTTTGCATTTCCTCAGAACCGTCTCACTACTGAAATAGTGAGAAAGCAGATGGTGAAGGAGAAAACCTATATTGTTTTTTTCTCCTGTCTTCTCTAGGTCCTTAATAGGTTTTGGACCTGACAGCTCTAGAATTTGATAAAACCGTAATTAATGATAGCATCTTACATTTAAATAGTGGATTACAACTTGCAAAGTTCCTCACACATCCAAGGGGGTAGGTAAAGATCATTGGTTTTCTGTCAATTTGTAGTTGAGGAAGCAGAATCCAAGGGCTCAGAGAAAATGGTTCTCATGTTATTTGGTTGTTTAGTTTTGATTTTTGGTCTTATTGACTCTTCTTTAATATCCTTCAATAGCCTTTGCTCTCAGGGATCAAAATTAGTGTGGTTTCCTAAGCGCTGTTCTTTCCCTGACCTTGACAATCAGTGGGAAAGTGTTTGCTTGAGGAGAAATAAAGAGACTTATGGAGGCCTTACCTGGTTTGATTCTTTGTGTGTGACTGAAATTCTGTGGTGAGAAAAGTAGCTTTCCCTCCCTTTCATTCCCCTATGCTATTGTAAAGACACATTTCCTTTTGAAAAGTTCTTTTGAAGATTCAAGTCTCTGTCAAAGTAGAAGCAGAGTGCTTGGTCCACGGAATAAGCTTTCCATAAATGTTTTGAGGGAATATCATGAGCTCTCTAAACACTTGGGTTTTATGTATTTTTGAAAGGCTGAAATCATCTGAAAAATGACAGAGAAAAATGAAAACTGAAAATTATTGGCAAGGAGGATTCATGTTTCTTTGTTTCAAATATTTCTATTCAAGATGACTGTTATTACTGACTTCTGGGCTGCTTACTGGTGGGTTTATGACAGTATGAAAGTTTCTGACAAAGCAGGAAACAGATCAGACTATGGTGTAAGCACAAGAGTCCACATATCAAAAACTTCTCCCCTTCCCATTCTATCTATTAAAATTGTATTTGGGATAATATATTCTCTTTTGAAATGCATATTGTGCCTTGATGTTAAGCTTTATTCACATCTAACTATGAAGTTCATTAATTAGATAATAGTTCATTGTTGATCTGGCAATAGACCTGTAGCTCTAAGATGCTCAGAAGCAATCGTTGAGTATCTAGAGGCAAGAGAAAAGTTCAAGGCAGGAGTTGACAGGAAATTGAAAGGGAAATGGTAGGGTGGCTAAGACAAATTTTATCTAATTTGCAGCTTTGCTGAGGGCTTTTGACCATTATACCCTGTGTGCTCCTGAAAATCATTGTCCTAACTTTTCTGATGCCCAAATAAAACTTTCAGGATTAATTTAAAAACAGCAAGCTCCATCTTTCATCCACTTCATTTCAAACTCTCCAGTTCAGGTACTGATTTACAGCCTAAAAAGCCATCCTTCGTTTACAATCTCTTTCATTTCCCCATGGTAATAAGAAAGGAAAAGAGGGAAAAAGGAAGAAAAAGATGAAGCAGAGAACATAGGCACATGTCTTCCTTCTTCTTCATGACTAGTTGAATGGTTTTTTTGAGGAACTTTCTGTTGGAGGAAATCCGAACCCTAACTTCTCAACATTAAAAACGGCAACAAAAACATTCATATCAAATCATTTTTAAATAGATATGCATAGTCAAGCTAAAGAAATTCCTACAATGTTTTTGTGCAAAAATATACCCTCATTCTGCACCTTAAATACACCAACTCGTTCTTAGGATGTGGGTAACATACTTCATCATCATCATTCTTTTAAAATCATGTCTGGTCATTGCTAGCTTTAATCTGTATTAGGAAAGCATCCCCTTTTGTTTGGAGCTAGTTTCCCTGATGTTATTCCAATTCTCAACTTGTTACATTTCAATATTTGCAATCAGATATAACCTATTCTTCCCAAGTTAGCTTCAGTCAGAATATGTATACATTCATGTTGTGGCGAATTCTTCTCTGTGTTTGTCTCATTTCCAATTCTGTCTTTTTAGCATATTGTCTTTTGTTTCATATTCCCTAAATTTTTCCTAGTAACTCAGTATTTAATTACTTTTGAATGGAAATTTTCTATAGTATATATAAAACCATATATGTTGTTAGTCCTACAATAATAAGCATTATCATTTTCATGCACTATATACATAGACTAAGTATCTCATGTGTTTGTAAAATATTTGCCCTTACATAATTACCCTGACTCCTTTATGGAGAGCTAAAGGTCAGAATGTAGTAAATCAATGACACCAAAAGATTTTTTTTTTCAGAGCTGTTGAATTTCAGAGGAACTGTGCAGAAGATACCCAAGGTAAACACAGAGAAAGATTTGAACTATACACAGTCATAACTTCAACGTTCTAGACTGGAAACTTCTTTGTTCTGCCATTCATTAACTGTTTAGTCAATATGTTCAGAGAAAGCTAGTTGTTTTCCATATTCTTTGCACATATTAGAAGATGGGTTCTCTTAACTATCTCTTTATAACTTACAAATGGGAGGTCTTGCAATGTCATTTATGGATTTCTGATCAGGGATAGAAATAAGAGCTGGATTCTATTCAGTGCTGTGACAGTTTTTCTTTGGTTCACAACTTTCACAAATGTGATTCCTTGCCTAAAAATGTCATATCAGCCTCATGAAGTTATTGTGAAAACTGTATTGCCTTATATCGTTGTTTCCCTTTGTTTTCAAAGAATGACACCACAGAGTGATGTCTTGACTTGCTTGTGAATTGAATTCAAGTGAGACAGCATTGCACAGAATCATCAGCTTCGCTTTCACTCTTTTGTGTAGTCATCTAAGTTCAGTGGCAAGAAGGAAGTCTGGATAACTGGTGATGGATCAGGATGTTATCATAATCAATAATCCATGAAAAAGGGGAAGCTTAATGTAGTGGATAGGGAACTGGCTTCAGTAAAGAAGTCTCAAAAAGTAGATAATCCCTACACTATTTGTTCAACCTCCTATTACTTTTACAGGTCCTTCATTGCATTAGAGGTACCATCTAAGAGAATTCCCAACTTAAAACTAAAGTTTTAATGTAATGTTGTTACCAGGATGAGATGATTTTGAAATATGTACTTCGTGATTACAACCTGTTTTATTAATAATATTCAAATTTGAATTTCCTATAAACATTATCATTCCTCTCCCTAGCTAATCACATTCCCATTTCTGTACATTAAATCAAATGATTAAGTAATCCCAAGCAGATGAGTACAGTTTTGTCTTGCTATTGTTTTTTTCCTTTTCTAGTTAAGCCTAAAACTTAAGGAATTAGTGTTTTTATAAATTGTTTTTATTAAATAAGAGATAGCTTCTAAGAGACCTGGGAATAAAAGTTCCTCAGTTATGAAAACCTTGGGAAGAAGTCAGTACTCTTTTTTATAATATGTGGTGAAGACAAGGAATCAGAGTATAGGTTGATGTACACCCTGGATTTTAGTAGAACAAATTTTAAAGAGTTCAAAGAAAGGCTAGGGAGCATCCCATGGACTAAAATTCTACAAGAAAAATCAACCCAGGAGGACTGGAAAGCTCTCAAGACTGAAATACTGAAGCACAAAGTGAAATACGTCCAATGAAGAAGGAAGGTGGGAGGTAGGGACAGGGTGGGGTAAAAGGAGGGGGAACTGTCTAAAGCAGTGATTCCCAAAGTGGGCACTACCACCCCCTGGTGGGTGCTTCAGCAATCCAGGAGGTGGTGATGGCCACAGGTTCCTATTAATTGCTATTAAAATTTAAAAAACTTAATTTCCAGGGGGCTAAGTAATATTTTTTCTGGAAAGGGGGCGGTAGGCCAAAAAAGTTTGGGAACCACTGGAAAGAAACAAAGGTAGATAAACAAGAAAGCCATGGACAATTTTAAATTTTAGAAAAAAATATAGAATTAAGAATTAATAATGAGTATGAAAACAAAAACAATGCAGATGTTATAATGTTACAAAAAACTAAAACTCATAATGAACTTAGGCTGTCAAGGAAGTTAAGGACAGCATAAAAGATCTTTCTTGAACTATATTGGAGAAAAGAGGATCAAAGGAGGGAGAGGATTATGGTTTAGAAGTGGACAGGTTATTGATAATGACCATGGGGGAGAAGGCAGAGATACTTGTTTTGCTTCTTTTCTGTTTGTCAAGAACACTAAACTTTGAACTGGAAAGAATAGAACTAAAATGATTAACAGAGATTTAAACTAGAGGGCAATAGGAAGACCACATAAAAACAATATGCTAGTCATGATAGATTCAAGATGTAGGTAAACTATATCCTAGGATACCAAAAGAATGGGCTGATTTGATTGCTAAGCCTGTGGAGAATGGTAGAGGTGCCATGCTAGTTCCCAAACTTCCAATGGAAGAACATGAATTCTGAAAACTGTAGGTGAGTGATTTTGACTTATATTACAGGCAAAATTCTAAAACGTCTCATTAAAATTTTGAGTTGTGAAATTAAAAATAAAAGGAAAGAAAAGAAAAAAGGTGGTACATAGAGTCAGACTGACTTCAAGAACCTAACTTTTTAGTTAAAATTTATTTCCCTTTTTTTGACAGTTTGACTGGTAGATACTTTAAGAATAGTTGACCTCAATTTTAGCAAAACATTTGACAAAGTTGCTCATATTACTTTTACAAAAAATATAAATGTAGACTAGATAATGTTATGAGGGTTAGGTAGACTATTAATGATTGATATCTACTTTGAAGGAGAGCTCTAATGAATTACATCAAAAGTCTGCATTTGTTTCTGTGTTATTTAAAATTCTTAAATTGGATAAATGCATAGATGGCACACATTTGCAAAGGACATGTTACTGGGAAAAGTTTCTATCATGCTGGATAAGACTGGAGTCAAAATAAGCTTGGCAAGTTGGTATGTTGAATTGAATATAATAAAGTCCAAAAGGGATAAATATAAAATAATCTAAACTTCAACTTCTCAAGGACAACATAAAAGCACTGCATCTGAAAAAAGATCTTAGTGTTTTAGTGTACTGCAAGCTCAACATGAGGCCGTGTAAAGCAGTCAAAATTCAATCACTCCATAAATATTTAAGTGCCTACTATGTGCTCGGCACTTTGCTAAGTGTTTGAAATACAAAAAAGAGTCAAAAGACAGTCCTCACCTTCAAGGACTTCACAGTCTAGGGGGGGAGATTGTATGCAGACAATTATGTACAAAGAGAGTTCTATATTTAGGATAAATAGGAAATAACTAATGGAGGGAAGGCACTGGAATCAAGAGGGTTTGGAGAAGACTTCTTACAGAAGGGAGGATAATATAGTTGGGATTTAAAAGCAACAAACATTGCACAAAAAGTTGATCTGTGCCACTCTCAGAATGGAATATAGCCTGGTGTATTTCTTTTGCTCTTTAAAACAGTGCTTCTCAGTTTATTTTTATTTTTATTTTTATTTTTTGTCTCAGGACCCCTTTACGTTCTTAGAAATTATTGAAGACATTCCTCTGATCCATAAGAGCTTTTGCTTATGAGGGTTTTATCTATTGATATATAACATATTAGAAATTAAAACACCATACTGTTAAGAAACTAATTTTGACCTCATAAATGAATTGAGAAGGACTTGTGGGGGCAGGGATCCCCAAAATTAATTTTTTGGGATTACTGCTTTGGAACAATGTATCTTTTTAAAGCCTGCAAAATAAAGATAGGGTTATTTATTATCGTTTTTTAAAAGAATGATGCCACTAGTTCTACTGGTTTTGTTTACCTCTAGCCTTTCCCCCTCTCTTCCTTCTTTCAATTACTTGTCTTAGTTGCCCTGTGGTCCCAATTCACAAATTCTTATGCCCCATGGTTTGATTTATATTATTTCCCAAACCTCATTTTGTGTATTTCCACTTCATCTAGCTCTCCTGATTTGCATTTCCTTAAAATGTGCAGTGGTTTTAAGCCAAAGGTTTGTTTATTTGTTTGTTTGTTTGTATTTATTGGACTTCAAACCAAAACTCTTAAAGAGGAAACTCCCTTTTCCAAAGAAGATCTATGACAGTTCTGCAACTGAGAGTCTTAAATTCAGTGCTTTGGGGCAGTGCAAGGTTAAGCTGCTTGCTCAGGATCACACAGCTAGCCTGGTTTTTGTCAAGAGGCAGACATAAAGCCAGGTCTTCTCTGAGGCTGGATCTGTCCACTATAATCTACTGAAATGAAAGTTAAATTTAAAGTCTGTATTCTTTTTAAAACTCAAAATCACTGTATGTTTGAAATTAATATGGTTACTTCCATACATATTCTATGGCAGTGTAATGGCGAAATGATTATAGCCCCAAGCCTGGACTCAGGAAGACTCCAGTTTAAATAATAATAATAATGTTAAAAATAATTTCCTCACCATGGCAGACTTCCTACAAGACTACATGGTTGTGATGACACATTGTTGAGACTAATGGAAAAACTTCTTTGTGATATTTACAGATGTTTATGAAAATCAATATCAATGTATAAGTTACACGGATGCTCATCTACCAAATTAAGGGACAAGTAGGTAAATTTGGATATGTAACTACATAGATAGTACTGAGTGCTTTCTGTGAATTTCAGTATTCAGGGAGCTGAGATAATATGTTTAAACTTTGTAGTTGTCTTCCTCTGCCCCAATAGGGCACTTTTACAACCTCACAACATTTTTTTTAAACATTAAAAAAATTCAGTATGATGTTAATAATAATGATTTTGAAAACATAGAACCTACTATTTCTGGTATGTGGACTTAGACATGATTTTTGCTATAGATATTATTAGTACTGCTAGATAATTTTAGAGTAAGGATAACCCTTTAAGATCATCTAGTAGTTGTATTCCCTCATTTTACAGGAGGAGGAAAAAGAGGTCCAGAAAAGGGAAATGATTAGCCAACTTGAGAGACCTCCTGGGCAGCAAAGCCAATGCTTCGACTCATGCCTTCTTATTTCAGTTCTAGTACTCTATTCTCTTCATTATGAAATTTTAATTTTTTTTTAAACATTAACATCTGCATTAAAAATGACAATATTTCAACATGCATACATGATATTACAATAGTATTAAAGACCATCAATTTCATAATTTCAAAGAAATAATGAATGGATCCTATTTTTATTTTCATTCATTTGTTTTAGTCCTGTTGGATTCTAAGTGACCCTCCTTTGGAGTTTTCTTGAGGAAGGGGAATGGTTTGCCATTTTCTTCCCCAGCTCACTACACAGATGAGGAAACTGAGATGAACAAGGTTAAGTGGCTTGACCACGGGTCACACAGCTTGTGTCTGAGGCCAAGATTTGAACTCAGGTCTTTCTGAGTGCAGGCTGGGCTCTCTATTTACTCCACCACCTAGCTGCAAAAATGGTCCAACTATGTTGATGGTTTCTTGACTCTTTGTCCCAAATTCTCTTTTCGTGACATAGCAGTCCCTCCATAATCAACCAGCTTTGCCTGCTATCCTTAAAGAGCTTAAGTATTCAGCTATATAGCTCTTTTCAATCCCCTCCCTCTATACTTAGTCTAATTGTTGAATTTATCAAATTGTAGGACCTTACACTGTGCTACTTAGTATTCATTAAGATTAATGCAAAGATATTAACATACCAATAAATGTTTCATTTCCAACAGAGGATATCCTTGATTACAGTCTAAATGCAATATTTCAGTTTTGTATTCTATTTTATTTTTGTTCATTTGATTGAATTCACAAAGAGAGCATTACAACTAATTGTAAACTAATGGAAACTTTAATAGACTCATTATTTCTTTGACTTAAGAATATTCTTGATCTGTCTTGATTGCCACTCACCCATGCCTTCTCATCCTGTGAAAATTTGAAATTTCTAATAGATAAAAGAGAGGGGAATCAGGTAAGCTTTTTCATGTCATTATATTTTAATGAATTAATCATGTACTTAAATATTAATATAGAAAAGGGCATATATGACACACTTAAGGATGTGATAGTATTGAAAATACTATGAATTAATTCAGAAGAGATTCTTATAGAGAAATTTAACATTTTGATTACTAGGATTTAAAATAGGCATTATAGAACATGCTTTAAATTATCGTTTAGAATTCTGCATTTTGTAAATGGAATTTTAATAGGTTTTTCTTATATTTAGTGGCCTTTGGATTTAGGAACATATAGTTCAGCAAATATAATGTTTACTTAAAATAGAATATTTAAAATTGTTATCGCAGTTATTTCTACAATCTCATATTTATTTAGGTTAATTAAGACATTAACTAAGAAATACTATCTTATTTTTCTACCTGAAAAATAGATAAAAATCAGAGTTTGTTTTAATAAGCAGGTTTTAAAACTTGCTGCTTTTTGGTAGAGCACTATAAAATAGATTTTGACTTGTGTGGTATTCAAGAGGGAATAGATTCTACTTTATTCTCTTTACTATGTAGATATGGAAAAATAAAGTGATAACATTTTACAATTGTTAGCACAAATTATGAAATTCAGGATACTTTCACTGTAATTTCAAGTGCTAGATATAGAGGCTTAAAAAGAAACCTATTAATCATTAAGTATATAAAGTGTCTGAACTCTACAAATTAAATGGTAACCTTCGAAGAGAATTAATGCTACAGAAATATAAAGGGGCTGGCTAAAGCTCCACTCCATCAAATGTTTCTAAAAGGCTTTATGTATTTGTAAGACTTCATGATCCACTATTGATGCAAATTACTAAGGATAAAAGAAAATCCATCTGTTATCAAAGAAAAAAATAAACGAAATGAGTCCAAGGATTTGAAAGATTTAGTATTAAGAACTAGGAATTCATACTTTTTTGATGGGTTTATAGTAATTGACAGTAGACAAGATATCCTTTTAGAATTCACAAATTTGTAAAAAAAAAACTCAAGAAAAATGATTTTCCCATAAAAGCTTTTCATGTATCTTATTCTGTTTCATTTTGTAACTTGGAGATCTTTAATAAATGTCTCAATTAAAATATGACCTACATCCCTTCATAGAGTTTGGCATTAAAAAAAGTTATCATCCTTTCTAATCAAGTTATCTGTAGCTAAATAAACATTTCAACAAGAGACACTGGTTTACAGTCTACTAGGATTCAGATTACTGGCTTGAGAGAAGATCTGAAGCTAGCGTCTCTAGTCTGCAACTAATTGCTGTTAATAATACTATTTTAGCCAAAGGCGATACTTTCTATCTTGACACAAGGGTAGATTTCACTATGGATTATTTTTACAATTAAAAGAATATATGTTATGGTGCAATGATTAATTTCTAAAAATTAAAATCTCAATTAATTTAAAGAATAGGAGTTCCAACTAGGCATAAATTATAGTACTAGATATTTCATAACATGACTCTAGTTTTTACTTTCTGGAAAAAAATTAAATTCTAAATTAAAAATGCTACACAAAATATTGCCAGAATGGAAGTGTTATTAAGCATTTAAAATGAACAAACACTTCTCTCCCCTCTCCCCATCACATGCCATCTAAATACTAATAATGCCCAGTTGTTCATCTTGTAAATGTCTAGAGCTCTCTCCTTCCAATCACCCGATTAATGGGAAGGAATATAGTGAACAAATCAAGGATATGTGGAGGAGGCTACTTTTCTCAATCCCAGGCTTTCATTTGATTATTTTTCTGCCTATCAAATTTCTGTGTAGGTATTTACCACCACCACCCCCTTTATATTGTCCTAAAATTCCTTCGTTGGACCAATATTGACGAGTACCCCAAATTTTAGGTAAGACATCGAATTCTTTTGAATTGCTTTTAATATTGAATGGCATCTAGGCATTGTAAACAAATCCAAAATTATCTTGGTCAACCTAGGCTAAGTAAATGGATGCCAGAATAATTATACACTCAATCTGAGGCAGATAAGAATTAAAATTCAGATGATCTCTAAAATTCATATTCATCTATCAAATCATTGCTGTCAATTGTTTGCTCTCCTACATTATAATTTTCACTGAATTTAATGATGGGCAAAAGAAAAATGGAAGAAGCAACAACACGAATCAGGCAGCTTAGAACACTATCTTGCAGGGACTAGAAAAAACCCTTCTATGATCTATATTCCATTACAAAACATATGACATGAAAACTTTGTGGGAGCGCTCATTATTTCTTAAAACAACTGGTAGTTTTTGTGTGTGTCACCCATAATAAATTGTATGAATATCCAGCCTGAAGTTAATAGTAAGTGGAGAGTAAAAACACACACAGTTATGAATACTTGAATATTGTTGTCTATCAATTGTGAATTTTTTTTATGATATTCCTTAAATAAGGGAAATTGACTGCTCGAGCACCGTGGCAACAAAATCTGGTGACAACAGACATTTGTCATTATGTACCTGCTCCCTTCAGTCTGAGCAATGGTCTAGAGCCCCTGTGATGAAGAACTCACAACAACCTTGTCACTTTTACTGCGTGCTTATGATTTTTTAATATTGTACATAATACCACTTGCTAAAATTAGGTCTAAGCAAGCTCTTGAGGGATTTATACTACATCACATCCCCACTCAACTTCTATTAAAGTTAATAGGACAGCATATGTGCATTGTGAAGGATGACCAGACTCAGTGGCGTGTGCATATGTATGCATGCAGAACACATGTCTATGTGTCTACATAGTACGTGTTACATGTTATAGGCACAATGTATAAAATCATGTAATTTAAAATACAAATGAGGACAAACACATAATATATGTAGATACGTATTCCTTATAGGTTCGTATTTTAGGATGATCTTTTATGCATTTCGGGGAATATGTTGTTATAATAAGTTAAAAAACTCAAAAAGGGAGGATGAGATATAAAAGAAAGAAGATAACAAATGGCAAATATTTTGTAATTTTGTTTATGGTATATATTTATTATAAATCTCGAGATCTGAGCTGACTTATAATGAATACTTTTTTGATTTGTTTAGGAGCATTCTAATACTACAATCATATCTTAATTATTGATCTCATTTTAATTCTGGTCCATACCAATGTCTCAAAGGAAAATTCATTATAATTTTCTCTACGAGCAAACATAAAATAGTCACAATTCTGGCTTTATGAACACAGCATCTTTAAATAGAGTACTTTTGGCTACAGAGTAGAATTCTGTTCTTTGAGGTAAGGAATGGGAATCTTACCTTAAGTTTCTGGGTTTTGGAGGTTGTTTTTTTGTTTTGTTTTGTTTTGTTTTGTTTTTTTGCTCTTTAAAATGGAGCAAGTCAGTCATCTTTTTTAATTCATTTTCTGTATATTATGCAGTCAAGTAGCAGTTATTTCATCTTAAATGTGAGAGTAGAAATTTGAAAAAACAAACCCTGCCTATCCAAAAGCTTAATGATGGTACTTCAACGATAGGGAGTATTAAATGATAGGAATTGACCTATGTTCTGCCTCTGCCTCTGATGTTGATATCCTCTGTGTCTATGGGTACATTTCTGAGTTTAGCTGAACCTTAATTTCCTCATCTTCAAAATGAGGCTACTACTACTGCGTCTATGTTATGAGAATGTTGGTTCGGGGCGGGAGGTGCTTTATAAGAATAAATTGCTATATAAATGTGAGCACTCATTTTCATCTTATCATTTTGAGAGAAACAGTAAAAAAAAAAAAAGGAATGATGTCAGGCATTGAAACTAATTATTTTATAAGAATGGGGGTGGGGAGAGAGAAGAATGTTACCAGAAATAGTGGAGTTGTGTTGCCACGTTTTATTCCTAGCATTCTTCTGTGGAGGAAAATTGAAGCTGTATTATTTTATCACTCTTAGTAAAAGCAGAAGCATCTTATTGAAGAAAGAAAAAAGATGATGATCCAATTCTACAGAGAGACCTCAGTTTGAAAAGGAAAAAAGACAAACTCGAACAAATAAACCCAGCAGTTTTATTTAGATTTCAAATATATGTATGGGGGGAATACACACACACACACACACACACACACACACACTTTTTGTTGTTTTTTTTTATCGTTCAAGAACAATGGTTGCTTGCT
This sequence comes from Gracilinanus agilis, assembly GCF_016433145.1. Lineage (NCBI taxonomy): Eukaryota > Metazoa > Chordata > Mammalia > Didelphimorphia > Didelphidae > Gracilinanus > Gracilinanus agilis. The sequence continues at coordinate 186,485,515 of NC_058135.1, read as the reverse complement.
GTGTGCTTTGTATTAAATAATTGAAAAACATATTTGGGGGGCACTTTGTAAAAAAAATACTTGTCTTTTTTCATCAAAGCAATACTCAGCAGTGACACCGGGGAATGTCGGTAGGAAAGCTATCTTTTTTTGTGTGTGTGCGCTTTTATGATTGACGGCATTTTCCCCTAAGCTTCTAGTTAGAAGTTTTTGAAACACCTCAGATTACAAATGGAGCAAAAAAAAAAGTGGAATAAAAATAAATACTTACTCCTCCCCACCTTCCAAGAGATATATAAGATAGAATCGAGAGCCTTAAAGCATTTTTCTCTCAGGTACCAGTTCTTTCTTCATGTACCTTTTTCAGAAATGAATCTGCCTGATGGGCATTGAAATATTGGTTTTACATGCTCAACTTCTGGAATGTGATTTTCAAAAACTGAAGAGAATGAAATATCTCATAGGTTTCTGGTATTAGAGGAGATTAAAAAAACACAATGACTGAAAAAGTTGGAACTACCTAACTGTCAGTCATTTGAAGACCCGAGATCTTGCCCTTCTTTACAATCTCTGTTGAGCCTCTGCAGGGCAGCTTCAGCTTATGATAGCCAGAGATTTTGCTCTTGCCCATTTCCAGTGACATTCTGAAAGTTTTTGCACTGAACTCTCATCATTTTCCCCACAAACGAGTTTCCTTTTTTTTTTCACTGTCTCAGTGGGAATCAGAAGTCAGTGGATACTAAGCAGTCAAGCAATAAGAATATTTTGAATACTGAAAACTTTTCAAGCTTTATTCTCTGTCAGACTGAGGAAAATGCAGCAACTTGAGCATACTTGAAGCAAACCATGTATTTCTTAAATCGCTGGCAGGTGTAACTCACAAGCAACTAAAGCTTAGGGGGGTGGAAATTGGAAATTCTTCAGTCATAGGACTGCTCAAATATCCTCTTCTCATCATTGAAAAAAGAGATGTGTTTTTTTTCCCCTTATTATTTCTTTAGAATAGGGAATTCCAAGGGAAAACATTCTTTTTTCTAATGCAATTCCTTGCAAAAGTTTTTAGAGATTTTGTTGTTGTTGTTCATTCATTTCAGTCATTTCTGACTCTTCGTGAATGCATTTGGAGTTTTCTTGGCAAAGATACTGAGATGGTTTGCCATTTCTTTCTCCAGCTCATTTTACAGATAGGAAACTGAGTCAAACAAGGTTAAGTGAATTTTCCAAGGTCACACAGTTAGTAAATATCTAAAGCTGCATTTCACCTCATGTCTTTCTGACTCCAGCCAACCTATCCACTGCCCTACCTAGCTGAGAGTTGCCTGGCTTATTGAGAGGTTAAGTGACTTGCCCAGGGTTACTCAGTCAATGTGGGTCAGAGACAGAACAAGAACCCACATCTTTTTTTTTTAACTTTTATTTTTAGACTTGAAGTTAGCTCTCTCAGACCATCTTTCAAATTTTATTTTGCTTTCTCTATGACTGAAAACACAATGTCACTGGCATATCTAAGAAAATATTCTCCTTCAGCCAAGTGACCTTCTGAAACTGTGAATGGGATATAATATTTTAGGTGTTGGGAGTGCTTTTAAAGTTTCTTTTCCCTCTTTAAACATTCAGTGGCCCTGAGAATTAGTTTTATTTTGGCCATCTCCCTAAAGCAAATCCATTCTAAAGGAACAAAGTTTTGCCATTACTTAGTGTAAACTTAAAAGAACCTATAAGTAGCTCTAAAGGCAATTCTTCAAAAGCAATGCAAAAATTACTTTGAGCAAGGGTGGTAGAATTTGGACATACTAGTTCCTGAGAACATGACTTTAAAGGATACCATAGTCCCTTGTATGTATATATTGTGATATTTGTGGGTTTTAAAAATGTTTCCTATTACTTGAACCTCACCGTACTTGAATGTATACAATTGCCCAACCCCTGGGATGATCCCCATCAAAAGTATGCACTAAGAAGTTTGTTTTGGGGAGCTTTTCTATTTCCCTTACACTGACTCTCTCTTCTGCCTGTGACTTCCCCTCTCTGGAAGTACATATCCAGTGTCTTATTTCTACTGGTCTTTCCCTCAGCTGATTGTTAATTATTCCTAAAGAAAATACATGGGTTATGGATTTGCTACCTGACCGAAAGAAATATTTATTCTGGAAATTGCCAACCCAAGGTGAAATTCTGAAAAAAAAATAGACTGGGATATGCCTTAGAATGACTTGGGAGAAAATGATCCACATGAAAGAAAATAAAATCATGAAATATTTATCAAGTATCCATTATAAACATTTACCTTTTATGTCTATGATTTCTACTCCCCACATCTGCTCTTATAACATTTTTACTGTGATAGTTTGTTTCCTCATATGAATAAGTTTAGATATGTAATCTAATATATATTTTGAGATGTGATTATAGAAAACAAAACCAAGGCAATCTCTTGAATGCTTTAAATAGGTCTATTAACAACATGGCACTTACTAGGTATGTCAGCCTGGGCAAGTCACTTAACTCTGCCTTAGTTTCCTCATCTGTAAAATGAGCTGGAGAAGGAAATAGTAAACCGTATCCATATCTTTGCCAAGAGAACCTCAAATAGTTTCACAAAGAATGGGACAGGATTGAAAATGACTGAACAGCAACAACCAATAACATAAAAGTGATCAAAAGCACTCGGGTTCCTAGCGATATTTCACTGTTCTGCCACACACCTGATAGAGATTTTTGTAAAAGAATATTCTGAATATTCTGTTTTGAAGAAGAGTCTAAATGCCAACACAGTATGCTCAGAACTTTATTGTTCTAGAGATTGTAAATTGACAAGTAATTGGTCAGAGAACTTCATTTATAAGATTGATCTTTTAGTATTTTGTGTAGAATGCATCAGAAGAAATATAACAATAAATTGTGATAATAATAATTATACCCAATGTTTAGGTAGTGCTAAACTGTTTACAAAGTGTTTAGGCACTTAATTGTATTTGATATAATAAACCTGTGAGGTGAGCAATTAGTATTATCCACACATCTATCTACTGGCCCCATGCCACTTTCCAGTCAGCTGTCAAAGAGGTCTTGCTCAAGCGAAGGTTTGGCCTTGTCTCCCCCACACTCAACAAACTCCTGTAGCTCTCTACCATCTCTAATACCAAATATAAAACTGTCTCTTTGGCATTCAAAACCACTCATGACTTTTTTAAATGCCTTACCCTTTACATCATATCCTCCCCAAGCAAACATACCCTTTACCCCCACCCCACTATCAAGAGGCCAACAATAAACTCTATTTCCCAAATCTGGTCATTTTCCCTGGTTTCCCCACGCCCAGAATCCTCTCTTTCCTCATCTCTGTTTCCTGGATTCCTTCAAATCCCAATTCCTTGAGAGCAGGGATTATTTTTTGCTTTTCTTTGTTTTTTCAGCCCTTAGTATATAGTACCTGACACATTGTAGATCCCTCCTTTAAAAAAAAAACAACAAAAACTTCTATCTTGGAATCAGTAAGAAATATTATTTCTCAGGCAGAAAAGTGTCAAGGGCTACGAAGCTGGGGTTAAGTGACTTGCCCACGGTCACACAGCTAGGAAGTGTCTGAGGCCAGATTTGAACCCAGGTCTTTCTGCCTAGCTGTCTATCCACGGAACCACCTCTCTGCTCCCACTTAGTGAACACTTAGTAATTGTTTATTGACTGATATATTTTGGATATCCATTTGGGAGGAAGAGTGGAGACAACCAGAAGACATAAAATAGGCTGAATTTGTATATTTGCATGCATGTTTAATGAACTGCTAGTGTCAGTTTCCAAATGTCATTGTTCAGACCTTTCTGCAGCAGAAAACAATCATTAGACAAACTAATGGCATGGAACTTGACTACTGGGTTCATTCTGTAGGGGCTAAATGTTTACAAAGAGTGAAAAAGGCATCCTCCTCTGTCAAATATACATTGTTAAAGAGCAGCAAAGAAAAAGGACAGGAGAGAAAGATCTGGAAACGCATCTTCTTCCTAGAGTATTAATAAAACATTAATTAAAGCAAGGTCAGACTAGCTTTCAGTAGAAGACAGAAACCTATAATTAGGCAATAGCCACAAGACACACAGTAGGTGGTTTTTAAGAGTCTCAGATATATGTGGCAAGAGCTAATCAACTAATGAAAAGCTACTTGATGCCCTCAAGGAATTCGCCCTACAAGTCAGCAGAATTGGCCTACCTTTCACAATGGGATTTGAAGAATATCCCACAGCTCTTTGGTTGCAAAATATATTCCATTAATGCCTGAATTCTTGCTCCTGGTTCCATCATGTCTATTGTTGTGATTAAGGCCTTACAAGACCCTCTTAAAATGTATTTTATCTGAAAGGAATAACATCTTCAAAAGATTAAATAAAATTAGTATCTTAGAAAGGGCTTGAGAACATGAATCTGAATAGGTGTATGAAGGAAAAGGAGTCAAGAAAAGTGGGTAATGGAAGAATTCTACCTGGGAAGGACAGAAACAGGAATATGTTTTTGTAGATTTGGAGGCAAAAGACAGGCACTCAAATTCTAACCCTGCCAGAATTTGCTAGCATATAACTTTGGGAAGTCATGAAAACATTCTAAGTATAGAATTATTTAATTTCATAAGTTACTCCCTACCTCCAGCATGCATACATACACTTAAACACATGTGCACACGCACGTGTGTCCAAAATATCACATTAAAATCTTTTAGAATCTCATTTTAGGTTTAAATTCCACAATTTCGGTACAAGCTTAATTTAGCAAAGACATCGCTGAGGCATTTTGGTGTTGGAAAGTGATAGCTCTTAATACATGCTCTTTGCTGGGCTACTCTGATTAGAGTACTCTAGAGAATCAAGGCTCTCTCAAATATTTTGAGAATAAGAGGCTCTCTTCCTTCTGTTTGAAATCTATAAAAAGCCTCTAAATGCTCAAACATGGGGAAAATATATCCTTTTTTAAGTTTGGAAACATACATGCCAGGCAAGTGATTAATACCAGTAGCTTGTTATTAATATGATTCAATTGTGAAATTAACTGTGTACTTTCTTAAAGGTTGATTCTCTTTCCATATGGATACTTTAATCTGCTTCCTGTTCAAGAGGGTTTCTTCTAATTATATATCTCAAGTAAATATGGGCAAACCAAAAAATGACAAGTAGTTTTATTGGATTTATAAAGGAATTTCAGTAAATATCCTTGAATGGGAACTCTAACTTTCTTTCAATAAAGTTAATTTTTTGTATATCCTCTTACACACATTCACATTTTGAAAAGAAACAAGAATGTTGTTCATTTTTTCATGCTCTGAAAGAAATTATGTCAAGGTTCCTCCTACCCCTAACAGTAGGAGGGTTGGATTTTCTTCCCTTATTTTCTTTCTCCCTTCCTTTTTTCTCCTCCGTCCCTCCCTCTCTTCCTTCCTTCCTTCCTCTCGCCCTTCCTTCCTTCCTCTCACCTTTCCTTCCTTCCTCTCACCCTTCCTTCCTTCCTTCCTTCCTTCCTTCCTTCCTTCCTTCCTTCCTTCCTTCCTTCCTTCCCTTCTTTCCTTTCTTTC
>NC_058135.1:186312762-186479639 GCF_016433145.1 Gracilinanus agilis | reverse complement strand
ACCTCCCTCCCTCCCTCCCTCCCTCCCTCCCTCCCTCCCTTCCTTCCTTCCTTCCTTCAACACAACAAAAACTGCCTTTGGAGATTATCATTATCATTATTTATTTATTTACTTATCTAGCTATTTATTTATATTTTTTGGGCGACAAGGCTAAGACTCAAGCTGTGCTTCCCTTGATTCTGGGAAGCATCACCCATCTGATGATATCTGGGCCTTTTAGATTTAACTGATGTCCCAAGACCAAGGGATTCATCCTTACTGGGCCCAGCTAACCAGATGGGTTTTCATATGAAGATGAGGGTGCCTTGTCCCCAGCCCAGGGCTACAGAACCATTATTGAATATCCTTTCTCTCCTTTGCCTAAGTAAATTTCTTTTTCTTAACTATTGAATAACCTACAATTTTTCATTCAGTCCTACACCAAACTTAAACCAACAGGAGACCTGCCTGAGTCAGAGCTGAGTCAGTTTTCCCTCCTCTTGGTCTGAGATAGTACTTTTTTTTCCCTCTAGAAGTTTTCTTTTTCTAGGGGCAACTGAATGTAATCTGTTTTGTCCTTTATAGGGAAATAAAATATGTTAAAGTAAAGGAGTAGCTGGATGTTTTGTCACTGGTTAGAGTAGTAGAAAGGAAAGGGCTATCTGTTCAGATTCTGGCTTTCTACTTCTAAATTCCTAGCATCCTTTCTTCTTTCTACCTCTCCCTGCCACAATCTCGTCTGGACTCAGGCTGCAGAGTTTTTAACTCCTCTTTGTACCTATAGTCATGTGGTTTGGTTGTAGCAGGGAGATGGCGTTACAGTAACGTGCCTCCTCATCCCTTGGATTTAAATCCTAAATCTAGATGTGACCCTTCAATCACTCTAATTTACTGATTTCTTTCTCTCAAACATGTGTAGTCTTAAAACAACCCTTTGCAACAAATGGTGAGAAATCGCTGAAGGAGGGAAGAAATATTAGGAGATACAGATTCTAATTAACTTTGTGATTGATTGCTGTGGAACCCTGGCTGAGTCACTCTTCTTCAGTAAATAAGGGTGAGGATTGCATGGATTAATTAAAGTTGATGTTAGTAGCAGACCACAACCCAGAGGGTTCCACAACCAAGCTTGCCACACAAGTCCCTTAGGTCTCTCACCTTTCTGTTTCAGAGTAAAATTCTTAAGGGAAGAAAGTACATTACAAAGCACTATGGTCAGTTAAATGCAAAATAATAATAAATCCCCAGACAATAATTAAATGAGCCATTAGAGGAACTACTTTAAAATGTTATTGACCACAGCTTGTAATTAAATTGGATAACCTGGACTTTGAGAAATTCCAAAAAGGTTAAGAAATGTCTGGATTCTGGAAATAATTAGTACAGACACCTAATGTCAGTGCAAGATTTCAAAGTGGGCTATTTCAACAAATAAATTACAATCAATCTCAATTCCATGCTTTGGTGAAACTTTAGGTCATTATAAACTATAATGGATAGCATTAAAAGACAAGGTCAAAAAATACCTCTTAACCTTTCCCTACAGTCTGAACACATTTCTCCTATGGGTACTAATCATGTTTCTTTTCTTAGTGTCATTGTGTGTAAAGGAAAGACAGTTATCCCAACTTGTCTCTTTTCTTAATAGTGACTTAATTAAGATGAAGTTAGCAAAATGAAAGAACTTTGATAAGTACAACTTCTATTTGATAGAAAAAAATGGAGGTTTTTTTCATCAGTAGCAATAGGAGCAACAAAATGATTCTATTTCCATCAGAATTTCTAGGTAAAGCTGACAATAACCATAGCCAGCATATATCGATATGCTTTAAGATTTGCAAAACACTTTGCAAATAGTAACTTATTTCCTCCTCACAATATCCCTATGTCGGATGATATTATTGTCTCCATTTTCTAGAAATGCAAAATGAGGACCAGCTAAGTGACTCAGTCGTAGTCACAAAATGAGTAAATACCTAAGACTTGAGGTGGGATTCACACTCTTCTCTTCCTAGCTCCAAGTTCAGCAGGCTTTCTATTTACGGTGTCCCCTACCTGCCAGCTTCACATAATACGAATCACTTCCAGCTCTGTAGCCTTCTTTGCAGAGGTGGAGGGACTAAGGAGATCAGAAATTACAGCAATGTCAGATTTGGGTGACGTATTGACTAGTTTTACTAAATTGATTTTTTTCTCCCTCTTTTAAAATGTTATTTGATGTTACAGGAAGTGGCTCTTAGGAAAGAGGTAGGGGGACATATATTTGGAAATGAAAGTGATGTGAGAGTGGTATAAAACCAACATAGCTATTATAAATACATATTATGAGTAAATATAAATATATATTACATATAAGTATTTTATATTAGACAGAAAGATGGAAAGACAGAAAGAAAGAAAGATAGATAGATAGATAGATAGATAGACAGATAGATAGATAGATAAATGGGATAATATTCTGAGATTTACCAATAAAGGAGATTTAAATTCTCCTGGAATAGACCAGTACTCTTATTATCTATTCACACTTTTAAGATTTGATCAATACAATTAGCAATGCTTAGATTCTGGAAGCACAGGTTGAGGACTACGATTAGCCTTTAATATGGCTCATTAGAACTTGCCACAACATGAATTTACTTTCCTATCAGGCAGCCTGCTGAACCTTTATAAGTCACTAATCAAACGACAGAGAGAGGTGGCTGTCATAGCCTGGCATCCCCCAGCCATGCAACAAGAAATGTATCCCTTCACTCTTCCTTTTCCTCTGTGGAAAATATGGTATATTGATTTATTTCAAATTGTTTGGGGTCTGAGATGCTTTGTGCTTGCAAAAGTTATGAATTAAGGGCCCCAAATTGTGAGCTTCTAATATGAATGAAATTCAGAGGCAAGATAGAAACTATTAGTTTGGAAACAATAAATCTTGCCAAGCTCAAGGTATTTTTCAGAGGGTAAAAAAAAATGAAGGTCATAATATAATACGATCTAGGGGAGTACATAATAAGACACTAAAAAGACTCATCTCTGTGAACATGGCATTCAGATATCTTTTCAGAAATCTAAGTGTTATTTAATTTTATTTGCTAATTTAAATATTTAAAATCAACTAATATATATATATATAATTTTTCCATTAGTTTTTTTTTCTAATCATGGTTTAAAAAATAGATGAGCAGTTGAGAATCACATTATTCCTATTTTGGGGGGGGGAAGCAATTTAAATTTGTAACTAGTTGCCTACAACTTTATCATTAAATATTTTTCTTAGAAACACATAAGTCATAAAGTATTATTCATGCCCTGAAATTTTAAATTTTCACAAAAATTGAATTAATATTATTCAACTTGGGTTGAGGACTTGGATACGAACCATGTAACTGTTTAAAAGAAAAGCTTAAATCAATTAGGGGAGACTAGCATTCCAGTTTGTTGAACCTAAAGCATTTCTCTTTCCAGGCTGTATTTTTTAAAACCCTTAACTTCTTTGTATTGGCTCATAGGTGGAAGAGTGGTAAGGGTGGGCAATGGGGGTCAAGTGACTTGCCCAGGGTCACACAGCTGGGAAGTATCTGAGGCTGGATTTGAACCTAGGACCTCCCATCTCTAGGCCTGGCTCTCAATCCACTTAGCTACCCAGCTGCCCCTCCAGGCTGTTTTAAGTAGCTGTTGTTAATCCACAGCTGGCAAGGGGATCGACGTGAAAGGAAGGGATATTTTTCATAATAATAATAACTATAATTTGTATTGTTTTTTTAAATATTCACAAAGCACTTTCCTTGTGAGTAGCTATCAGTGGGAAAAAGAAAAGGATTTATTAAGTGCTCACTTACTATGCCCAAAGCACCACTGTAAGTAAGGGCTAGACATACAAACAGAAAAGTAAGACAATCTCTGCTCTCAAGGAGATCACATACTAATGATGGAGACAACCCATATGGAACGTTTCGATTACAAATCAGATGGGGAGGTCCCATTGTTCTTAAGGCAAAAGCAGATGGAAATGCTTCTTCTTTCATGTCATTCCCACCGAAGATAATTATGTTGGTTTCTGATGTTGAACAATTTGACAGGGTGAAGGACTTTAGAGGTAAGAACTTTCTTTTCTGGGTCTTTACCAGCTATGGCTATAGCACCTTTAAGAATAGTTGTCTGGCTGCATCTCCATGTGAGTTTCTTCTCAGGACTGAAAGCACGGCTATTCCCAAGGCTCTTGGGTTCAAGGTCTATCTCCATTAGACTCTGAAGAGTGATGGAAGTCACGGTAATGGTACTGGTTTGACTTGTCTGGCCCAGGCTGCTCCCCGTTTATTCCTCAGGGTTTCTTGTAGCATAAACTAGGAAGGTATTCGTATTATTCCCATTTTACAGATGGGAACCCTGAAGCTGAGAAATAGTGACTTGTTCAGAGTTATACAGCTTAGAAAGTGTATGAAGCACCATTTGAACTCAGGTCACCCTGACTTCAAGTCCAGACCACTGTCTAAAGAGTCATCTAGCTTCCTTTTTGACGATTGCTCTTTTCCTTTGAGAAATTACAAGATTAGCAGGAATACTCAAAACTGATAAAAATCATCCACATTTGTGATAGTATGATTACAGGACAGTTGTGTGTGTGTGCGTGTGCGTGTGCGTGTGTGTGTGTGTGTGTGTGCATGTGTGTGTGTGCGTGTGTGCGTGCGTGCGTGTGTGTGTGTGTGTGTGTGTGTGTGTGTGTGTTTAAAAGGAGTAATTAATGCCAAAGAACTCATCCCCAAAGTGAGTCAGCTGGAAATATAACTGGCATTGTCTAGCCTGAGAGTGGTGCTTTGGTCACTTCTGCTTTATGTATTGTTTAAAGCTGAAGAAAAGAGAGTCTGTTTTGCTAGTAATTATTGATTTACTGATTCCACTTAATTAAAAGAGATGCCCTTCTGGATAACTATCAATGCTCTCAGGCAGGCACGTTCGAGAAGACAGATCCGTTTTTTTATCCCTCTGGGAATCACTTGTAAGATTGCCATGGGGAAGATATAACTCTCTTCTTTACTGGTAGGTATAAAAACCATTTTCCTCCTCTCTACTAATTCTTTGTTGCAATCACATGATCCTTGTCAGTGTTAGATCCTCTTCTAGTATGCAGGGAGGGCATTTTGGTTTCTGCAGATGGATGGATGGTCAGCTGAGGAAGAGTTCCCCAAATAAAGACAAAAAGACTAATCAAATAGCCAACTTCATCCCAATTACTGACCAAGAGAGATGAAAATGATCATTTTTTAGGAAGATAGGAAAGAGGGAAAGGAACTATCGAGAAGCCCGTAATAAGCCATCCTGACAAGAGGGAAGAAAACCAAACAGGACGTCACTCACTGACATGAAGGCATTTCATTTTGTCCCTGCTTCCCATTTTTATGCTTACAGAAGCATATGCAGAAAACAAAAAAAATTTGAGAAGCATATTCTAGTTGATTTTGAGGGGTTTCCTCTCTTTGAGTGGCCTCTGGCAATTTTTTCAAGAAGTGAAATTCATGATTTCCCCAGATTTTGGTAGAGATTGGATCTATGATTGCATTAAGTATAGGGAGCTCCTGGGAGAGGAAATTCTCTCCACCAATTTAGGTCAGCTCCTAACTGGAACTTGTAGCCTTCGAGAGTAGCCTAGAGCATGGAAAGTTTAAGAGACTTTCCCAGAGACACAGAGCCAGCAAGTGCCAGAGGTGGTACTTCAACCCAAATGTTTCTGCTTTCAAAACCTGCTTTCTGTCCACTATACTGTACCAGGCTGCTTCACATATTTTAAGGGATTTGCAAATTTAAACACATGGGTTGGTGTCAAATAAGGATATTACTAAAACAAAATGTAGGGGTGATTTGCCTGTGTTTAAAAATAATCTTTGTCCCATATAACTCATATCTCCCTGAGCAACTTACCCCCCCCTTCAAATGAGAGAAATGATGGATGAAGACAAAGAATTATCCATTGTGAACATATTTCAGCTTTACAGAGTAACTCGATTTTTTAAGGAAATTCTATTATTTCTAAAATTATCTTCACCTTCCCTTCTCTTCTCCCCTTGGAAAGCCAGTAAGGAACATTCCAAAGATTTCACCAGTCATACTACCTTTTTTACTTTATTTCCTGATGAAATAACCTGACAGAACTTGTGAATAAGACAGTGAGAATTGCCTGCTTGGTTTCTTCAAGCCTGAGCTCTAGCCACACATGTCCTCCTTTCTTGGAAGAGGGCCATGTTAAAACTTATTTACATTTTTTGCCTTCCATTTGTACTTAGGACAGTAATATCTCTGTTCATTTTATTTTTAACTCACTTGAGAAGTAAATCTTTTGATTCTATGAAGAAATACACTGGGAAATTCATTTTGAAAGTTAAATTGAAATAGTTTGTTCACAAAGGACATTCCAAAGTAGCAAAAACATTTAAAAGAAAAAAATAGATTTGCGTTCCTTCTATCTTTGACTATTTTATATGTATTGGCTAAGAATTGGACCTGTTATTTTCATTGGTATAGGGAATTCTCACAACTTCCTCTACCATTTGTTCATATTCCCTGAAATAGAAAAGTTGCCTAGAGCATTGAAAAGGTTAAGTAACTCATACAAGGTCGCAAAGGCAGAATATCTCAGTGTTCTCTTGAAGTCAGATCTCTATCCACTATACACGATGACTCTATTATTATTAATAGAATTGTAACATGTTAGACCTAGAGAGATAATTTAGAAGCTGTGCTATAAAATATCGACTCATAATTTGGAACTAGTGCTATAAAAATAGTTTTTCCTGTTCTTCCTTTGTATAACAGTTGGAAATTTATTATTAATCTTAGGATTTGTCTATTATTAGAACAGATCATTGTCAACAATAACTTACAAATTATTGTCAATAAAGGGAGGGTAGGATGGAGTCCAAAATATTTTAAAAATTATTTTATTTGGTTTTTGTAATCCAAGATATATATACTATATATATATATTTACATTGTAGTTTTGAATATTCAAGCAAACTGTGGTAGTGGTAGGTGTTAAGCATGCTAGAAACATGATGGACAGAGGGAATAAATTTGTCCTTCCTTCCTTCCTTCCTTCCTTCCTTCCTTCCTTCCTTCCTTCCTTCCTTCCTTCCTTCCTTCCATTTAGTTACTACAGGGTAAGTTACTTTAGACCTCAAGATCTCCATAATGTTTATTGAATTACAAAATCAACTATTCATCTTGCAGCTACAAAGAATATGAGGCAATTGTATATGGCATATATGATCTATGCTCATTACACATATGTGTTACCTGCAGGGTATTTGGGGTAAAGCTCACTGTTTCTAATTCTAGAGGTTTCAAATTATTTATTCAAATAATACATCTGATATCCACTCCCTATGTATCGAGCAAATTATTAGCTGGTTGGCCTCTACTCAAAGATGAGAGTTGGGTAGGTGGCCCTGAGGTCTTTTTTCCAACTCTAGAACTATCATCCTATGAAGGCAAAGGAGAATCTCGTCACTATAGGAACCACTGAATATTAATTCCCCCTTTTATGGTCTCTTACAAACAGGAGCCATAAGGTAATGGGAAAAGTACTCAGTCAGACCTGGAGCGCTTCGTGATCCTGGACAAACTACCTGACCTCTCTGGGCCCCCGATTGCTCATCTGTAACATGAGGAAATTGGGCTAGATGATTTCTGAGATGCCTTCCAGCTCAAAATTTTCTGTTTTTCTGTGAGTTTGAGGGTGCATTAACAAACAAGTTGGTAAATCACGCTATTACACTGAGTACAGCTGTTCTCTCCTGGGTATACCCGTCTAGTCAGAAGTAGGAAATACAGTCCCAGAGCAATTCGTTAGCCTGGGATGTCAGGATCAGTTTTGTTTTTTATCCCATGATTTCTCAAATCCCTTTTTGCTGGTGATGAAATAGGCCTCAATATTCTAATGTTGCCACTTGGGGAAGAGGAAAAATGTATTTTTTCCTGGTAATTTACTAGCAGTTTGGAAGCTTCCCATTTGCTTTTATCAAGAAGGCAGAGCTCACATTTTAAAGAGACTTTCATACAATTCTAGGAGCACCTCATTTATCTAAAGGCAACTTGTTATGCAGCTTCAGTGATCTAGGAATCAACTGACCAGAAAGCATCCCCCAAAAAATTCAAGTGAGCAAATCAATATCATAAAGCCCATGCATTGAAATGCATGCATTTAATGCATAAGAGAGAGCCCCCGAGCCTATTTATTTTTATTCTAGACTCATTTCTAACAAGGCTGTTTATCTGGTTTTCCAGCCCACAACAAATTATAAGTAGCAAATTAGAAAGGAGACAGTGTATAGCTCTGCTGATAACAGTAAGAAGTGTCAGCTGACAAGATGACAAGTAAGAGAAGAGACAGAAAAAATCCAAACTCAAAAAAGCAAAACAGGCTCAGACCGTTTAGTACAGGGGCAGATAACCTTCCACATCACATTTAGGCATCACACTCCCCTAGCCTGGGTTTCAAATATTCTATCCCACTCAATCCCTAAAACACTCCAGAAAATTTAGAAATTTTACAAGTTCAGTAGAAACCCAACAACTCAATGTGCATCAACCATTTTAGATTAATGTGCTTTGTTAAATACTTTGTAAGTATTATATAGACCTGAGTTCAAATTTGACCTCAGAAATGTCTTATTTCGTGACTTAATTTCTGTTTACCTCAGTTTCCTCATCTGTAAAATGGGGATAATAATACCTTCTTTACTTCCTCAGGGGTGTTGAGAGTATCAAATGGGATGATAATGGTAAAGTGCTAAGCATAGTGCCTGGCACATAGTAAATACTATATAAATGTTAACTATTATTCCTATGTATATAATCAAGTGGGTATAGCTATATATAGTTTTGTATATACCTACACATATAATTAAATGAATCTATATGAAATATACAGTTACCTCTTCCACATCATGCCTTTCCCCATCAAAGTTTTAAAATATCATGGGTCAGCATGAAAAATTAAATGGGAATTTTCTGGTAGTTTTACAGATGCTGTAGATGATACATGAAAGCCAACAGATGAAAGAGAAAAAAATTTGAAAACTCAGAAATGCATCCTTATCCTGAAAATTACAAAATGGTACTATAAACGCCCCGTAAAAGAAAAGGAAAAAAAATTCAGACTTCTATGGTAGGAAGGGAAGGTCAAAAATTTTACACGGAGTTTCCAGATCCCAGGGATCCATGCCCGTAATCACAGCAATATGGGCAATGAAATGGCTAGTTCTTGTCAAAGATTGGATCATTACCCTAAACCAGTGATGGGCAAACTTTTTAAAGAGGGGGCCAAAGGAAAGGAAATACTCATCTGTCAGTCTGTTTCTAAGGCAGCTCTTTTGAAGTTTCATTGTACTGTATCCTAATCATTGTATTCATCAGATTAGGAATAAGGTCCTGCAGTGAATAGAACATTTCAGCACCCCCCCACCATCTGGCCCTTAGACAGTGGTTTGTCTATCACTGCCCTAAACCATCCTGCCTCTTAATTCTTTGTTTTGTTTTTATTTTTATAATACTCTTTCACTTTCTAGTTCTTTTCATGCAGATGAATTCTCACATTAGAAAAAAAAATCCCTTGTCAAATCCTTTATCCTAACATTTTGTTATGAAAATGTAGTTACCTTTTTAGTACCATGCAAAGGTACTGCTGCATTTCCCATGAAATGATTGGGATTCATGTTGACTATGAATTTTAAATAAAAGATCAAATCAGGTTAAAAATATTCTATTTAGAAATTCAAGATAATGTCTAGCAATTTTTAGAAATATTTCCATTCAGATCAGTTCTAGTTATTCTTTTAAAATATGCCTAAAATCAGGTAAAATTGAAATTACTTGGAACACTTCGATCTAGAGAATACTGATTCTAGATTTTGGTGCTTCACAATTTGGCTTTACAATTCTTTCTTCTGGGATTTGATTAGAGTATTCTTAAATGTATTCTAAGGAGCTGATGATACTCACCATAGTCTGTTCTGAGTGTCATATGCCACTTTCACTCCATTAATGACCCAACAAGTCCCTCAGAGATTAGGAGAGAAAAGTCTTGATGTAAAATTGTTAGAGATGAGGTATTTTATGGGCATATCTAAAGTTTGGAAATCTGAGTGAAGATTTTTGTCATATTATTCAAAAAAATGCATATGTCTTCAAGAATGAAGAGTATATATGTGTGTACGTGTTTGCTTCTTTGATATTATCACATATTTGACCTTGATGTCTTTTGACCTCTAGTTATGTCATCAGCATGAAAAATTTTCTTAGGAATGAATGAAACCTCTCAAGGAGCACACTAGATGTATGGAAGGGATGTATATTTGTTTCCATTGGCAGTCAGAATGCAATTCAGAGGGTGTGAGTCTAAAAGAAAAACAAAGGAAATGGAATTATTTCTAGTTGTTTGGTATTATGCACAAACATATAGTCACAGGCAGATCAGAGATCGTTATTAGGGAATAAGGGCAAAAAGGACTGACTTTGAAGTGAAAAGACTTGAGTTCACTCAACACTTTTTTTTTTTGCTTATAACTTGTGTGATCTTGGGCAATTCACTTAACTCATCTGGGATTTAGTTTCTTCGTCTATATAAAATGAGGAGTTTGGTCATTAATATGCAGTGTTTTCTTAGCAGGAGGTCGTCAAAGGAGTGATATTTAACATTTTTATTAGTGACTTAAAAGTCTAGATGAAAGACACATCTAATTTGCTGATGCCCCAAAGCTCAGAGGAGATGGTGTGGAAAGGAAAACTGAATCAAGCTTTTGCATATCAAGTTTGTTTAGTTTTACAAGGGATGACGATAGCATATGATCTAAAAAGATGTTGACGGTCTAGTCCATTGGACTGAATCTCAATCAAATGAAATTTACTAGGGATAAAAGTAAGGTCTTATACTTGAATTGAAAAATTTAATTTTCCAACTACAAGATTAAGGAGATACGGCCAGCAACAGTTTGTCTGAAAAAAGACCTGTTTTTTTTTCAGTGGACTGCAAGCTCAATAGGAATCACCACTGTGACTCACATTGCAAACAAAACAAAACAAACAGGCGATCTTTGGCTTCAAGAGGGGCATAACTTCTAATGTAAGGAGATGGTGGTCTCATTGTGGAGACAGGTAGATGGTTCAGTGGACTAGAGTCAGGAAGACCTGAGTTCAAATGTGACCTCAGATACTCACTAGCTATGTGTACCTGGGCAAGTCACTTAACCTCTGTTTGCCTTAATCCAATGAAGAAGGAAATTTCAAACCATGCCAGTGTCTCCAACAAAGCCCTGTATAGAGTCACAAAGAGTTGGACATGACAGAACAACAATTGTACTTTATCTTGGTCAGAACATACCTGGAATACTATTTCCTTCTGGCCACGATAGTTTAAGAAAGACATTTTTTTAGCTAAATAATTTAACTCCAAAAAGCATCTAGGATAATGAGGAATGTTGAGACCAGGTCCTGTATGGGTCAGTTGAAGGAAGTGAATAAGCTTAGCCTAGAGAAGAGAAGGGAGTGGTGAGGCTGAGTAGAGCTCGATCCATTTCTTAATGTATTTGAAGTGTTTTGTTTTGTTTTGTTTTGAAGAATTAGATTTGTTGCATTGGTACCAGGAGACAGAAGCAGGAATAAAGAATAACAGCTATAAAGACACAAATTTAGACTTAATGTCAGGGAAAAAATATCTATATGATTAGAGCTGTTAAATAGTAGAATGGTCTCTCCTCTGGGCGGTGATTCCTCCTCGTTGGAGGTCTCCAGGAAAGGGCTGGATGGCCATGTCTCAGGTACATTGTGTTTGGGAGACTGGCATGTTCTTTAATGTTATAAGTTGGACTAGAGACATGCTAAGAGTCTGTGTGATTCAGTCATTTTGTGATTAGGTGACCTTCGAGGACCCTTCTAGCTTTACATTTCTGATCCTTTAACTCTGGAGTATTTAGAGTTTATAGAAAGATATGCAGGTTCATTGACTGATAATTAGAAGGAAGCTTAAAGGTCATTTAGTCTAACCCCTTCATTTTATAGTAAAGGAAACTGAGGCAGAGAGAGGTTCTGTGACTTGCCCAAAGTTATAAAATAGAATGACTTTGACAGAACTAGAATTTGAATAGAGTACCTCTGACTCCAAATCCACAGCTTTATCCACTTCAGTATGACCTACCTAGCCCAAAGCCATGATCTGCACCTGGGGAAGGGATACGGATGCAGACAAGAGGATGGTTGATCATCTAAGCATCACAGAAGCATGCATATAGGTATAGCTCAATTTACAAATCACACACAGAGATTTTAAATGAATTCAAGATTTTTATTATTAGTATGAGGTCCCAAGTAATTCAGACATTTAAAGAAGATGAATGATAATTTTGTTTGTTTTCACTTAATAACAAACTGATGGCCTCTGTTTATAGAGCAAGAAAACCTCATTTTTTAAAAAAACTAATATTGTTACTCTTCAGTAGAAGCTATAAAAGAGGGTTTTCCATTATCTCAACTTTGGTGTTTTTAAGGCAATAGTCACTTTAATCATTTAGGTTAGTTAAACAATATCTCTTATCTTTTCTTTGTTAGTCGTTTACTCCATCTTTTGATTAGGGTTGGGTAATGAAAAAGGTGGGCTAATTAACTATGCTACGTATTTATAATTGGGGGGAAAAACTCTTTACTCTCCAGAGATTTAGAATGGAACAGTGACGCCTGTTAAGCAGTATACGTGGGCTGGGAAAAGACGTCATGGCAAGCAATCTCTGGGGAAGATTTAGAAGCACAAATATGAAGAGAAAGCATCCAAAAATTGAATTTTTATTTTAACCAATAATAACATATTTATTGAAATGTTATCATCTTATAAATACGGTTATTATTTTAATAGTGCAAATCCGATATCGGCATTAGTGAATGAAAATCAGGATTATAGCTCTATGCAGCATTATTATAGTATTGGGGGTCTCAAGAGTCTGAAATATGTGGCCAAGGGATTATCTTCGCCAGGGATTTGTCATTCGGAATTAAATTGCAAAGTGATTTGACATCTTGGTTCTCTGATGTGATGTGCTACATGACAGTGCTGCACTGACTGGGGATTTTCTTTCTAATTGACAACTGCTGTAACACATGTATGTCATGAAGGCTCAAGTACCCAGTCTCTTCAAATTTAAGCATTGCCACATGAGAGCGAAGTGGAGACTTCATTATCATTCCCTACTCCTTGGGAGACTACAGCGACACGGTCTGAAATCTAGAACCCAGAGGATCCCTTTAGTAGAGGTTTACAGGAAATGATTAACTTTTGCTTCCATTTATAAATCAGGAAAACATGACCTCTCTCTGCTATTGTCATCACTTCTTTGTAACAATGCCAAAAAATGATTGTCCTAAAACTGTTCTTGATTATAACATAATTATACACTGCGTGAATCATTTTTTTAAAAAAAATCAATCATCTTGTTAAGAATTTTAATTCATAGGATGATTTTGACAAGGACACTATCCTAAAAATCATTTAGCCCAAATCCCTTATTTTTAAGGTTGATAACTGAACACCTGGACACCTGGAGATATGAAGCTTGGAGACATATATAGGGGAGATAAACCCAGAGTTTGATTAGGGTTTTAACCCAGATCCCGAGATTCCAAATCCAGCGCCATTTCTACTGGGTGATGCTGCCTCCTGCCACCAACTATAATTTAAAAAAAATAATTATAGTGATAGTTATACAGGGTGTCCCCGAGGTCTTAATTCAGCCCTAAGTTTTGGTAGCTTCAATAGCTTAAGGCTGAACTAAGACTTTTGGGGCCATCCTTTGTAAGAGTTAAGTTAAAATGGCTTTTATTTATTTATTTTTAACCTGGGAAGGAATATAAATGTAGGACTCCTTTCAAAATGATCTCATATATTTAGGGGTTCCGGAACTAAATCTGTCGTAGTTTAAAAATGTTTTCTGAATGCTTTCATTCAGTCACAACCCAATTTGGATAAATTTGCTTCCTTACCCTTTTTCAACAAATGTAATGTCAAGTTTTAAAATTAGAGGCGGGCTGTAAATAATTTAGCCATTAAGAATTCCCTAAGTAGTATTATGTGGTCACTGAAGTCTTGCAAGAAGCTGTTCCCTGAACAGCTGAGCTCAGCATGGTTTCACAGTTAATGATACAGTAGCAACATATGGATTTGTTAAAAGGAAAGGGGAAAAAAAAAACCTTTCCTGAAGATATATGCCCTGTTCAATACGTTTTCAGGTGAGAATTAGTGGTCTGATGTCATATTCCCTTTAACCATGACCTAATCTCATCTCACAAGCTAAACAAAAACTGGGTTATTAGCGCTTGATTGGGGGATCCTCTTGGGAAAACTTGCTAGGTGCCTCAGGAAGTGATGGTAATGAGTCATGGAACCACTGTCTTTCTTCCCTGAAAGTCCTGAACTGCTAATTTCCCAGCACACTGGCACTAGAGTGCTTATTGGGTGCCAGGTTAACCAAAAGTATTGAATACATCTGCTTGAAATTCTCAAAATATACTTTTTAAAAAGTGTAAGGGTGTCGAGTGACTAAACCTGTAATTTTTATTCTCGTTTTTTAAAAAAGGAAAAACAATAATTAAAAAAAAAAAACATTTACCAACCTCAAACCTTGACATCTGCTGAAAATTTTCATTAAATTTAGGTTTCCTAGCTTTAGTCCTTTTTGCGCAAGTAACACCAATAGCTTAAGACTGCACTAAGACTTTTTGGGGATACCCTTTGCGAGACTAAGCTAAAACTGGTTTTATTTATTTATTTTTAAGCTGGGAAGGAATATAAATGCATGGCAACCTTCAAAATGATACCCTATATCAGAGGTTCCAGAACTGAATTTATCATAGTTCTAAAAAGGATGACTGGAAAAAGAATTTTTTTTTGCCTTAAGCCAAATGGCCATTTGCAAATCAAGATATAGGATGTTTTTGCTCAAACTGCAAAGTGCAAAGTTATGGAATTTAACTTTGTTAATTAATTGTTAATTAATTACAATTAATTGTCATTAAATGCAAAGTCTCCAACTTGAACTTCTAGGTGATGCAAATTCTCTGGAACCAGCACCAGTGGGAGACTTTTCAGTCTGTAGTGAACTGAAAGGACTAAAGGATCTGGCAAAGTTCCAATTTCGTTAATTCTCCTCCTAACCTTCTACTTCTTTTGTCTTGTCAATTGAATGTGATATCCTCTTACTGCTTTAAACAAGAGTATTCTGTGTATGGTCAATAGCTGCTGCAACTTAGCCCTTGAGTACTCTAA
Source organism: Gracilinanus agilis (assembly GCF_016433145.1). Classification (NCBI taxonomy): domain Eukaryota; kingdom Metazoa; phylum Chordata; class Mammalia; order Didelphimorphia; family Didelphidae; genus Gracilinanus; species Gracilinanus agilis. Next base: position 186,464,368 of record NC_058135.1, on the reverse strand, counting down.
GCACAATGATTGGGAGCTACTCTACTATGAAATTCTTTGCTCTTCAGAGAAAATATTATTGGTCAAATAATAAAGATATTGCTGTCATTAAACCAATGATGATGCCATAAAAAATACTAGCCGATGCCCCTTTAGGCTTTTACCAATTTCATATTGCTGTTCCATTTCTCTAGCTACAGAACTATTCTGACTCCTTTGCTCTCACAACTTCAGGCTTCAATTTTGCTGGCTGTTTAGATAATATTTGCAATTAAGTGGGAATGGTAAATAATTGTAAAAAAAAGAAAGAAATGGTTTTTAACCACCAGTTATAACAAGGTTGAGTACAGGTATGCATCTGTGGCAACATTTTTTGCCTCTTCTGTGTAGGGCTATTGCTCCCCAGGGAGCCCCATTTGTAGAGGACCTGTGATTAGAAAGCTAACAGTTGGGCTGAACGTGGACAATTAATTCCCTGCCTTTTAGAAATTCTGTTGCTTAATAAACATTGCAGATGAGTGAAACCTGTGGAGCAGTGGATTTGCAAACAAGAGGAAAAAGATTTTCCAAATATGAGTTCACAGATTTCATTAATGATGTCCTTCTTTCGCCTATTTGTATCAATTTTTAAAATTAAATGAAACAATATGGTTTTTTCCTAATGCCATTTGGAATGGATTATGACTTCTTGTACCTTTAGTAATAGTGGAGAATAACTTGTGTTTCTTCCCTAAAAGTATGGCTTATCTTTTTCTTTGAACTCATTTTTTCCCTCTCAACATACTAGTTCTTAGACAATCTGAAACCTTTCTGGAAGGTGCACTTTAATGATAATTTCTTAAATCATTTATTAATATTCATTTTTAACATGGTTACATGATTCATGCTCCTACTTTCCCCTTCACCCTCCGCACTCCCCCCACCCATGGCCGACGCACATTTCCACTAGTTTTATCATGTGTCCTTGTTCAAGACCTATTTCCAAATTGTTGTTAGTTGCATTGGTGTGGTAGTTTCGAGTCCACAACCCCAATCATGTCCTCCTCAGGCCATGTGTTCAAGCATTTGTTTTTCATATATGATTCCTTTCCTGTAGTTCTTCCTCTGAATGTGGATAACGTTCTTTACCATAAATCCCTCAGAGCTCTCCTGGGTCACTGCATTGCTGCTGGTACAGAAGTCCATTACATTCAATTTTACCATAGTATATCAGTCTCTATGTACAATGTTCTTCTGGCTCTGCACCTTTCACTCTGCATTAGTTCCTGGAGGTCTTTCCAGTTCACCTGGAACTCCTCTAGTTTATTATTCCTTTTAGCACAATAGTATTCCATCACCAGCATATACCACAGTTTGTTCAGCCATTCCCCAATTGAAGGACATTCTCTCCTTTTCCAGGTCTTTACTGAATTAGGAAAAACTATAACAAATTTCATTTGGAATAACAAAGATCAAGAATATCAAGGGAAGTAATGAAAAAAAATGTGAAGGAAGGGGGCCTAGCAGTGCCAGATATTAAACTATACTATAAAGCAGCAGTCATCAAAACAATATGGTACTGGCTAAGAGATAGAAGGGAGGATCAGTGGAATAGACTTGGGGTTAATGACATCAGCAAGACAGTGTTTGATAAACCCAAAGAGCCCAACTTTTGGAGCATGAATCCACTATTTGACAAAAATTGCTGGGAAATTTGGAAAACAATATGGGAGAGATTAGGTTTAGATCAACATCTCATACCCTACACCAAGATAAATTCAGAATGGGTGAATGACTTGAATATAAAGAGGGAAACTATAAATAAGTTAAGTGAACACAAAATAGCTTACCTATCAGATCTCTGGGAAAGGAAAGATTTTAAAACCAAGCAAGAGTTAGAGAAAATTACAAAATGTAAAATAAATGGTTTTGATTATATTAAGCTAAAAAGCTTTTGTACAAACAAAAACAATGTAGTCAAAATCAGAAGGGAAACAACAAATTGGGAAAAAAATCTTTATAACAAAAAACTCTGACAGGGGTCTAATTACTCAAATATACAAGGAGTTAAATCAATTATATAAAAAATCAAACCATTCCCCAATTGATAAATGGGCAAGAGACATGAATAGGTAATTTTCAGGTAAAGAAATCAAAAGTATCAATAAGCACATGAGAAAGTGTTCTAAATCTCTAATAATTAGAGAAATGCAAATCAAAACAACTCTGAGGTACCACCTCACACCTAGCAGATTGGTTCAAATGAAAGAAGGGGAGAGTAATGAATATTGGTGGGGATATGGCAAAATTGGGACATTAATGCATTGCTGGTGGAGTTGTGAATTGATCCAACCATTCTGGCTGGCAATTTGGAACTATGCTCAAAGGGCTATAAAAGAATGCCTGCCCTTTGATCCAGCCATAGCATTGTTGGGTTTGTACCCCAAAGAGATCATAGATAAACAGACTTGTATGAAAATATTTATAGCTGCACTTTAATGATAATTTTGAAAGGAGTATGTAGTCACAAATTCATTTTACAAAAAAAAAAAGCAACTGATGTCTTGGAAATGGTAATGACTTCCAATAAATTTCCTTGTTCATAATATTTTAGAATGAATGAATAACTATAACAATACGTTTGTAAGAGTTTTTTTATCTAATTCTGTAATTTTTTAAAGACATAATTCCAGTGATTACTGCTGGTAAGAAGAGAGGAAACTATCATGAAAATTGGAGAAGGGCTCAGTTCTAACAAGTTTACCATAAATACATTCTGCTTCAAAGCTAGTCATTGGCAACTAGAAGAGTGGCCCTTCTACAGTCATTACCTGGTGAAATATCTTATGGAGGAGAAGGCTCCTGGGCTCTAGAACTTTCTAACATGTAAACGTATATGTATAGTCACATCTGCCCATGGACCCTGCTGAATTGGCTTCAGCTCTGTGCCTTTAGGCCTTGCTGCCAGGTCAGGTGTAGAGATACCACAGAGCTGTCACTCCGCATGGTTTCCTGCAAGTCAGCTATCTAGGTCCCCATCTGTGTTGATGTTCTTTCATAGCTTTCCCCCCCTGTTCTTCTGGCATGCATATATTTGCCTGATAAGCCTCAATTTGGCCCTCAGAATTCCTTTCCCATGGTGTGACTCAGAATGAAACTTTCTCCCCCATCTATTTTTCTACCCTTGAGCTATTAGCAGTTATTTCTAGATGGTTAAACCAGGGATTAAATAATTTCCCTGAATCTAATCCATAATTGAGATTAAAATTTGTTTAAATGTTGGTTCACATCCCGCTAAAGAGCCAAATCCATTTTAAAGTTACTCCATAGTATAATGTTTTTCTTTGTCCAAGTTTTGCTCAGAAAAGGAAGGAATTGGAGTATGCCAGAAAAATATTTTCTATTCAGCCTTTTTTCCCTTATATAACAGTTCTCTTGAGATAAGAGGTCAATTTTCAGCTACCTGGTCTGTTTAGCAGGAATGTATTTAGGTGGTTATGATTAATAATATTTTGTGAAACATTCAGCAAAGTCAGGGGATAGGTTATGTAGGTGATATTTTTAGCCATGGTATGCTTCCTCCACATCTGAATTTTGATTCCCTGTGCTGTGCTCCCTTAATTGGCATTTCCAGCTATATTCCTGATTATGCAATGAACATTTATCCTGAAAATATCCAATCCTGCAGGTTTTGTAGCTACAAAACACCCATCGAATTTATTAAGAGTGATACACACAGAAAGGCTTGCAGGATCAGACTCAGTGGGTATGCTGAGTTGAAACACGAAAGGGTGGATGATTCAAGTGCGCCATGCTTTAACTAGATGGCCACAAGCAGCTTCCTCCCCTGGCAGATTAGGATCGTTTCATGCTCTGTTTTCAAACAATCAGTGTCTGTTCTAAAAGTAGATCCTACAGATAGGTCTCATGCACTAAGTTCTCTTTCTCCACGGTTGAAATATCCCATCAGATTCTTTGTTCATTCAGGGATCAAATCATTATTACTTTCATGTATTCTGGGCAGATTTCCTTAGTTATGGGGAATGCCATTTGGAATGGATTATGACTTCTTGTTCCTTTAGTAGTAATGGAGAATAACCTGAGTTTCTTATCCTCAGAGAAGAATGTGGCTATTAGCAGACACTGGTGAGATGGAAAAAACAAATACGGCCCTCAACTATGACCATAATGCTCAATAATGGTCTGTCTCCTCGCTGAAAACATTTGTATTGATTCTTTCAATTAACTAATATTTATTGGGGACCAACTCTGTAGGAAGGTACTATTGGGGATTCAAAGATGTATTTCTGAATTTGTGTGATCTAGTTGTCTATAAAAGCTTTAGTAAGTTTCTGAGATTAAGTACAGTAGTACAATTTTGAAAATTAGGAAACTGAGGCGAAGCGAAGTTAAATAATTTCAGGTTTCATGAAGCTGGTGACATTATAGAGAAAGTTTGAAAGAAAATTTGTGATTTGAATTAAAATTTTTTAATATATTTGCTAGTTTTAAAACTTCTGTTAAAAAATAGCTTGTGACTCAAGTTTTTTAATTATAAAAATCATGACAATCTAAAAACACAGCTACTCATTTCTGAATTGGTGGCTTGGTGCTACTAGGTGTCAGACTTGGGAGAGGGGCTACTAGTCTGGAAATTCAGTATTTCTCTCTAGGAGAAAGACTGAAAGACCTAGAGTCCATTTTAAATCTTGAATCTGCTAATTAATATTTGTTTGACCTTCATCAATCTACTAATCTTCTCTGGGCCTCAGTTCCTTTAACTGCAAAATCATAGATTTGGGCTTTGTCTCTCCTGCCTTCTAGATCTCAGTACTATGGGAGACAATGCAGTACAAGTTGTACTCTACTTGCTGTGACCTTCTCCTTCCCCAAGAGAAATGAAATAGGCAGGAATAGGTTTTCCTCTTCTCATTCATGTAAGCCAAACATGTTCCCTCAGTTTCATGAGTATAATTTTACCATGGCTGCTGGCACAATTAGAAATCCACAGCTGACTTTATTTCTGTAGCAGTTGTCCATCCATGCTTCTTTTTTTTTTTATTTACTCATTCATTCATTTATTTATTTGCCCATTTATTTATTTATTTGTTTGTTTATTTAGATTTTGAATATTTTCCCATATTTACATGTTTCATGTTCTTTCCCTCTCCCCAAACCTCCCTGACCCCTCTTAGCCAACGCACAATTCCATTGGGTTTTACATGTATCATTAATTAAGCCCTAATTCCTCCATCTACGTTTCCATAGGTTAAAAAAAAGATGTCTATATCAAGGAAGCATGTCATTAGCGACAGGCATAGAGCTAGGCTCAGGTGATAGAAATGACATTCAAGGAGTTATCTGTGATTTGCAATGTAGAAAAATGGCAGCATGGAATTTCTGCAAAATACAGGGTCAAGCCTCACCCAGAAATTTGAGGCTTGACCCTGTATTTTGTAGGAATTCCATGCTGCCATTTTCTACATTACAGATTTCTCTTGTGAAGTCCGGAGGCTTAAACTCCCCCTCTATTAGTGCAGATTGCTCTCTCCTCTGTAATTCCTATTATGTGAGAGTTGCCTGGGATACAGAGACTTTCAGTTGACTTGCCTAAGGTCATACAGCCAGTATGTGAATCCCAGTCTTCCTCATGGTGAGGCTGGCTTTCTATCTCCTGTATCCTCAGTGCCCTAGAAGGAGAAAGTACATACACAACAATGCCATGTCATTTCTAAAGGAAGCCAGTGCTAAGAACAAGAGATTATTAGTTACCACTTTAGGGGAAAAAGAATTTTATACTGTCTTCCTTACTAAACTCAATGGTAAATTAACTTCAAAAGAAGAAAAGAAAAACCACCCTTCTCTTTATTAGTAGGGACACAGTAGGGAGAGGGAGGATATGAATGCATTGTGCTAGCATTCTTTGCATATTTTACATTCACTGATGGCTGCAGGTGGAAGGAGTTTTCTGGTTACAGGTGTAACAGGTGTAAAGCATTTTCAAGGTAGCTAGAAGAAGAGGGGGGGGGGAAAGCCGGGCTTTAAAATAAGCAGATCTGGGCATGAGTTTTAGTTTTCCTTCTTTTTGAGACTTGGGCAAATCACCTCAATGCTCACGATTCCAACTTTCCTATCTAGAGAAGACCTGGAAAACCTTTCTCACTGAAGGTTGTTTGAAAAGACTTTTGTGTCCTTCAAGTCAGTATGCAAAGGTATCCTAATGATTATAGCTGTTACTGTTGTTGCCAGGGAGGTACCAAGTTCAGCCACAGAGGAGTAGGGAAGTGGGAGATGGAGATTTAAAAGCCCGAGTCTCACACATACACACACAGAAAGAGGAGGGTTTCGTGCGAGGTCTACAGCCCAAAGACCTGGCAGAGCTGGCACAATAATGACACAAGCTGAGCTGGGGCGATACATTTGTGAGCTAAGGCAAGGTTGAAAATTAAGCAGTTGCTCCATATAGCATGTGTACTTGGGCATCAGAAATAATTATCCATGTGTCACGGAGAGTAGAATTATTTTGTCATTACAATATATCTGTTTTCAAAAAATGTTTTAAAACTTCCCTCCTGGAGCTCAACCTGCTGCTGACAAATTCTGCCCTTTGAAGGGTTGCTAGGAACAGCTTTGCTCTGCAAAGGGTACGGTGCCAACTTTAAAAGAGATTCTCACTTGGAATGGCTTCCTGATGAATGGGAGTAGGATCCTTATGTCTGATTTACTCCTGAGATTTGGGTCTAGGGGAGTAGATGTGCTTTCTAGAGCTCCGAGTTTTTAGGGTCCTCATGGAGATCTTAGCATGTTTTCTGGCCATATATGGAGTTTCTGTGGTCTTGTCCCTTGGAATGAAGATGTCCAAAGGGAAATTGCCTTGTCTCTTAGTAGTGCCAAAGGAAGGTCCTTATTATGATCTGTTGGATTTTGAAATAGTCTGACTCTCTGATTAGAAGAAATCTGCTGATGAGGCCAAGATTATGGATTTTAGATTGTGCCCCTCATTCTGACAAGCTTTTTGGGAATCATCTTGTTCAGAAGAATGCCATGGAACTGAGTGTGGATAGATCATCATCAATCCATGATATTGGAAACGATAAAATTAAGATCCTTTCTTTGATAGTCACTAGTGTCACTTTTAAGCATGAAGGATATATGTTTTTAGAGAACTTTGTGGTTTAAAAATTGTGTTTTTTCTCCTTAATGGATTATGAACTGTTGGGGGTAGGGTGGGGAAAGGGAGAATGGCAGGAACAAATAGATATTCAGCGTTCTGAAACGTTTTAAGGCAACGTTGGGATGACTGATTGTTTTATCTATCTGCTTTTCAAAGATGGAATCTGACAGGGTTACAACACCCTGCATCTGTGTTAGCATTTTACAGTGAAAATAAGACAAAAAAGATGCTTCTTCATGGAATAGAATACATAGAAACAGACTTCTTTTCCATTAGAATCTAACCTTTTGTCAACAGCAAAGGTAACTTGAGTGCCCCAGATGGGAATTATATGCTATTTGATCCATTTGTAGTACTGGGATGTGAATGCAGATGCCTCTTATGTATAGCTCTACCTCTTGTCCTGAAGTTTTTTTGGTCAGGAATAACAGTAAAGAACAAACATAGACAATTTAGCCTCAGCTGCTTAGAATTGGCCACTGCTGAGGAGCCTGACAACCCCTGAAAAATGATTTGCTGCAGTAAGAGTGTGGGGAAACACAATTGTCTTTTCTTCATTGTTTAAAAAAAAAGCTTGCTTTCTGGGCTGTTATCCAGTAGCAGTGAGCTGCCTGATTGCATTCCCTCCAGTAAACACATTGTTTGATCCTAAAATTCATGTCTTTGAAACTGTCAGAGGATCATGGTTGAGTTTATGAGGTCCAAGAGATGGTGGGATTGCATTATGAATTGGTTTCTCTATTATTCTATTTGACTGCCTGTGAAGCTAATTTATCTTTCCCTTTTCTCATAAGATATCTTTACAGATCACCTTGTCCCTCCCCTTCTTTCTATTCCCTCCCAGGCCTTACATAGTTATTCTAATGACATAAGAACATTAAAAAATGCCACGTTAGAGCAAACCTTTTGACTATCTATTCCAGCAGTTAGTTTGATGGTGGCACTAAGGGAGTCATAACCTATATGATGAGATTTTTTTCCTAACGCTGAATCTTTCCTCTTAAAATAAACCAATCTGCTCTTATGAAATCCCACGTGGAAAAAAAAACATAGATCAATCGCATTCGTAACATATGAATCATTCTAAAATCCTCACTCAGTGCATCCTTCGTTTTTACCTGCTCTTTCAGCAAACTAGTCGTTCAAATCAATGGCCCGAATTTCTTTGACTTTTCTTCCTGAACTCTGCTCCCAAGATTGTCCCAGAATACACTCTTGCCTGGCCCTTTTCTGCATGAAATTATTTGTCCATTGGCTTGGATTTGGGATATAACCTGTGACCTTATGATGGAGTGAAGGCAATTGGTATTTTCTGGGACAAAACTCGTGTCCTTGGCCTTCTTTAGCTATTTTACTAATGATACACTAAAGTTTAATTCATGAGTTAAAAAGACTGAAGGGCAGCTGGGTAGCTCAGTGGAGTGAGAGTCAGGCCTAGAGACAGGAGGTCCTAGGTTCAAACCTGGCCTCAGCCACTTCCCAGCTGTGTGACCCTGGGCAAGTCACTTGACTCCCATTGCCCACCCTTGCCAATCTTCCACCTATGAGACAATACACCGAAGTACAAGGGTAAAAAAACAAACAAACAAAAAAAACCCCCAAAAAAAGACTGAAAAAATTTTAACTCTGAAGAAACTGTAGGGATGTGATCCAAATGTATTCTTCAGCAGCATAAGGAAATTGAGGCTAAAGTACACAGGACCTCTGAATTTAAGTATTGACCTCTTCAGGGCTCATCTGTTATTATATGAATGTTTCTGTGGTATAGAATTCAAATAGTCAAAAACCTCAGTGACAAAGACCAAAACTTTTGATATATGAAAATTTGTAAAATTTCTTCCATTTCCTAGAAATACTTCAGGTAATTACAATGTAAAATTTAGTTTCTCGATAGCGATTTTTGTTACCTGGATTAATGATAATAGTGTGTATATAGATCTTTGAAGTTTGAAAAAATATGCATACATTATTTTGGAATAAAATGACTTGAACAGAATAGGTCATACTATAGGTGTCATATTTTATTATATGATTTTCCTGATTGATCTACATATATAAAATTTCTTGTATTTATTTAATTTTCATTTCTCATCTTATGAATTATTGTTGTTAGCCATTTTCAGTCCTGTCTGACTCTTCCTGACTCTATTTGGAGTTTTCTTGGCAAAGGTACTGGAGTGCTTTGCTATTTCTATTTTACAGATGAAGAAACAGAGGCCACCAGGTTTAAGTGAGTTGCTCAGGGTCACACAGCTAGTAAATGTCTGAAGCCAGATTTGAAGTTGGGAAGATTCATCTTCCTAACTCTAAACCAAGCACTCTATCTGCTATACCTCCTAGCTGCCCCAATTTTATGAATGCTGCCTTGTTTTTGGAAATAGTAATAGATGGGAAAGCAAAATGTTAGGGGTTTTTTTGTCTGATGTCTAAAAATATGCCATCGAAATAATTTTGGCACACTTTTCTTTAATTTGTCTTAATGAAGACTGTATGATACTGGCAAGACATTAATCCCTCATTGTCCAGGCAGTTCTTTAAAATTATTAATTACAAGTAAGATGATATCCTGTGTGGGGAGAGGGAGTTTTTTTCTCTTGGGAATAAACCAGTGAAATCATAGGTCAAGCCTATTGTCTCTGTCTCTCTTTCTCCCCTGATCTCCAAATCTTTAAGAGTAGATACTAAAGATAATTTCTACATCTATATTTGTGAAGAGGTTTCTACAAGATGATGAAATGGAATCCCTCCCCCCAAAAAAGGGATGTGGTATGTTTTTAAATGCATATTTGTATAAGACCTTTTTGACTTGCTACTCAAGTGAATTTTATCTTGACATGCTTCTTCTCTGAAGCAATATAAAAACGTTCATTTAATAAGTGTATATGAAGACTTTGTGGTCCATAAGAGAACCATGACATCCCAGTGTATTGATTTTTATGGTGTTAAAGGATGAAAGATCTGATATTAATGGTTCAAAAGAGAATTGGATTTCAAATTGTACACTATAAGTAGGTTTGACTTTTTGTGAAACATGACTGGCTTTTTAAAGCAATGAAAGTAATTGTTATATTTTCGGTAATTTCTAGTGTGCAAACTTTGGAAGATCAGTTTAAAGCAGATTCTCTCTAATTAATTTTGCATGCAAAGGATAAAAATTGCCAACTGGTTTGAAAAACAGGTAGAATTCATGGGTAATATTTGCAGAAACCCAGAAGTATACTCCCTATTTGCAAATTGTTTATGAGTAAAGCTTAGAAATTCAATTCAGTCTGATGAAAACGTTAATAATGTTCCAGCCTTTCCAAAAATATGTTCCTTTTTACTTGTAGAATCTGGTTGGTGTTATCGAAGGATTTGTTGTCTGTTACCTTCAACATACTGGAGATTCTTTTAAATTTTGTATGTGAGCTTTCTTACATTCAGACACTACTCACAGATTGTGAGTTATGATACCACAAAAGGACTGAAATTCAACACATGCGTGCTTTGGCAATTTTGTGTTCCTGCATAGTCCATCAAATGTTGACAATACAGTGCAATAACTACTATAGACATGGCCTGAAGACGAATAATAATCATCATCCTTCACTGTCCTCTTCTGCTGTCGAAGTGTTCTTTTTCAATTTAATGACCTTTAGTAAATTCATTGAAAATAACATTTTGATTATATGATTATCTTGTGGAAAACTCCACAGAACTAAGTCCAAGTGTATCTTTGGAAACTAATCATAGGTGCACTAGATTCGTTGACTTAAGCCAATCTGTCATAGTCAACTTTTAATTTATTTCCACGTGTTCCTCTTATTTTGTGCGCTTCAATGAGACTCTGACCTGCAAAGGAGTAGGAAATGTATTTTGCAATATATGTTTGCTCTGTTTTCTAACAACATAAGTATTTTGCTTAAGCAGATTTGCTAGAAAGTGACAGCTTTGAAAAATTGGACAGAGGAGCTGCTGGAAGCATTTTAGTTCCAGGCAATCTAAATAGTGCAGAAGGGGAAAATGAAATATCACTGTATTTTAAAGATGACAGTTTTGTCAAAGATTCCTTTTCACTCTTTGGCTTAAAACAAATTGAGTAAATCAAGAATATCTGTTTAAAATGTGTGTGTGTGTATCTGTGTTCACTGAGGAACTACTTTCTTCAAAGTGTATTCTTTGTATCAAAGAGAAAGTTATGTTAATAAATGCAAAATGTTTTTTGAGAAAATATAATTTTCTTGGCTTAATTATCAGTTGAACACATTTTCAGATCATAATAAGCTTTCACAGCATAGTAACATCTTAAAGAACTAGAGGAACCTGGTGGGCTTTAAATTACAGGTGGGCATAACTTTATATGCACATTTCAATTGAATTGAAATAGAAGTAATTTTTAAAAGCCTGATCAATGTTTCTTTTCCAAAAAAATTCAAAAAATTGTAAATATTTTATCACATAAATAAGAGACAAGATGTGCAGAACATAACATAAAAAGTTTTCCCTTTTTAATAATAAGACCTACTGATACCTGAAGAATATTAACTGATCGGTGAGAAAATATTTAGCTGAATTAAAGGTATAGCAAAGTGCAAGGTTCAACTTTTGTGATGGAAGAGAGGATTAGATAAGAAATATGAACACCACTACTTGAAAGACATCTATCATAATTGAGGGGGGTGCAAAAATTAGAAGACAAATCATAAAAGTTTACATTTTTCAAATACCACGAGCTTGTTCTCTCTCCATAGCTTTACTAGATACATGTAATATATATATATATGTGTGAAACCATATCTTTTCTTTGCCTTTGTATATCAGTTTATAATAGCTCAAAAAAAGAAGAGAGCACAAATTATCGTTAGAAAAGTGTTTCTTGCTCTGTCAAATCATCTAACTTACTTTTCACCTGTCATTGCAATAAACCACAATTCCTTGTGATTTTCAGGCTCTAACAAATAATCTGCAAAAATTTAGGCCTCCATTTTAATCTCATTTTCAGAGGTGCCTCTATAGGGCTGGCAGCATCATTTAAATAATTATGTAGTTTAGATGTAATTTGTTCAAATCATCTTTGACAAGATTAAAGTGGTGTTCATGCTGTAAGTGTTAAAAAAAACTTGCTTTCATATAAAGCTGTGTGTGTCTCCATTTTATTAATTCTGTCTTCACTTGTGTGCTTTATTTCTCTGGAATTTTATACCACCCACAGATGAATACATAAATGTGTATGACCTAATAAATATAATAAATGGACAAAATCACTGATTTTCCTGTTATCATCAAAGACACAATATAATGATCTGATGTAGTTATATAACTCTTTTAAGGTCCCATCAGCCTTTCAAATGCATATTGGTGTCGTTTAGAGGTACAGTGGGACTCACAGTATGGTTTGGCCACTAGCCATCATTGCCACCGTGCTCTCACTAGTAGAAAACATCGACTTATTTTAATCATTTTAGTGCAGGTTTAATTTTATTTCATGTCCAATATGACAAGTCACTTCACTAGTTACCCCCTTTTTCCCATTTTTGCTTGTTTTCTTCTGTATCTTATATTAAGTATCATAAAAAATGTTCTGCTTCCATTAACAAAAAGTAAGTGGAGAACAAAAAGCCAATTATTTGCAGCACATAAAATCCTTATGATAATTTGGTCGACTTTAATTAAACCAATATATCACACTGTGCTTTATAAGACAAAGGAAAAGCAAATAATCCTTTTTAGGAAACTCCATATTGCTTTTTTGATGAAGTACTTCAAAACTTGCAACTTATTTAAAAGCAGAACTAAGAGACATTGTTTAAATTCTCATGTAAAGAGTAAAACTCGTTTGTTAAAAGTTTCAAAATATAAGGTACAGTTGAAATTTTTTTCAATAGTCTCAATGGTTTTTCCAAAACTATATTCTCAATTTACTTGCTTAAAAAAATCAGGCTACTCACACACATTTATGTTAATTTTTGAGAACCATTCTTTCATCTAATTTAGCCTGTTAATACTATATGAAAAAAATATACGTATTAGATGTGTTTACATATAATATATATATTACATATTTGATTTTGGGCTCTTTCTGGAGATCTCAGAGACATAATTATAACTATTGCTATGAACTAAGGGTATTACTCTGACTTGGGACTCTATAGCTGGGATCTTTGGGGACGAGATAAATTTGTTATTTGCTTTTAGTTACTGTGCACTCAACTCCATTACTCCCTTGAGGTGGCATGCTCTGATTTAAATGGAAAATGCACTGGTCTGGGAGGCCCTAACCATTTGCCCTTTCTCTAAGTTCCAGTTTCCTCCTTCGTAAATTTAAGAGGTATAATTAGATATCTAAGGTCTCTTCAATTTCTTAAATGTGTCTGTATGTGTTGTGTGTGTGTGTAACTAAAATTTTACCCACCATCAAAAGGGACATATAATCAAATTCCTAATGCATTTAAGTCAGTAGTTCTATTTAGTCATAAAAAACCTAGTTTTCTAAGGATCTCTTGGGCTCTTAAGAACAAAGATGAAAATAAATTGTGTTGAGTAAATTAAACTAATCTTACCAATTAGTATGTAGTGAAATATTACCTTAATTTGCTTGCTGAGAATGATCAGAAATGGTCTGGGCAATGATAGTTTTTGCCTGTTTTTGGATCATGATGGTTGGAAACTTCATCCATTTCTTCAAGTGCAGAACTAAGATCTACTTGGTTTTGGAGGACAGAACTGAGAACTATTGGCAGAAGTTGAATAGAGATAGATTTAGGCTTGTCAGAATCAGAAACTTGCAAAAAGAAATGGCGCTGACCAAAAGTGGAAGCAACTACCTTGGGAAGCAGTAGGTTCCCCTTTATTTGAAGGTAGGAGGGACAATTGTATGAATCAACAAATGTTTATCCTGTGGCCCATTGGTACTAGGAAGCAAGGACAATCTTTATATGCTTAGTTTCCTTCAATCACTACCTATGTAAGTATACACTTAATAAATACAAAGAAAATAAATACGTGATTAAAGTAGTTTTAGAGGGGGATTACTAGTAGCTCTGAGAAGATGTTGCTTGAGCTGCATTTTGAAAGAGCAGAGATTTTAGGAGGCAGTGCTGAAGTGGGAATGCATTTCAGGTATGGAGGAGAGCCAGGGCAAAAGTAAAGAGATGAGAAATGAATTCTTGTGCATGAAGAATGAAGAGAAAGCCAATTTGCTTGGTTGGATTGCAGTATGTGAGATGAGGAATAATGTACAACAAAAGTGGGAAATCTTGTTTGCTGGCAGGTAGTGAAGGGCTTTAAAAACTAAACAGAAAACTTTCTATTTAATTCTAGAAGCAACAAGAAACTATTGGAGTTGGAATAGAGGAGCCAGATAGTAAGAACTGCGGTATTTAAGGAAAACTGCTTTTGTAGCAGGACAGGGGTGAAGGAGGTGGGGTGAGGAAATGGAGTGTGAAGTGGGGATATGAGGTGGTGAGTTAATAAAAATGCTCTAGAAAGATAGATAAGAGAATACAAAGGCCTGAACTAAGGTAGTAATAGTGGGAATAGAAAGGGGTTAGATGCAGGAGAGATTTAGAGATAAAAACAGCAAAATTTAGCAACTGACTGATTAGATATGTGGGATGAGGGAGAAAGAGGATTCTAGAATAGTGCCAAAATTATGAACTTGAGAGATTTCAAGAATAAAGGCTCTTTTTAAAAATCCTTACCTTCTATTTTAGAATCAATACTGTGTATTGGTTCTAAGGCAGAAGAGCAGTAAGGGCTAGGCAATGAGGGTTAAGTGACTTGACCAGGATCACACAGCTAGAATAATGGCTTTTTTTAACAGATAAAAGGATATTTTGAAAAGACAAGGGTTGCGAAGAATGGATTGGAGTTGGGGATTGAGTTCTATATTGAAAGTGCTAAGTTTGAGATGTCTCCAAAATATCGAATTTGAAATTTCTTATAGTCAATTGATGACAGAGGACAGAAATGCATTGGAGAAACCAAGGCTGCATATATTGATTTGTCAAGTATTGTCATAGAGACTACCATAGATGGGATTTTTGTTTAGGTACAAATGAGAACAGAATGACTTCTGAGGCTCTTTCCTCTCTGAGACACTTGAATCTGTAGCAAGGGAAATGGAAACCCCCAAATCAATAATTTTGTCCTATCTTTCATTTTCTTGTTTCAGTCTTGGTCATCCTTCAGTCACACTTTATTTCTTTTGACACTGACTCCGTCCTCTTATTGGTGCATCAAGTCAGTAGTGGCTTTATCTGTCACCGAGAAACTCTTTGACTTTCTGTTTCTCACTCGCGTACTCCAGAAAAGCTCAAAGCTCTTGAGGCAGATGATTGCAATTTCAGTGGCATTTAAGGACACTAGTGCTTGTTATTCACATCATCTTCTCATTAACATGTAGTCCTTGTTTTTCTCAGACATTTTATTTCTTTGGCACATGAATACTGGCCAGTATTGCTTTTAATTCTCAAAGAAGACCAAGATTGCAGACCAAAGAGTATAATGACTCTGGGTTGAGTTTGTAACATTTTATGTTCTTATTATGAGTTTTAAGGATGAGAATGCATTAATTCTAGACTCTTTTCCATTCCAATTACAACTCTGGCCAAAAGGAGGGAAAAAGGTGCTATAATTTTAGTGCTATGATCCAGTCAAATGTTTTTTCACTTTGGGAGGGCATAATACATTTGACTTCATCTTCTATATGGATCTGGCCTGATTTAGCTAAGCTATGAAAATATCATTTATTTAAGAAAAATGTAGATATACAGAAGTGCATATCCTGACATTCATATATGATTTAGGTACGTTATTCCAAAGTAGCAACAAATTTAGAAATAATTTTAATATTTTTAAATTTATTGGACATGTACAATATGTCTAATTATCATTGTAGGAGTAACTCCAAATTTCTAGTTTGGGACACCATAATTCTTCAATACACAGAGATTTTTCTACTCATTAATTTAAAGTTGAGGTAAAAATTTATGAGAAAACATAGGAGCTAGTACCATTCATGTCCCAACTCTTCAACTTCTTGCCCTCTACAAAGACCCTGTGCATTTTGTCTATTTATTTGCAAAGTTTCACACCTTGCCTGAAATATTCGATCCTTTACCTCTACTTATCTACATTTTTCCAAAACTTTAGGACTCTCCCCTAATACTGTCCTTACCAGCTCAGGCGACTCTGATCTCTCTCTCTCTCCTGACCTTTTTAGATATTTGAAAGTCTCAGTCTCATTTGTGAGTCAAGATTTACTTGTTTAACCTTAATTATCTTTTTATAAGTAGATACGTAATCCCCTACCTAGAATGTCTGTTCTTGTATACCAGGATGGGATTTTCTACTTCTCTGCATTTCCCAGAACGTTCAACACAGTATTTTGAAGATTGATTCAGAAGCAACTGAAATTAGAGAAAAAATACTGTTTAAGTAGGTTTTGGGGCTTTTTTGGACATCCTTCCTTGTTTGGATAGCTGACCTTGAAAAATTTCATTCCCAAAGAACAAGGTTAGTACATCTGGCATAGAGCATCTCTACTCACGCTTATATGTGTAGTTTCTTTAGCAGTCATTCCTACACATGGTTTGGGTAAAATCAGACTTATGGATTCATTTTCTTCTCTCACCTTGAATCAGGAATAATTGTTAAAGTTACTTTTTTACAATTTATTCATGACATAAGCTGAATGCTGTGTATTCCTACACTTCTATAATTGATTTGCTTATCAAAGCAAATCATAATTGCTTGAGTTCTTTTTTTTTAATCAAGTAGTCAGATATTTCTTTTGGCAATATGACAAAGATGGAAATATTTATAATCAGACTTACTTCTAATTGGCTAGCTGCTGAATGTTCTATTTTGTTTTTAACACTCAATAAGAGTTTAAAACAATGAACGACAACATAATCTTTTCTTTTTTCTTTTCCTTGTTTTTAAACATTTTCTTAAAAACTATGTACACCTCAACCATAATCTTTATCTTTCATTTAAAGGTCAGCTCAATTTTATTTGAATAGAACTGTGGATAGTGTGGTATGGAAGAAATCACCAAGACTGGGATCCTGCCTCTGAGGTTTACTAGCTGGGGGCTCCTGAGAAGCTTAAGTAACCTCTTTGACCTTCAGCTTCCTTAACTATAAAATGGAACTATCTCATGCACTTCTATACAAAAACATGTGTGTAAATAAGCTTCGAGGAATTATTTAAATGTGTATTATTATTTCCATCCAATAGCTTGTGAAAATGTTAAGAAAGGAACAAGCATCTTGTTCAAATAGGCTCTATGAAGTGGGTGCTATTATCTTCACATTACAGATAAAGAAATCAAGACATTAGAGATGTTAATTGACTCCCTGAAGGTCAAATATACCCTTTTAGTGTCAGAGGCTAGGTTTGAACTTAATGTCCTTATTTGAACAATCAAGTGAGATAATTCATATATTAAATTCTGTGTGGTACTTGTTGCCACAGTAATGGAAGAATTTGAGATAAAAGGTTTTAAAGAGGATGATTTAAAAAGCTATGCCTGTAACTACTGTAGAATTGGACTCAATGAAAGATTGGATTCCCTGGTCTCTCTCTCTCCAGAACCTAAAGGGTAGAATTTAGAATTTTCTTATATAATCATTTCAAAAAATGGTGTTTCGAAGGAAAACAGCCAAATCTTTAGTTATGTACACTTTTACCACTGCCCATGCAAAGAAGCAGCCCACAGAAAGTAGACTGAAACATTTCTTCTTTTGCGATGATTCACTTCATGCCTATGGTGGTTATAGTTACTTTAAAAATTTTCATGGTCCTGGAAAATAAAGATTCTATCTTGGTATTCTATGACAGGTATAAGCATCATTACCCAGAATAGGATAGAGAATGGTCAAATTGTGATCTTTTGATCTAAAAATAAAACAAAGCCAATCATAGTCTATTGACTCCTAAAAATATATTAGTTATAGGTTTGTTTTTAGGGTTATAAAAGTATATATGTTCAGAGTGGAAGTTATATCACACACATCTTGCTTTTTGACAATGGACATATTTTTCTAGCCAAATTAGAGGTATTACCATAGGCTGAGAATAAAAATTTCAGACATCTGTTTTTACGCGACTTTTTAAAAATTATTTCTATTGACTTTATAAAACAAGATAATGGAAATTTTGTCATCTTCCAAAGAACTTGCTATGTATGAAATACCGTATATGGATTTGTCTATTAAATATCAGACTCATTCTAGTTAGACATTTAAAAAAAAGTAGTTCAAAGAAAGTTGAAAAGAAAAAATAATGTAGTGAGAGAATAAGGATATGGGAAGAAAGCAAATGATAACCATGTGTATAGTCAATTGAAAAGTTTGGTCAAATTTAATTCACTTTTATGTGAACAATAAAAATATTTTCAAATTTAATAAAGTTTAAAGTATTAAATTTATTAATTGTATTAAAATAAATGTATTAAATATAATTAAATGTATTCGAGTATTAATGTTAAAGAGTGTGGCACATCCAGTAATATTCAAAGTCTGTAAATAGTCACACTTAAAATATTTAGAGTAAATATGGCCACTGACAAATTAAATTTTGGTGGTCTATGAAAAAAGACATTTCTGAAAATGTTCATGCATCTCCTATATGTCAGAAAGAGAATACATAAAAATGACTTTTTTTGCCTTTGTTCTGTTATGGCTAGGATAGGATGAATGAAAACTATGCTAAGCTTTCTGAAAATTAATTAGAATACAGCCCAATAGAGTTAGTTTATAACAGAAGTTAATAAATAAGAGTCAGTAGGATATAAAGAGTACTGAATTTGGAGTAAGAAAGGCTGTTGGTTTGAATTTTGCTTCTGAATGATTCACTGTGTGAATATAGACAATTCACTTAACATCTCTGAACTTCCATTTATTTATATGTAAAATCGTAACAATCTCTATTAATTGGTTATTTTGAAGTTCAAATGAAATGATATATTTATAACTTTTAAAATCGTGAAGAACTATATAGTTGTCAGATAATATTTTTAATTAAATTTGTGCTTATGTATGAAAAAAGAAAAAAACATATCCTCATGGGGGTGTGCCTAAATCATAAAAGGAACAATGGATCCTTTTGCCCTTTTGGATTTTTTTTTCATATATTATGAAGAGGCTTTTAAAATAAGAGAATGTTTCAAATTGAATTGCTTTATACAATTAATGTTCAATATGATATTAATTCAAAGGGATTAATAAATTTTATTGAAATTATCTATTATTCATTAGGCATAATTGATTTTAAAATTAGTCACATATTTTCTTCTAATAGCACTTGTCTTTAAGGAGTGATTAAGGCAATCTAGTGAAAAGGCTTTCTTTGCATATGACCCATATAGATCTGTGTGCAGCCTGAGTCCTTCTCCTGAGCTCCACTCTTACATTACCAACCACCTATGGGATATTTCAAACTGGATGTCCTGGAAATCCTAGAAACTCTGTCTGTCCCAAAACAACTCATTATCTTTCCTTGCCTTCCTTTCCCTCCCTCCATCTCTCTAATTAATGAATATCTCTGTTTCAATCCAGGATGAAAAAAGGCATTTTTGAAAACATGTATATGTATATATATATATGCACATATATGTAATATTTTAAATATACCAAAATTGGTAACCTTATTGTTATATTTGACTCCACTTTCCCTCGCCCTTTGTATTCTATTTTTACCTCCCCAATAGCTCTGGCCCCTAACCCCTTGATTCTCTATTCAGACTGTTACCACCTTAGTTCAGGCCCTTGTAACCTCTTACCAGGATTATAATAGCCTCCTGCTTGCTCTCCTTGCCTTGAATATTTCCCTAACCCAGTCTTACCTTTATAATGTTCTAAATGTTATTTTCCTTAAGATCAGATCAGACCATATCATCTCCTAATCAATAAATGCTTATTGACCCTAAGATCAAATAGAAACTTCTCTCTTTGCCCTCCTTCACACCTTCACAAACTGACCCTGAGGCCCAACGTGTCTTTTTTAGCTGAATTATACCCTTTAAGGCACTACAATTTGGATTTAACAAAATTGACCTTTCCTTGGCTGCCCTTCTCCCTAGCTCCCATTTCCCTTATCTTTGTCTTCATACTAGCTGCAACCGATGCCATGAATGCATTTCTACCTTATTTTCCTCTTAGATTCCTTGATTTCCTTCAAGATATAGTTTCAGCACCAGCTTCTACAGAAAGCTATTCTTGATAACAATTGCTAATGCCCTCCTTCCCTAATTCTCTTAAATTTATTCTGTCCAGTCAACAAAGTTATGCCTACAATATGCCAACCACTGTGTTGAGTTCTGGGGGTGGAAAAAATTAAGACAAAAATAGACTATGCCCTCAAGCTGCTTACACTTTAACATAGGAGGCAACATGCAAACAATTTCATTAATCTTGGAAAAAATATTTATTCTATGCATTTTTGTTATATTGTTTTGCCCATAGAATGTAAACTCCTTCAGAGCTTTCATTTAAAAAATTATTGACATAGTATCTAGTAGATTGTCTAGTTTACAATAAAAACGTAATGCATGTTTGTTGATGAATTGTTTAATATTTTTTACCTTTATCTCATGAAGAAATCAAAGACTTTTTGGTATAGTCCTGATATTTAATACATATCAAATTTTGATTCTTGAGAGGAAAAAATATTATTTAGAAGAATATTGCATTACATAAAACACAAAATAACTGGCTAATAATTGTCTCTCTCAGGCTCATGTATATGTTGTGTGTGTCTCTGTATGTATCTGTAATGTTTGTTTACATGCCATTTTTATTTTGTAAAGAAGGCTAATAGAAAAGCAAAATGCTAATTTCCTGTTTCTAATAAGGAGCCCAAATCACTAAATGATCACAAGGCACCAGGAAGACATACATACTTTAAGAATTTTATAGTGAGGTATTTGGCAGACCATAAGATTAGTCCATCTTTAGGCCTTTTGCAAATGGACATACCAGTCAGAGAATTGAGCAGATTTCCATAAAAGGTCAATGAATATGCTTTTAAAAATGATTATGGGATTCCATGATATACTAAACTCATCATAGTCGCTAATCCACTTTTATATGCTGTTGTCTTGAATATATAGTGGCCACTTAAGCAGTTGACTGGCAATTTACCTTCAACTCATTTTTCCTTGTCTTTAAGAGTGTGCAAATTAAGCTCTAGGATATTATATGTTCCAGAATCCTGTTAAATATAAAATTTCCCATCTGCTTCTAATTTAGAACTTTTAAGAGTTCATTGTTTTTTGATAAGTACAATTTCTACCAGGTTAAGGTCGTGCTTTTCCTGCATTCTTATTTATGAGATGAACCACATTATAAATTGTGTGCATTGATTTTATTCATCCCAGGTTTATTAAGTGCATTGAGAACTATTGTTTTTATATGCTTTTAAAAAATAGGTTATTGACTTATTTCATGAACTTAAAAACATAAGTATTATTTTCTGCCACAACGTGCAGTCCAAAATTTTGAGGTAGGTTAGCAAAACCCTGCTCACATCCCGGTAAAGCAGACATATATTTTTGTATTTTTTTATAGGTGGATTCAGTGCAGACCACGCAACCCTCTGGCCACATTGAGGAATCGTGTAATATGAATGTATGTGCTCGTAAGTGAAATATTTACGAAGTTCCAACTCTAATATGTGTTGGATCACAATAGACATAAACTTGACTTCTCTATAAAGAAACCGATTCCCAAGGGGCAGAGCCACAGTAAATGATTTAGAAGGAAGCTGATTTTGGACGAAAATAAACAGAACCAAACATATTGCATTACCTTTTTTTAAAAAATAAACTACAAATTAGAATCAAATTATACTTTGCAACACATTGAAACGCCTCAAACAATCAACACTGGAACAAAAGAAAAGTAGAAGGGATGTGAGAAAGGTTTTGCAAGCTTATCAACAATCATGGGAAAAAAAATAAAGAACCAGATGCCATCACCCTGATGAGTTTATGAACTTTTGAAATGGGATTGTATTATAATAGCTATTAAAAAAACTTGGAGATAAATCGTGGATATAAATTTCATTTGCACTGCTTAAACTAAGTGGATGTATTAGATACAAACCACTTGAACTTGTGCTAGACCAACAAAGACTCTGGAAATCTATACCTCAGCACTGAAATCTGAGAAGATCAGACTGTCTATCTCATCACCCTTTGAAAAGTCACTAAAGGAAATTTCGCTAGAAGACAAGAAAAGTTGCCACAAAAACTATTAGGGAGTTAAAAAGGAATGAATCAGTTGGAATCTTATTGAAATATGGTTCATTGTGGCTATTTATCAAAATATATATTAATGGCCATCTTGCAGAACCCTAAATTAAAGATGCCAAGCCAACTCCATACAATTTCCAGGAAATTTCCTCACTTTGAGGATGCACACATTCACAAATATACAGGCACATTTTACGTCTCTGTATGGAGAAGAGCGATTTGAGTGAAGCAGCAGGAATATAGAGTGAGGGTTTGCTCCTTCCCTAGGGACTGCTTGGTATTTGCATTAGGGTGAGTAAATGTGTCATATATGCACACATATTGTATGTACACATATGTATGTACAATATAAACATTGAATATGCATATATTTCATATGATATGATACATTCATATTATATGATTATGGTAATAGAAACTCCAAATGAATAACATGGCCTTTTTTGGGGGGTGGGGTTTGCAGTTCTATGCACTTAATATAGGTAGAGGAAATTGTTTAAAATTTATTGAGCAAAAATTGCATGCTAGAAAGCAACTCTTTGCATCACAATTCCCAGATCAGATAAAGATACTGTACAGACATAAATTCTACTTCTTTTGGTGTATAGGTAAAAGAAAATATAGGATTTGAACTCTCAGTATTTGTATCTTGATTGTTACCTTCAGTGTAAAGAGATGGAGTAAACTTCCCAGCTAGTCATTTCATTCATACTATTTTTATTGGAATCCATATAAGTAGAGTGTTTCTAAAATTAATGGTGAATCTGTAAAAAAAATTTAAAAAAGAATCTGTAAAATTTACAGATTCTTTACTTAAAAATGATATACTCTAGCTATTTAAATTAGAAGAAAAGCAGAGCCGGGAAGAAAGTAGGGTGATTTGGAAAAAAAAAAGAGTGGTCTGTTGAGAATAAAAAAAAAAGTTGAAATGTCAATATGCAATCTATAATACGAAAATTGTAATTCTCCAGGATATTTACAGTAAATGTCAAAAGATGTGTATCATTCCTCTGATACCTGATGGTAACGGCTGGTGAAAAATGTCTGTATTCTGATCAAGATTTTTTTTACCCTAACTAAAAGACTATTGTATTTCTATTTCCAGTCTTTTCTTACCACCCTTACACCTTTTCAAGTACTTAATGTTAATGCAGTGTCATATGGAATAGTTAAAAATTGGTTGACTTATCTGTACTCATGTGCCATTTTTATTCTGAAGCTATAGTATTCCATTGTTTTGCAGTCATTTTTGGTTATTTTGTCCATTAGGCCCAGAGCTGAATTTTTGCCTCCTCTCTATATGATAATCAACTTAAATTGGAATTCCTACCTACGGTACTACAGGGATATTTTTTAATTTATGCTATTAAAATAAATTATCAACCTACAAAGTCTGTATGATTCTATTGTATTATTTTTATGTGAGTAATATATGAAGATTTTAAATAAAAATTTTTATCCCTTAATGGACTGTTTGTATTTTGTTTAAAGGTTTTAATTTTGAAACAAACTGGAGAGTAAAGCATGATTTGTTTTTGGTGGTTATGAAAATATGCGTAAAACATTTGAAACAGGAAGATAGTAAACGTTTTTGAGGAAAAAAAAGAAAAAAATGTGAAAAACTTTTCTTTCCAGAGGCAGCACAGTAAGTAAAAAGATTGTTAAACAGAAAGCTACTGCCTCAGGGATCTGGTTTATGCACCATGACTGACTAGTTATATGACCTTGAACAAGTCACTTCTCCTTTCCTCATGGACAAGATGAGGAGTTTGAAGTAGATGATGAAGGTGATCCATTTCATGTGGAAAAACTGTTTTGGTTCTTGCTGTATTTGATATCGAGACATTAGTAGTCAGTGAGGTAGTACAGTGGATTGAGCACCAAGCATGGAATCAAAGAGCCACTTTCTAATCTTGCTTGTGAAACTGACAATCATTGTAAAATGCAAGCATATTCCATTTTATGCTCTTATTTCTTAATTTTTTAGGGAATACATTTTTTTATAAATTGGAAAGTTCCAACAATATTTTATTTATTACAGTAAAATGCCCATTAACTGGAATTCTCAAGGAATGTTAGATTGAACTGAGTATTGACTTTATATCTCAGTTTGCTTTAATTATTTGAAAGTATACGTTTCTTATACAAAGCTAAGATAAGTTCAGTGGCCAAGCCGATGTGGTCAGCATATTTGCAAAGGTTAATCTTATATCATGTTGGCTTGAAGATGTAGACAGATGCAGTTCATGAGATAGGGACTTTGGTACAAAATCTTATGCCTTAAGTATTCTGTAATTCAAGCTTAAGAAAACTTTGAGCCAGAGCCTTTCTATATTGTATATAAAAAACCCCAAACACATGAAACAATCCCTCTCCTCAAAGAACTTACATTCTACTGGGAATAGAAGAAGAGAACTTAATCAATTTGTGTGACTGAGAATTCAATTAAGATACCCTCCAGATCTTTAATCTTCCTTCTAGGAAAAACCAAAACCAAAAAAAAAATCCACAACTTTTCTATTAAGTTTTACTTGCGTCAGTATGAGCTCCCTTGTATGCCATGCCATGATAAAACTAGGAACTAGAATTGTATCTTCTTTAAAAAAGGGGTGTGAGTAAAAACACTTGCTGCTAGGTCGTGGATTCCTAATAGGTACATTTCAATTAAAAACTCCATAATAGGGTTGTCATATATGTATATGTAAAAAAACAAACAAGCAAGCAAAAGATTTTGTACCACTTTAAAATATACTTAAGTTTTTTTTGCAGCAAAAAAACTGCAAATTTTAAATAAGAAAGTGAAAGGGTGGGGCATTCTGAACTATGATGCCCACAGAAATCTAGGTTCCTGGAAAGCAGATCAATTCATCACTAGGTAATTTATGAAAAATCCTTTGATAAATATTTACTTAAAATACATTGATATGCACTTGAAAATCTCTAGAATGGCTCCTTGGGCAGTTTCCCAACCAGCCTTACCTTAAAGAAGATTTTATTTCCAATGAATACAAGTAAACTTATAAGAATATAAGAGCTTTAGTTTTTCAGTAATCTATTTTTAAAGGTAAAAAGAAATACAATCCTTGTGGTAGACTAGAAGATCAGTTCCTAGTTATGCCTGGGATGTGACTGGATATGTACCTGAGGTTTAGAGATGGATTTAATTATGAATTGCTTTCATCTGAAATGGATAATCAGATTAAATAGCATTGTCAGTAGCCATCTGTTGAATTTATAAACATGGGAAAGAATAATGAGATATAGGAAATTCAAAAGATTATAAAGTAGCAGTTACAAAAGAGAAATGGCAAAAATTAATAAAAACAAGAAACAGGTATTTTTTTAACAAGGTATGTGATTTCATTGGTTCTCCTGGGGAGAATCTCTTTCCCCATCAGGAATCACCCTTTAACAATGCAGATTATATGCATTATTTTTTTATCGTGAAATATCATTTTCAAAAATATATTACATATGTTTTTTGTATCACATAATCACAGTAAAATTTGTTGTCATATTTTAAGCAAAAACACTGCTATTTCCAGTAACTAATGTAAGAGAGAGGGGGTAGTCTAGAATTGAGGATTGTTTTATTTGCAGGTGTGACAATAAAAAAAGGCCAACTGCCTTCTCCCTTTGGTTCCCTCTCCTCTGCACAAAAACGCATCTTTATACAAGTCCATACTGTGCATTGCTTTTTAATTCTTAATTATTCTCAAATGGTTTAAATATTTAGGTAGAAGGTATCTATTTCCTAAAGTCAGAGGAGGATTTCAAAAAACATCATGAAGTTTGTACAGTAGGTTTTTTTGGCAGAAAAATACTTTTGTAAATTAAATACATAGCAATAAAAATTTAATATGCAAATATATGTGCATAATGCTAATGGAATTTCATTTTAGCTTCTCTGTGGCTTCAGATCAATGTTCGAAGGTCTCCCCCTCATAAAAATGATGTACGGATCATTCAGTAACAAACATAATATATGTACATCAGGGCAATCATATTTAGGGTTTACTTTGTGACTTTGAATATTTTACTGTTACATTATGATTATTTTTAAAGAAAAGAAGTTTTTGTGACAACAGAAGAAAGTCTTTTAGTAGGATCAAGAGGGAAAATACATCTCCTAACCAATTATGAAAATGATTGAAAGGATTATTTTTTAAATCAGTTTAGAATTTCATTCCAATTGTGTACAGTTGTCAAAGAATGGAAGATTCTGTTGAACTAGACAGTTATCACCAGTAGATTGGTGCTTTCTGTATATAATAGCATAAGTAATTGTCACAGCAGTACTAAAAATGTTGGATCACAAAAGAGATAGTCATCTCTAATTATTTTTCTCCTCTTAAAATTATTTTTGGGCAGTTATAGTAGTTCAAAACATGGGAAGGAATACAATTCTTTAAAACTTTGGCAAAAATCTTCACATTTCTACTGAAAGCTATGAAATTTTCCACACTGATCATTGTATAATGATTGTTAGTTTCCCTTAAGGATTGTGCAATTTGTACAGGGTAGTCACTTTTCAGAGGCTTATCAGAAGCACCATTCTTCTTAGATCCTTTTAAAAATTAAGTGAGATCCAGCCTGTATCAGGGGTTAATGTATGGATACCATTTGGAACATAACTCTGCATCATTATGTAATTCACAGATGTTTTATTATTCATAGTTCTGTGTATTCATAGTTTTCTGAAGTCACTGTTGTGTAAAAACTAATGAGGGAGAGTCTGTTTAAGTCTTTTGCTGGTCTTTTACCCTTGTCAGACTCTCATTCATTCAATTCAAATGGCATATTTTCAGGCTGGTAGGCATTTTGACAGATGGATCAGAATGTAAATAAAAATCTGCATAGTTAGGTCATTTCCTACACACACACACATACACTCACTGATGGAGAGTTATAGTTTTCAAATTAAGTAGGGAATTGGATTTGGGACTATTAAATGAAAGGAATTCTGACAGTCTGGTTAAAGAATCATAAAATCTTAGATTTGGAATTAGTTGGACTAGGGAAATTATCATGTCTAACCATAACGTTTTGGAAGTAATGCTGGATTTAGAATTTGAAGACTTGGCTTAAAATTTCTACTCTGTCACTTACTACCCAGGTGACCTTTTAGGCAAATGACTTTCTCTTTCTGGTCTTCAGTTTGCTCATCTGTAAAAGAAATGACCGCTGAGGTCCCTTAGAGCTCTAAATCTCTAATCCTTTAATTTATTACTCACATGAAATCTCTTCTACTATCTTTACAAAGACTCAAAATTGGTCTCCATTGCCATAAACTGGACACCTTAAGTACCCTACATAATATGGGTATTTTGGGCAGTTATAGTAGTTAATCCTATTGATAGTTTGATAATTGATATTATATTGATATAAATGATATTGATAAGTTAATAATCCTATCAACCACCTGGACTGATTCCCTATGATGTACTTGGGAAGCCAGTAACACCCCCAAAGGACAGATCAGTATGAAGAACCTGTATCTGCATTCTTAGAATAGTCGTGTTGGGCGCAGCTGGGTAGCTCAGTAGATTGAGAGCCAGGCCCAGAGATGGGAGGTCCTAGGTTCATATCTGGCCTCAGACACTTCCCAGCTGTGTGACCCTGGACAAGTCACTTGACCCCCATTGCCTACCCTTACCACTCTTCTGCCTTGAAGCTAATACACAATATTGACTCCAAGATGGAAGGTAAGGGTTTAAAAAAAGAATAGTCGTGTCATAATTCATTTACATTTAATTAATGTAATAAATTTATGTAAAATATTTACATAAATAAATATAAATACATTAGTCTACGTATCAGTAAGTACTTTTGAGCATTTACTTTGTGGCCAGCTCTACACTTGGCACTGTCAAAGATACTAAGGAAACAGGACACATATCTGCTCTTGAGAAACTCATAGTGAAACTCAAGAGAAAGCACTAGACATAAAACAGGCAAAAAAATTAAATTTTTAGCAATGGAATAGTTACTATAAGGTAGTAGGGGTTCTGAAAAAGGAGACTGTAGTGCACTGGGATAATTGTGTCAGAATTCGTGGGCAATTGATATAATGACTTAAATACTTAGAAATAATAAGAAATGGGGAATTAATGTGTTGGGTAAAGCGAAGGAAGATGATTTTTGAAATGTACAGTGTTGGGATAGCAGTGTTTATCCGTGCAGCTTAATGTTGTACTAAAAAGATTTTCTGTTAAATATGATAAACATTGTATTTCACCCAAAAGAAACCTTGATTATTTCCTGAATTCTCTTCTTAAGCACAATCAGACCATTGCTAAGTTTTGAGAATTGTGTTGCCTTTTGCTCTTCTACTTGCTCATTCCTCTGTGTTCTTTCTAGTCCAGTTCAGTTATCATTAATCCTCAATACTTAGTACTCATGCAAACTTGGGCAAGTTAATGAGTCTCTTTAGTGTGTTTCCTTATTTGTCCCTTCAAACTCTAAATTTTTGCACAGTGATGTCTAATTAAACTTTCTGTTTTACAAGTTTGATCATATTATTGGGGATTGACTGTATACGTAATAGGAGACAGATACCACTCTCTGACATCTTGATATAGACACAATATGATGTGAGGAGTAAGAAAGAAGAAAGAATAGGAAACGTGAAGGTATTATAGAGGACTAGGAAGGTGCCCTGGATGGACCCCTGGTAAGTAAGATAGAAGCAGGCTGAGATCCAGAGAGAAGAAATTAGAAAGCTACTTATTTAGGGATATATGCAAAAGATACGGTGATGAGAACCCCCAGCTTTCTTTCTTGTTGGCCCAGGTCAGTTCACAAAGTAGAAAAGGACATAAGAGCTTCAAGACAATGTCTTTAGTAAAAGAAATTTTGCAGTAGCCTGGCTCCTTCTTTGTGTTATAACTATTGGAAATCTGAATATGGGGACACGTACGTGAGGCAACATCACAATTCTAGTCAATTCAAAAGAAATGTGCAGTATAATTCATTTAGCTAGGTGTTGGGTATGGAAAAAAAGAACTTACATTGATATAGTATTTTGCATTTATTCATTTCTCCTAGCACCACAAGTTTTATTTCTTACAACCAAATACAGACGAGGAAACTGAGCCTGCTAGAGGTAAAATGACTTAACCAAGCAGACAGTGCTAGTTCAAGGCATGATTAGAAATTCAGATTTTCCTGAATCCAAGTCTAGAAAGCTATTGACTACACTACTTTAGATACTTCCAAAAAAAATCTAAGCTTCCAATCGAATACAGGGAGAAATGTATGCAAGTAAATATAATACAGGGATTAAAGGGATTTGAAGGGATTAAAAAAGTATTATAAGAAAGAGAAAAGAGATCATGCACCATGAAACCTCACATCTGATTCAGAATGATTTCATCTCTAACTATCTAGCAGGCATCCTGTATAAATCTAACCACTGGCTCAACATATATTATCTCCTTACCCTTGAGAATACTTTTAGCTGTGGGGATCAAGTAATCAATCAATCAACAAACGTTAAGCTCCTAATTTTTTCTAGGCCTATGCCCCATGTCTGATTCTTACAGCAACAAAAAGAAAATAGTCCCTAGCTTCTTCCAAGGGCATAGATTCTGTTGAGAAAAACAGCCTATATTTGCAAAATCAAAATATAGATAGTAAATAGTGGTGGAGATTGACATGAACTTTGAAGGAAGTTGGGGATTTTAAGAAACATAGATGAAGATGGACTGCATTCTAAGCAGGGAGAAATTCTATGCAGCAGTCTAGAGATAGGAGATGGATTGTTGTGTGTATGGAACAAAAGGAAGACTAGTTTGTCAAGACCATAGAGTGAGTGAATGGGGAGAAATAGACACTAAACTTAGAGCAAGACTGTGAAGGGCTTTTTCTGTCAGTAAATGATTTAAAAATTTTTTACCATACAGTCAATAGACATTGATGCTTTTTGAATAAAGAATGACAGGTTTAGAACTGTGCTTCTGCTTCAGGAATATTGTTTTAGCATCTGTGGAGAGGATGGACTGGAGAGAAGAGAAACTTATGATAAGGGGGCCCCATCAGTAGTCTGGGAAAGATGTGGGAGTAGTTGTGGAATGAATACGAAGACTGATAGCACAGATTTTGTGGAGGTAGAAATTATCCATCCATCCGTCTGTTCATCCATCTTTCAGTCTATGCACCTGTATATGTATATCTATAAATTCAATTGAAGTCTTAAGTAAAGGATAGCAGGAATATTGGTTTTATCATTGAGGTAATGGACTGCTTTTAACTTTGGGGAAGCATTACCTTCAAAGAATAAGAGCTTGTTGAATTGAATAGAATAGAGATAGACAAGAAAAGCTACATGGAATGACTTTGAGCAGAAATCTACTCTGGAAAATTATTTAAGGATCCTTAAATAAGCATTTATTCCATTGTTAAGCTCACTAGAATTATGCATTGCTTTTTCTCATTTTACACAATTATTTTACTCTTCTATAAGTACTGGACATTTTCATAGTACATTTATTAATATAAAACTTTCACAAGCTATTCCCATGGATGGAATCTTGATTTCTGAAGCTAATAACATATTCACCTGAACTTCGACTTATGGTGTATAAATCACATCATAATTTCAGAGTCTGCATCATCTTTGGCTACAAGTAAATTTGAAACAATTCTTTTTCACAATTTGACCACACACAAAGCTGTTAAGTGGAAAGAGCCTATTTTATATGTGCCAATTAATTAGACTTTCATTACTGTTACCCTCTAATCACTATTTGTGGTCACTGAGCTCCTTAACCTTGATTACTGCCAACTAACTACTAGATGATACATTTGTTCTCTGAAAACAAATACTTGTTTAAATACTACAAACAGAAAAAAGACATCTTCCACGTGTTTTTAATTCTATTAATGAATATAATGTGCATATTTCAGAATCTAGTTGACAGAAATGAATCATCCTTCTAACGCAAATAAGGCCTTAAACAAAGGTTTTGGGGATTTATTCTTTTTATCATAAAACCCATCTAAAATTTAGTAGATAAGTCTTAAAAATTGCCTGAGGCTTAGAAAGATTGTGTCTTCTTGACTGTCACAAACTAGATGGCACTCGATGGAGAAAGGTTGGAAATTTGGGTCTTACCTAATTATAAGTTCAGTCCACTTTCCACTATGCCACTTAGCCTTTAGAGGGGGAGATTTATTTGAAGGATGCTAAATTGGATAGCTAATAAGGATGTCCCAGAACTTGGGAAGTTGAAGAAACAATCACCATTAAAACTTTGACAGATATATAACCTCATTGATGGGATACTTTCAGACTTAGTGCAGATTGCAATACTCCATACTTCTTCTATCCAATGCATTCTTGTAAATCTTCCATAGAGAATCTATCCAATATGCCATCTTTTTTGCTGGTTATTTTAAATACACCAGTGCTTCTGTGCCTGGAACAGAGTAGGTGCTTAGAAAATGTTTGTAATCTCTTAGCCTTCATTCTTGTTTTATTATTTTTATTGGACCCCCTCCCTTTCTGTACATACTTGTCTTCATAATATCTTTTTTATTGTGTCTGTAATACAAATTATTCTTGCTAATATGTTGCAGTCTCGTTGATTGATCATGCTTATTTCCATTGCTTTTTAGGTCACCATTTTAATTTTTTGAGACTGTAGAGTTTCATGATTCACACCTAATAATGGTATTAAAAGACAGCACTAATATTTATGGATGTGATAGTTTGGAATCATTTAAACATCAGCAAAGTTATTCAAATATTAGATGATTTAAATTTATCTTGTCCTTTCAATTCTAGAGCTAGCACATGGTTCATCTAGAGCATTTGCTGTAACTATGATAAATTTGTGTATAGATTTATAAAGTTATGTATTTATATAAGAACACATATAAATGTATGTATCATCTCAAGGGATTGCGCGCTATATTGTGTGCTATGATCCTGGCAGTATTTATTTTAATCCAGTTTGATGAATGCATTTTTTCAAATAGCTATGAATTCTGTGGAAAATAATATAGAATTCCATGTCTTTGTCTCCTGAAGCATCCTGATTTTTTTTGCCAGAATCTTTAAAGTACAATATAAATGTGAATTAATCTTGTCCACCACACACTGTAATTTTTTTGGTAGCAACAGTGTGTGTGTGTGTGTATATATATTTGTGTGTATACTTAAGACTACAATTAAGGTTTTTCAGGTATTATATGTGTAGATATATGTACATTGAGTATCCTAGGTGCTCTGAATTATCAGTGGACAAGTATTTTTATTTTCTTAGTTGTCATGTTAGAGAAAAGAAATGAAAGGTAGATCTGTAAGCAGCATTCTGCTTTGGTGCCTGTGGGAAAGGGGCAATAGTACAAGTATGTAAGGAGATAAACAATTAAATGAATGGATGAAATCCCAGTAACAGTAGCTGAGACTGAGCACCAAACACCTCCCACTCCCCCACCCTGCCATGAATTAAATAAAACTAGAATTTGGCACTGAAATATGGGAAGAGCATGTGTGACTCCAGGCTATCATGGGGGAAGTCATTTTGAGTGAATTTTTGACCTAAAAAAATCTTTGTTTCCTGTTTTGGGGGGTTGCATTTTTAGGGAAGTTGAAGCTACCTGAACAGAAAATGCTTTTTTTGCCTCTTTATTAGCATCAGAAACCCCAAAATTTCTTTAAGAAAATCTCCTTAGAGGCTCCTTTAGATTTCTTTCTTCAGGCTAGCTCAGGCACAGTTCCTAAAAGAAATATCTGGCTGATTTCCATCTGGCTTCCATCCTCTCTTATTTTCACTAAGATGTGTGGAATCTAGTTTTCTATGCTGCTTCTGCATAAATTAAGTTTTCAGATCAACATACTCCCTCCGCCTTTCTTTTCTGTGTAAAGCAGTTACCTCTTGTTGCTGAAAAATAAATAAATAAACAGAACTCGATGCTCTAACCAGCAGAATGAAATGAAAACAAATTGCATTATTACAGGCTCACTAATTTCTAGTAACCTTGTGTATGCTTCAGAGTGGGAACATGCCACGTGAAAGGTTCCAGGCTGTTATGGGAGGATTGTGTCTCTTACAGACAAATAATTAGAAAACTGTCAAAGCATATGTTGCTCACAAGTGTTTCTGGTTTAAATTTTTCCACATATGATGCAATTTTTAAAATCCTGGTGTTGAATGATGAAAAACCTCCTGACGTGGGGTCTTCATCAATGATTAACTGCTATGATGTGTCATCCAGTTTTAAAGCAAGTAAAATATCCGTCTGCTAAGTCTAATAACTCTATGGGTTCTCCAAAATAAAATTGAGTTGAAAAAAGAGGCATTTTGCTAGTGAAGAACTTAGTAGATTTGTAGGGTAAAATCAAGATTTTTTTTATTCTTCTTTCCTCTCTGTCTCTCTCTTCTTCCCCTCCACACTTCTCCCCATCTCTTTTTTCTTCCTCTCCCCCCACCCTGCATAGACTCTCACACCGCTAGAATGTACCTCACAGGACAGTGATACCTGGAATAACA
The DNA here is from genome assembly GCF_016433145.1 of Gracilinanus agilis. NCBI lineage: Eukaryota > Metazoa > Chordata > Mammalia > Didelphimorphia > Didelphidae > Gracilinanus > Gracilinanus agilis. The sequence goes on along the minus strand of NC_058135.1, from coordinate 186,430,500 downwards.
ATCCCCTTTCTAACTCCCGCAAAAAATAATCATTTGGCATTTGTTTGAGTGAAAGGGGAACACTTATTTTCTGGTACAGCATATTCCGTTCCAGAATACTTATATTTTAGGTCATTATTCCTTTCATGAAGTCCAAATTTGCCTCTCTGCAACAACTTCAGCTATTGGTTCTACTTCTGAAATCTTGGGTAAAGCAAAACAATTTAATTTCTTTCTTTCAGCCCTTCAGATAACTTAAGCCAGTTATTGTGTCCAAGGCATGAACTTTTGAGGGTTCTTCACCATCTTGGCTGGTTTCCTCTATACAGTCTTCATCTTATCAATTTATTTCCTAAAATGTGGCACCTAGACATGAACATTATTCTATGTATGAGATCTGACAAAGACAGAGTATGATGAGACTATTACATTCTTTTTATTCTTGGATATTATCTTTCTTAATAGAAGCTAAGATTGCCCTCGATTTTATGACTCCTATATCACCCTAGACTTATTTTGAGCTTGAACTCACTAAAAACCCTCAGATCCATTTCATCAAATTCCCATCTCATCTTGCCTTTCCCATCTTGTACTAATGAGGCTGATTTTTTTTTGCCCTTGTCCCTATTACATTTCATCCTATGAGTTTGTTTTTTTTATTTATTTAAAGTCTTGACTCTCAGGATTAACAGTGTGATAGCCACCCCTTTTTACTGTGGGTTTTGGATACAGTTTGAATGTTAGCTGTGTATGACTTTATCCAAATCAATAATAAAGAAGTTAAATAGTAAACAACTTGCAAATGGATCTTGAATCTGATGAAGGCTCTTTGGGTCTAATTATTCAGTCATTTCTGAATCTACTAAATTTTAGGACTTTGTCCAAATCTTACCCAGTAATATCAATAATAATAAATTATATAACATTTAAAGTTTCACAAAACAATTTTCAAATATTATCTCATAGATTGTAAGGAAGAGTAAAAATCAGTTAATAGGAATTTTCATATTTCTCAGAGCTTCCAAACTTGCAACATTTCAATAGTTTATTAAGATATTATCTCTCGTTGAAGCTATGATTATTCTTTATGATTACTGCTTCTCTTTTCTAGGTGTCCATTAACTGTATCTTTAATAATAGTAGATAGGAATTAATATTCAATTGTAATTTCCTTGGCATCGGAGACTTCCATGTAAGGATATTTCTTCTGCCAATACAAGTCAGCATTTCCTCTGCAATTTAGTGTATCAGGGAATTATCTAGAGCACTGAAAAGTTAAATGATTTGCCCACAGTCATGCAGTTGCCATGTGTAAGAGACACAACACAAAGCTGAATATTTTCATCTCCAAGGCCTATCTGTCCCTAGGCAAGCCACTTATCCTCAATGGGCTCTCATCTGTAAAGTGAGAGTTGTACTAGGAGGTCTCTAAGATCCCTTCCAGCTCTAGGGTTTTATAATCCTATAACTCTAATCCTAATCTTGTATTAACATGAAGAGTATGTGATTCGGATGGCTAGAATGAATGGTTGTTATTTCTACTACTGGGGCATTTCCAGTACTGAAAGTCTTATGTCCAGAAGGGGAGTAGGATAGAAATGTGAAGCTTTGGATCACAACTATCTCTTTGCATTTAGCTGGCTACATTATTCTTCACAGGTTATTTGACTTTGAGAGCCTTCTATTTTCTCACTGGTAAAATGGAGGCAGGAAAGGGATCAGGATTTTGAGATTATTCCTATGCAATCATTAAGACAGTGGTAGCTAATCGATGCAGTAGAAAAAGTTCCAGATCTGGAGAAAAGAAGAATCATCTTTGTGAGTTCAAATCTGGTCTCAGACACTTCATAGATATGTGTCCCTGAGTAAGTCACTAACTTTGTTTGCCCGAGTTTCCTCATTTATAAAATGAACTGGAGAAGAAAATGACAAGTTATTCCATTATTCTTGCCAAGAAAACTCCAAATGGGGTCATGAATAGTCAGAAATTACTAAAAATGATTAAACAGCAACAATCAGTAAACTCCCAGTCAAAACTGTTATTATTCTGATTCCTTTCTAGGGAATGTAGAAACATATGTTAGCTCAGATTTAAGACTGATATATATATATATATTTGTATATATATTCTCATAATCATTTTAATGAGAAAATGACACTGTATCTGGACTTTGTTTTCTAAGGCAGGCAATAGTGTACAGGGTTTGTCTTTTATGGGTTAATGTTCTAAATGTTTTTAGAGAGTCATATCTATCATATGACTATCTAAGTATATAATTTAATGTACTTTTAACACATGTAGCATTTAGATGACTTGATAAACTATATTCTATTTTATGTTCTTCTAACTTTAGAAGACTTCTAATATAGCTTCTATTTTTCAAGGGCCCTGCACTCTCAGCAAATAATAGTCTCTTTGGCTACACTTTTAAAATTGAAGTAATGGACAGAAAGCATTATCTCTCCAATTTCATGTAAGAAAAAACATTAAATCTATTAGCTGGTTTACTTTTCATTTACAAAATACTACACTAAATAATAGACAAACTTATTAACTTATTTCTTAAATTGAGTAAACAGACATATAATAAATTCTCTAATTGTTGTAAATATAATCAAAGCTTTAATTAAAAAATGACTGAAAATGCAGCGATGACATTACTTGAAACATTATGTAGAATGAATGGGCATCCCAGGAGTATTCATGAAGGGCATAGATTAGTATCCAGTAAAAGAACATTTTACTGGCTTTCCCTTTCACAGATATATTCTACTAATAATGTTAGGGGGAAATAGTTTATACCCTTCATATCCTGTCTTAATAAGTCATAGCTAAAGGACAGTAAGCACGTGCATGTCCATTTAAGGTTAGGATCACACACACATACCCTTTCTGATAAGAAATTATATGACTGTTCATAGTATCTGTGTGTATGTGTGGAGTTGGGGTAGGAGGGAAGGACACTGCAATCTTAAAAGAGTCAGAGTTTCCATATATACCATTGTTGGGTTTGTACCCCAAAGAGATCATAGATAAACAGACTTGTATGAAAATATTTATAGCTGTGCTTTTTGTGGTGGCAAAAAACTGGAAAAGGAGGGGATGCCCTTCAATTGGGGAATGGCTGAACAAACTGTGGTATATGCTGGTGATGGAATACTATTGCGCTCAAAGGAATAATAAACTGGAGGAGTTCCAGGTGAACTGGAAAGACCTCCAGGAACTGATGCAGAGTGAAAGGAGCAGAACCAGAACATTGTACACAGAGACTGACATACTATGGTAAAATAGAATGTAATGGACTTCTGTACTAGCAACAATGCAATGACACAGGACAGTTCTGAAGGATTTATGGTAAAGAACGCTACCCACATTCAGAGGAAGGACTGCAGGAGAGGAAACATATAAGAAAAACAAATGCTTGAACGCATGGGTTGGGGTGGACATGATTGGGGATGTGGACTGGAAACTACCACACCAATGCAACTATCAACAATTTGGAAATAGGTCTTGATCAATGACACATGATAAAACCAGTGGAAATGGGCGTTGGCATGGTTGGGGGGGTGAAGGGGAAAGTAGGAGCATGAATCATGTAACCATGTTAAAAATGAATATTAATAAATGTTTAATAAAAGAGTAAGAGTTGAAAAGAGATTACATGTAATAACTCCCTCTTAGACTTAAGAGAGAGATACAGCCATTCATTATTTCTTTACAAGTTACCTCACTTTTACTTACTGCTCATTGAATTGGTTGGTCTATAAGTATTGACTGGAGACCTACCCTTTATCACAGAAATTGTTATAATCATAGGATCAGAATGTTAAAGTTAGAAGCCTTCATTTTTTAAATAATATTTTTCCAATTACATATAAAAAATTTTTAAGATTTTTTAAAATTTTGAGTTCTCAATTATCTTCCTTCCCTCTCCCCTCTCTGAGATAATAAGCAATTTTATGTAGGTGAAACATGTGCAATCATGCAAGACCTATTTCCATATTTGTCATGTTGTGAAAGAAAACACATAATCATAACTCAAAAAATAATAAAAAGTAAAAAATAGTATATTTCAACCTGTAATCAGGCTCTATCAATTCTTCCTCTGAGGTGGAAATTTTTTTTTTGTCAGGAGTCCTTTGGAATTGTCTTGGATCATTGTGTTGCTGAGAATAACTAAGTCATTCACAGTTAATCAATACATGATATTGCTATTACTGTAAATAATGTTCTGCTCCTTTGTTCCTTTCACCTTGCATCAGTTCATGTAAGTCTTCAGGGTTTTGTTAGAAGCTTTCTCAAAGAACATCTAGTCCAATGTATTCATTTTATAGATGAGGCCCCAGAGACCCACAGAAGTGAAGTCTTTTTATCCGTTACCCAGCTAGTAAGTAGCAGAGCTAAAGTTTGAACTTGGCTACTCTCACTGCAAATCCAGCAATCTGACTTCTGCTGGGGAAACAACATTCTCGTAAAGCTTAAATTTCAGTTCTTCTTTCTGGGATCATTTTTTTTCTTTGAAAGAGTTTTAATAGGAAAAAATAGAACCAGAAGACGTAGGATTTCAATCCTTCTTTAACATTTATTAACTATATAATCATGGAAAATGTCATTTAAGTTTGCCAAGCCTCTGTTTTTTCATCTTAAAGATGGGGATAATACATGTACTATATACCCCACTGGGTTCTTATGAGGAGTAAATTAAGTTATCTAAAGTACTTTATAACTATGTAAATATTGACTATTTTTATGAAAATAATAATAATATGATTTAGCAGAAATAGAGCAGGATTTATTGACAGAAGATCTAGGTTTGAGCTCCAACTATTCCACTTACCAGCTGTGTTATCCCAGGCAAGCCACTTCATAACTTCTAAACCTCAATTTTCTTATCTGTAAAATGGGGGCAAACATATTTGCATTATTTCTATCAAATGATTGGACTAGGAAAGACATTCATAAACTTTAAAACATAGTATATATTACCATTAAGGGGCTACTTTTGTTCATGCTTCAGAGCCTTTCCCTTGCTTCCCTTTATAATCTTCTTACACCTTAGTTAACAACATATAGTTGACTTCATGACAGTGGTCTCCATGAGCAAGACATTCCAACTCTTGGAGCTGGGCATTTTTTTCTGCCTGTCCCTCACATCTGGAATGCTCTCTCCCAGCTCCGCTCAGGGTACCAACCTCTCTGGCTTCCTATCAGTACCAACTGAATCCCACCATCTAGGGGAATTAACCCTTTTTAGTTCCAGTGCTTTTCTTTTTTAATTATTTCCTACTTATCCTGTATATAACTTGCTATTATATATTTTGCTTGCATATTGTCTTCCCCATTAAATAGTAAGTTCCCAGAGGGCAGGGATTGTCTTTTGCCTTCTTTTGTTTCCCATGTGCCTGGTATACATAATAGTGCTTAATAAATGTTTATTGGATTGAAAAAAATAAAAAAACTTAGTTATTGAGGTTAATAGAATGATAAACAATAATGTTTTCTCCCAAATTAATTTTAACTTATTAGTTAAAATATTAGGCATTAATACAAAGCATTAAAAATACTTTCTGCAAGTCATGTCAGGAACTGTCAGTCTTATTTATGATTCATTAATGTGTTAATGCCAGCATTATATACATATATACATATTTCTATTAATGAATATATGAATGAGAAAGTACTAATGGACTAAGCATTTACTAAATACTGGGGATGCAAATAGAAAAAGAAGACAATTCATGTTTTCAAGGTATTCCCACTTTAATTGGGTGATATGATACATAGAGGAAGGTTCAATTGAAGGATGGAGTAAAGGGTCTGGAAATGGTACAGTAGATGGCAAGCTTCAGAAGAACTTCGTATGTATTACAGTCTTTGCCCCCATTATCAGGGAATCTTGAGGGGACAGCTCCCCAATACTAGGAAGGACAGTGTGAGATTATAGATCAGAATATAATAGAGATTCTTGGTATTCTTTGGTACAGGTTGAGATGGAAGGCAGGGGAAGGGATCAGTGTCAAAGTTGGGATGAAAAAGAGGAAGTAGCAAGGGGTAAATTGAAAGTAGAATCTATATGGCTTGGTCTTAGGGAGTAGAAAGGTGATCTCACTTTATAACAGATCCATTCTATTGTTATAAGGTTTTGAAATTCAAATCTATATTAAATTTTATTTTTCATTTTTGTGCATATACTTCAATGATGCATGTTTTAGTGTATATATTTACATATATTTAATATAAATACGATAGTCAGACCAATATTAGTTTAGATATTTTGAAAGAAATCAGGGGCATTATTGAGAGAGAAAAAAAGATAATACTGAAACTTATTTGTTTTGAAAAAAAGTTTCATCATATCTTTACTAATTTTCCTTTAGTTTTCACTCTCCATTGCATTCATAGAAAAATCTTTCACTATGTGAGTTTCTATTACTCCTTCATTTAATCTCATCTCCTTTATTTCATTTTACTCTTCAGTGCATTTTTTCCTATGTGAAATGCAGTACCAACTCTATTACACCCTTTCTGCTCTGTAAATTGTTGTATGATGGCATTTTCCACCCACCATGTTCTCTGACTAAAAAGAATCTTTCCTTTTTTTTATATACCAGCTTTTTGCTTGAAATCATTATGGTCTCTTATAAAATCATCCTCCTTCTCAGGTTATTTCTCTGTTGGCTAATTACACATTTGCACTTATACTGCATATTGTTAGAAAGCAGGATTTGGACCAACAGGTAAAAGTTATAAGGAAAAACATTTCATCTTGCTTTTTTTAATAATTGTTGTCAAAAAACTTAATGGATGACTTCATGATAATTTATAAAGGGAATTCATACTTCAGGCAGAAGCTTTCAAGTTCTTCAAAACCTTGGCTTCTATGATTTAAAGAAAAAGGCAATTCTATGATAAAAGTACATTTTGCAAATTATTAGTTGAATTTATGGAAAATGATCTTGGAGTGACAGTCTTTACCAGAAGGCCTTCTTAAAGAAGTGGGGAATGAGATAATCTTTAAATTTCAGGTTAAGTTTAAACATATTAAGCTTTTAGTAAATACTTGTTAATTGGTTATTCATTATTAATTCTGTCACCTTTGTGTACTTTGTGTTTTATTTTAAATTAATGTAATAGCTTTTCAACCCATCAACCAACTAGCAAGCTTTTATTAAGCACTTACTGTATCCCAGACATTGTGCCAAGTTTTGGGGTATAAAGAAAGGAAAATAAACAATCTCAGTTCTAAAGAAGCCCCGAATCTAAAGGGAGGGACAACATATAAATATCTATGTAACAAAAAAAGAAGACAGATAAAATATAAATTGGAAACAATCTACTGAGGGAGGTATTTAAAGGGCTAGAGGGAGGTTTTTTGGGAAAAGATGTGATTTTAGTTGAGACTTGAAGGAAGTGAGGAAAGTTAGGAAGTGGACATAAAAAAGGAGACAAAGTTCCCAGGCAAGTGAAAAAGTCTGAATTTGGACATTCGATGAAGATGTATTCAGTTGATCCATTTTCCATTCACTGTAAGTTAGAAAATCATGGAAGAATCGATAGACACAAAAAAAGGAAACTTTTACTTTTTGACTTATGAGTATTCTACTAGAACATAAACTTCTTGATGTCAGGGACTACTTTACTTTTGATTTTGTATCCCCAGAATTTAGTATAATATCTGTCACAGTGGAGATGCTTAACAAAAACTTATTGATTGTTTTCATTGCCATCATGAGATAATGGACAACAAAAATTTTAATACATAAATATTTCTACCATTATAGATTACACAATGTGTTTCTCTGCCTAGTAGATGACCTTGATGAATTGTCGTGTTTAGACATGTGAACTTCTCCAAGTGTAGCTGGCTGTGCCTTGGAGGACAGAAATTCAATCGGTTAGTGGGTTAGAACCATAACCAGAAAATTTTATACCCTTATCAAGTAGTGAAAAATTTTCTTCAGTTGGGCACATGGAGCAGCAAGCAGGATGAAGCATGGGAAAGAATTCACCCCAGTTTTATCCTTGCTGTTTCAAATAATTATTCTTGCTACCTACGTGCTAAGTTCTGTTGTTTCTAACTTCAAAGGACTTTAAGGGCTATCAGCAATCTCTAAATCTGGTGCTTCTTCTACCCAACTCCCACTTTCAGCTCTATTCTGAGTTCGTCCTTTCTAGGTTGAAAGGATCTGGCAGAACTTAAAGTAATAGCCTTCAAGGTCCTAGGGTCACCTACATGTCTCAGAGTGATATCTATAGAGAATTTTACCAGAAATCCAATTAATTGTAATGTGAAACCTATTGGAATATATGGTAGTTTTAGAGCTAGATGAAGCCTTAGAGATCATGCAATTAAATCTCCTTTCATAGATGGCAAAAAAAATTAAGATGTTCAGTAATTAAGGTTACATAGAAAAAATCAGAGCCAGGCTTGTTAATAGTAAAATTTCAGTGTAATGTTGTTTTTTGCAGAGAGGAATTTAGTGTGTGGTCCTGGACTAAATCCGAGAGAATTTATCCTCTAAAATGCTGAATTATAAGTAATTCTCACCCATGAGACAATTTCACAGAAAGAAACCCTTAGGACATCAATAGAGGGAGGCTTTAGCATGTAGACTAAAAGAAAAACATATTATACTACCATATTTCACATGTCAATCATTTTTGTTTTGTTCTTCAACTTAAATAATTATTTCAGTATATTACAGAATAGTCCCACAAAAATCATCAATTAAATATAGTCAAATGCATGTCAAAAACATTTTAAAGAAATACTTTCAAATTGTCACTCTCTCTTGGATTTCCATAAAATGTTGCTCTGGCAAAATAAGGTTTCAAAATATGTTTTTGCTACTAAAAATCCTGAAGTACTTCTCTCCTGCAGTGATTGATTTTATAAGGAAACGTTTAAAGAGGAATTTAAATGTAAAAGGTGCAATTTGAAACACATTTTCATGTGTCAAGTTTTGACAATGACCTTTTAAAACGTGTAAGCAAGGGATTCCTCTCTAATCATTTCCTTAAAGTTAACTATGTATTGGACTTTTTCTTGCAATAAAAATATACTTTATTTTGCAATAGAATTTCCATTTATTATTATGACATTTTAATGATCTTTATGAGGTGGACTTATACAGATGTTGGGTTTTTTTCCTTTGGGGGAAGGGAAGTTCAGTTTTCTATTCTTCAGGCTTAGACATTTTATTCCCTAATAAACATGAAGAAGAAAGCATTTTTTCCAAACTTTATAGATAAAGACTAATTAACCATTTTTGAAACTGAATTTCTTTGTCAACAGACTGTAAACATCTTAGAATTTAGGCAGCCATAAAAAAAAGATAAAGGAAGAGGGAAAGTTCTTACAGTATTCCCCTAGTTCTCCTCACTGTTTCTTCCTACTTAAGATGTGAAGCCTCAGTCACATTGCTATCTGATACAGATTCAGCTTAAATGCATTGTCAGAAAACCAATGACAAAGTTTAAACAATAGATGCAAAGAAAATTGTCAGTGCCTAGAACCCTCGGCACTTGATTGCTAGAGTTGTGCTTACTGTACAGATTTCTGCATCACCAATTTCTAGGCAATAAAAAGTGTGTGCTTTTTAGATGAGAATATGTAATAGAACCTTCTTCTGCTTTAAGTTGCAGAGCAAAAGGAGGGGAGAAAGTACATTGTCCATACATAATGTGGAAAGCTGTCAGATTTTTTTTAAAAAGGAAACTATTTGTATGATGTTGTGTTGCACTAAAAATGTTTTATAAACACTTCAGAGACCTGTGATTAAATAGTATTTACATTTTTTTTAAATGACCAAAATGATATTTTAATCTGACCTTTGTTCAGTGAGAAGTACCTTACAGAATTTTTTCTCAATTATTTTAAAGCTGTAAGTAAATTGATGAAAGCTGTTAATTTTCATCTGGTTTTTTATCATTTAAAGACCATATTCTTTTTTAGTTAAAAAGTCTAATATTTAAAATGATTTATTATTTTAAAATTACTTTTGTTAGTGTGTCTTCAGGCCAAAAATTAGTCATTCAACATGTACAAATTAAAAAAAATGACATATGACTTTCTAATTAAATTGTTCTCAATAGCACTATAACTTTCATTTTATGAGCAGTTTATATTTAATAGATGCAGCAAGGGATATAAGGCAGGAGAGAGAGAGAGAGTGAGAGAGAGAGAGAGAGAGAGAGAAACAGACAGACAGACAGACAGACAGAGAGAGAAGTCAGAAACAATAGATTAGGAAATGCCATTAAGTTTGTATGTGAAGATATCTTCTTCATCCATGTTATTTTTTTCCATTTTGAGTATGCTGATCATGTCTGAAGTCACACATTTGCAGATGTGTGGAACTCAGAAGAATACAGATTAGAGTTTTGACTATTTTGGGCTGTTAAAAGTATATCCCATGACATGTTTTACAGTATTCCATCAAGCTTAGTGAATTTAATTAACCCCTTAATGTTTCCATTTTCAAGTGGAAATATTATTTGAAAATGTGTGGAGAGTAGGGACTTGGAAAAACCGAGTTCCAGTATTAGCTCTGCTACTTTCTAGACTATAAGCAAGCTCAGTAGGGTAAATGCACCAACAAGGTCAGCAGGTTTTCTGAGTTTTAGCTTTCTTATCAAACAAAGGCAATACTATTGATACTACCGGCTGCCTCATGCATCAGGATGCTCCATATAAATCTGAACTATTAGTCACACTTTACAGGGAGGGTTTCAGGACCAATGAGGAATAGAGACTGCACATTTATTTTCATTGGCATTGAGAACTCTCAGATGAAGAAACTCACTCTAGCAGTGTAGACTAACGTCTCTGCAGCCTAAGAATCTTAGATGCTTAGAGCACTGAAATGTTAAGCTAGGTTATCCTGATTTTGTAAGCACTTTTCTATCCACCAAATTATACTGAATCTTAGGACCGTAAGACAATGAGCCTTGTTCTCTTCTAGAATTTTTGTTTATTTTTTTTTCAGTTGTGTCAGATTCTTCATAATCACATTTGTGGTTTCTTGGCAAAAATAGTGGAGTGGTTTGTCATTCCTTTCTCCTGCTCATTTTACAGATGAGGAAACTGAGGCAAATAAGATTAAGTAAGTTGCTTAGGACCACAGCTAGTAAGTGCCTGAGGCTGAATATATGAACTCAGATCTTCCTGATTCTAGGTCTGGCACACTACTGTGCCACCTGACTAGTTTTTAACTTTTAGTGTTCAGAAGAGAATAATATACCCTTTCTCTGAGGAAGTCACTGTCTTTTTTGTTTGTTTTTTTTTTATTCAAGGTGCACCATGATTCTGGGAAGCTATGTGAAGTGATATGCCTATACTGATCATTCAGAGCATTCATTCTTAATCTAAGGTCCATGTAGTACCATGTAGTTTTATGAATAGATTTCAGAAGGCCTGGGAATTTGAATGGGGAGGGGGACAAGCTTACTTACACAAACTTCTGACATTTAGATTTTCTTTTAATTATAAATTTAAAAAATGACTACCACTGCATTATTTTGAAAAGGGCTTTCCTAGTCTTCTAGAGAGGTCCAGGATGCAAAAAATGGGTTAAGAGCTTTTGATCTAAGTGAGTTTGAAGGCCTGGGTGGAAAAAAATGAGTTGAAGGACACTTCTTCACTTTGTGGAAATACACTCTGAAAGTTCTAGTTAATTATCAGTAATGGAGAAGGCCCAGTAGCCCCCTTCTTTATTCATTGGGCCAAGAGGATCTCAGGCAAGGAGAATAGCTTAAGAGTGAATGAAGCCTGTAAGTAATTTCCTCTTTTACCCTGTAATCCACATCAAATTTCAAAGAGCTGATCCTGATAACTAACCCCAGTGTCTTTTTATTCTTGGTCTTGACCATTCGAGAATTTCCTCTTCTAATCTGAAAAGGACTGGAGAGAGGTGTAATGCGAATTATGAAGATTTAGAAAGTACAAGTTGATTCAACCATGACACTACTGAACCAAGTGGTACTGAACCTTTTGTCAAGGCAACCTGCCCTGTATACTCCAGTCAATATTCCCTATCGTGACTCTGAGGGCCTTTGACTTAACAGGTATTAATAGAAATTACCCACACAAATCCAGAAAATACTGGAACACATTTTCCTTTACTCTGATTCTAAGAATAGAGGAAGATCCATGCTACTGATGAAGCTTCTGTTTCCTAGGGCTGTCCTAACATGAACATTAACAAGTTAGTCTTTAGTCACTTGGCCTAAAGTTTCTCCAACCTAGAGGAAGAATTGCTATGATTTAAACACATTACTTGAAGACTGCATTTAGCAATGTATTTTTTTAAAGTTCTCTAGGGATCTGATCATGTTTGGGTGGATTGTGTGATTAATTAAGTGCAGATGGCTCTGTGCTCATACAAGAATTTTACATTGTTAGGGGAAATTGAATAGATAAAGTAAAAATAGACTTCTTTGCCATTTTGCTAAGGACAAGTTAAATGATTCATCTTCAGATTGTCTGCCCTTGCCATTAAATTGATGGGGGTGTTATGTTATGATAGTTCCTCGTATAATTAACTTTGGTTTGGATATGAGATCATTTATTTGGTGAACGCTGCTCAGATGACTTTTAACGTGTAGAACTTCACTGACAGAAGTTAAAGTGATTGAAAGGCAATATTTAGGCCTGACTGAGAATCTCTTCTTTAAAAGACAAAATCTCATGAAAAATTTCTTAAATTATAAAGACTCTGAACCTCCTTCTGTGTTCCTTTTTTTTTAGTCCCCAAACCAAATGCCAAGTTTAATGATTTAGCGTTTTGTGGTAATGGAATAAACATTAATCAAACGTATCCAATGTGATCATGATTTCTTTTAAAGAAACTCTAGGGAAGCTTTGTGAAAACTTGAACCTTTATAGCAACACAATTAAAAATACACTATACAGAACATCTAAAAATACTAACATTTCCCATGTGTCTATTATTTGATAAAATCTTTATAGTCAGAATTTAAAATTAGAAATGACTTGGTTTTTCCCCCTGTTTTATCCATTTATTCATTCAACTAGAATTTTTGAAGTTACTAGAAGGTATTCTTGATAAAACACTGTGTTTGGAATGGTAGAAAGACAAAAGTAAAACATTCCTTTTCCCTAAAGAGAAGTTTTGTGTTTTCTTGAGGAAAACCCCATGTACATATATAGATTCAATAGAGCATATATAAAAAGTAATTTGGGGAGACTGCTTAATGCTAGTACATTCCATTGTGTTGTTTATCTCCATTTTATCCAGTTTATATCTCGTTTGAACAAAGTTGTTAGAATGTTATCTTCCTCAGTAGATTGTCATCTTCTTGAAAGCTAGAAATATTTTTTCTTTTTTCTTTTCTTTGTATAACCAGTGTTTAAGATATATTACATGCTTAATACATACGTACTGACTTATTTCAGGCGGAGAAGGCACTGAGACAAAAAGGGATGGAAAGATGGAACCATCAAAGTCTTTCAGTCAGAAATGGCCCTTGAGCTGAGCTTTAGAGGAAGCAAGGTAGAAGAGAAGGAAGTGAGGAAGGAATGCCTTTTGGGCATTTGAATGGTCTGTGTAAAAATTCAAGGATGAAGATGAACAGCTGTATGCTTGATGACTATAACAGCTGGCTATAAATTCTAGCCATAAAGCACTACTCAGCCCTCTCTTTTTCCTGCTACCACTCAGGCAGATACCCTCAGATCCCTCTTCCCTTTCTAGTTCTGAAATCACAATGAAATGAACTCTTTGTTGATGGGAATACATTTTGTCAATCTATTCACTGTATGGTTCCTCTCACAACTCTTGTAACTCTTCAAAACAAGATAACCTTCCTTGGGTGCCTCTTCCTTGTGCATACTGTCAACCTCTTTAGAACACAGGTTCTTTGAGAGCAGGGAATACCTTCTACTTTTGTGTTTGTGTTCTCAAAACTTGGCACAGTGCTTGGCACAAAGTGAGTTCTTAATGCTTTTTTTCTTCCCTCAATCATTTAGTATGTATGAAGAATTTCATTTTTAGCATGACTGTACAGAGGATGAAGGGAATGAAATAAACCTTGAAATGTAGGCTGGAGCCAGATTGTAAAAAAGTTTTAAATAACTATAACTTTAGGTGAATGAATGGTGTGATAGAATTTACTTCTAGACACCAAATGGCACCAACTACAGAGATTTGGAGTCTTTGAAAACTCAGCACCTAAATATGCACTGGCATAATAAAGTAAAATACATTTCTGTGAATCAGTTAGGAACCTTTGAAAAGGAACTCTGGTAGGGCAGTGCACATTCAAGTTATTTTTGTTTTTCACACTTTGTTTTTATTTGTTATTATTATTATTATTAGAATGTTCTTTTGAAAAGTTCCATGAGTATTTGGGAAGGTGACACAAGTGATCGGACTTTTAAAAAAAGTATATAACTTTGAAAATGATATAACCATCACTACTCCCCTGAGAATACAAGTTTCTTACCTGCAAACTATATATTTTATTAGTACTCTGGTCCTGATAGATTAATATAAATAACAAATAATTCAAAGATTACGAATGATACCTAAATCGATTTAGGAATTTGATTCTTTCAGCTTGGGAACATCCTTTCACAGCAAGAAGCAGCAGTATGCTACTGTGGTGAGAAAGCAAAAGCATTCTGAAGTCAATAATACTTGAATGAAGGGTGTTCAAGAAATCTAAATCTTTAGCCAGTGGACTTTTCTCAGTGACTCATACTTATTTGCATAGCGCTTTGAGGACAGTTAAAGGCTCCCCCCACCCCAACAACCTTGTCAGGTGCATTGTTTCTTATTAATTTTGGATATGAGGGAATTGTCATTCGGAGACTTTAAATAACTGGCTTCTGATCACGTGATCATTGTCTGAAGCAGCATTCAAACTTAAGTCCCTAACTTCGACTCCATTTTTCAAACTACTGTAGTACACAGTTTCTCAGTATCTAATAGTTCAGTGGAAATTTAAGAGTTTAAGAGTTGGAAAGTGTGAGTTAAGAGACCCAGTTCTCCTCATTATTTCAGTGACCTTGGTCAACTTATTTTTGTGAGTACTTACATCCCCGAACACACAAGGCTGTTGTGAGGAAAGAGCTTAAAGTGGTATATAAAGATGCTGTTATTCTTATTAGGAATAAGAAAATAAAACGTTTAAAATGTGATGCTTCAGACTGAGAAGTGAGCAAGGAGAGAGACAGACTCTTTAATGTGAATACAGTCCTTTTAATGTGTTTAGTGTGACCTGCTCGTTTTTTTCTGGAAATTGGCAGTTGCACAGTGGAAAACTAGAGCAGACTTTCTAGGTGGTCATAGATGAAGATCATTCTGTGTTTGTATTGTTAACCATATAATGTGCACTGTTAAATACAATTCACTGTTTGATCCTGTCACAGAGAGAAGCTGCCTGCAATGACAGTGTACTGGATTTGGAATTAGCAAGACCTGGGTTCAAAACATTTCTTTAATATTCAATGGCGATGTGACCATGGGCAAATCACTTTATCTCTTTGAGACTCCACTTCCTGTCTGCCAAATGAGGATAATACTTGTATTACCTCCATAGAATTATTATGACTGAATCAGACAATACACGTGGAATGTTTTTTTAAACTTAAAACATTTATATGTGTTTGTAATATATGTGTATACATTACAAACATGACACACGCGTAATGCATGTGGTATATTATAAAACCTACATTTTAAGGATTTACATCCGACAGTCCTATGAAGACAATGATGGAGATTCATAGAAAACTCACTGACCAATTTATATTTTTAAAAAGATGTGCCCAGAAGTTGAAAGGAATGACAGAGGTAACAAAGGATGAAATCTAAAATATGAAATCATGCTATAAAAATAGCATCAGTAGTTTTAAAGCTCAGAAATAGCTGAGGCTGGGGAGGGAAGTTAAGCACAATAAAAATGTGTTTCTTTAAAGCTCTAAGGAAATGAAACAATGTATAGGTGTACAACTCGGGGTGGCTGGAGCAATGATGATTAAAGGCAAAGAGGATATATAACTGATTTATTATTCTTTTGTTGTTTTGGTTTTTTTTTTTGCCAAAGAGGATGATGTTTTGATTTAAAGAGACAGAACAAAAAACACCAGTTAATTAGGAAGTTAGTACTAACAATAAATGAGAGATAGTAGGATGTGGTGCAGTGCCAGGCTAGGAGTCAGGAAGATCAGAGTTGAAATCTTACTAGCTATATGACCCTGGACAAGTCACTTAATCCTGTTTGCCTCTGTTTCCTCATCTATAAAATGAGCTGGAGAAGGAAATTGCATACTACTCCACTATCTTTGCCAAGAAAACCCCAAATGGGTAAGGAAGAATCAGATTTGATTCAAATGACTGAACAACAAGGAGTTAGAGAGCAAACTGCCCTTGAAGGAAAAGGAACTGATCCAGAAGAGTGACATCTTCGGGCAGTGAAAAAACTGGTGCATGTGATTTCCTGTGCACTCTGTGAGTTATATCTGAAGTACTGTTGTGAACCAGAAAGGTACTTCAGGCCTGGAGAAGGGTAGAAGTCTCATTTTTCAAAAAAAAGAGAGGATAGTCTTCAAACTAAAATGAGTGAGCTTTAATTTAATTCTTGGGCAAATTCCAGAATGTATTATTAAAGTGATGATTAGTTAACATCTAGAAAAGGAAATGATGCCCCCAAAGAACTAAGAAGACAAATATATATTTTCCCAGACTAACCTATTTCCCTTTTTGGCAGTTGTAGTGGACTGAAAGTATAATAATAGTCAAGAATGTGATGGAGTGAAAGTCATTTTGGGCTACAGTCACAGAGGCATAACTTCCTGGAATAAAGATGTGATAATACCACTGATAACTGCCACATCTAAAATGTAGAGCTTTCTGTACTGAGGACATGCCTTTAGTAGTAATAATAATTATAACTATAATAATGAAAATAGCATAATAGCTAAAACTTACATAGCACTTTAAGGTTTTCAAAATGCCTTGCATATTTTGTCTCCTTTGATTTTCATAACATCTTTGTAAGCTAGGCACTATTATTACTCTCATTTTGCATTTGAAGAAACTGGGACTGAAAGATATTAAGTGATGTGCTCTATATCACACAGATAGTTAGCCTCTAAAAAAAATTGAAACTCAGAATTTTCTAACTTCAAGTACAGTGTTTTATCCTCTACATCAAGTGTTAAGAATCTTTTTTTGAGTATGCCATTGAACCCTTTGGCAGTCAAGTGAACCCAGAGGACCCCTTTTCAGAACAATGTTTTTAAATGCATAAAATAAAACATGCAAGATTATAAAAGAAAGCAATGATATTAAAATAAAAATGTAACTTCTTTTCCTATTTAGGTTCATAAGTGCTCTGACATCCATAAATCCCTTGAGGGTTTATAGATCCCAGAGTAGTAATATACACTGTTCTATACAAGCTATCTGACTTAAAGGAAGTATATTGATAAGCTGAAGAAAATAAGGAAAGGCCCATCTAGAATAGTGAAGGGTCCTGAGTCAATCATATAAGAAGCAATTTATTTTGCTTTGTCTGGTGAAAAGAAGACTAGGTGGGAGTGAGATAAGTGATAAATGTATTTGAAAAGCTTTTATGGAAAAAAAGAAATGCTTTTATGTAGGGGAAGAACTTGGTTCTCATTCTGATTGATCTCAGAGGGCAGAACAAAGATCACTAGATAGATGTTTCTCAAAATTATGATTAATATAAAAGTGAAATAGGCTGCATTGGCAGCTAGTGGGTTCCCCTTATTGGAAGTCTAGAAGAGCCCAAATGGCCATGTGATGTATGTGATGTAATAAGGATTATTTTTAGGGTATGTGTTAGAAAAAATGGCTACTTGGGGCTTTTCAGTTCCAAATTTCTATCATAAGTAAGTTGTGTGTAGTAAAAAAGAGTTTGGGAGGCATTATTATTATTGTTCATTCTTCTGACTTTTTAATTTGTATAACCACATCTCACAGGATCATAGATGAAGGCTGGAAGGGACTAAGAGAAAGCATCGAGTTCAACCACATCATATTACAGATTAGAACATTGAGGCCCAGAAACATTAAGAGGCTAGACCCACACAGATACCAAAGGGCTGAGGCAGGCTTTCAAGTCCACTGTTCATGACTACAAGTTGTTGTCTAGTACTCTAGCCTGTGTAGCATTGAGCTCCCTGGTTATCGAGATAGAAATAGAGCTAGGGCAAGTTGTTATCCAATAGTTCTTTTATGTTTAATGTTTGATATTATTACACAGATGGATAAAATGACTTAAAATTGAATAAAAATGTTAAGATTTAGACTTAATGAATGCATCTTTGGGAGAACTAAGAATGGACAAGATGGCTGGAGTAATATGTGTACCTCTATAATTCCTGTACAGTTTTAATTTCTTATTCTAGGTCTTTACATTTTGAGAGCTTTTCATCCCACATAATTTGGAGGCTATGAGTCTTGATGGAATGATATTTATTTAAAAATTGTTCTTAAATTTTGAGGGAGTCAGTATTGTATGGGAAATATTGTGGACAATTGCATATTTGATTAATTTTCAAAGGCATTTTGAGATTTGCTATATAGAAGTGTAGTATTGGTTAGTTTATAAAGAATAGCAAACTTCTATTATATAATCTAGATATGGGTTCAGATTCTTTCTGGCCCCAAATTCTGACCACTTGGATCTGTATTAAGTAGTTGCTAAATTTTAACAATCTTTTGTTATATGTGACAGATTCTAATGGTACTTTACAAAATCTAAACCAGTCACTAAGTTCATACTCCTTAAAGATGAACTCTTCTATTGCTTTAGGTGGCAATGGCTTTATATTGTAATATTATAATAAACCCCATCATTTCTATAGAATCATGTCTTTGACTTAATCATTTATTGACTGCTAATTTGTTGACATATTTTTGGTTGGGTTTGTGTTGATGTTGATTATAGAGACATTTTGATTGCTACGCTTTTTTATTTTAGATCTTTGATATCATTTGATAAATCAATGGTGGGTTCTTATTATCAGACTTGAGTTTTACTCTGTGCAGAGAGATTTGTTTGTTCCAGAAATATTTCTTTAAGGATTTAAATTGTCTACATTGTGAACCAAGAATACCTATCAGTTCATCCTCTATGTTGCTTTAGGTTGATGGGACCTATGTTTTGTTAGCATTATATGAATTCTTATTAGGGTATTTTCTAAGCCTGCTGTCACCCATTTTTCTATTTTTAAAGTATATCTTAAAGGCTAGTATTGTGAAGGTGTTGAATGTTCTAAATGTGTTTTTCCCATAGAGCTTTGGCCTCATAAAAACAATAAATCTCTTGACATGCACAGCCACAACTTTTTCCTTGATAACTTTGTGCTCTGTGTTATTTTTGTTATCAGCTCTTTTGAAGGGCACTATCACCTCTATGAGTTAAGCATAAGTTTTGAATTACCTTTTATTCAGCTATATATTATTCTTTCACCCATTCAGGAGCTAATCCAACACCTTAGATTTTTTTCACTATGGCACATGCTGGAAAGGGTGTGCATTAGATAAAAATATACTGTCCAAAGAATAGAATAGTTAGTAATTCCACAAGTACTAACTTCTACAATGTAAAAGAATTCTAGGACATTATTCCTTCTATCTGTAGGTACTAGACTATCAGAATAGTTCTGTCTTACTCAGGAGTAAATTTGATTTCTGGAACGTACCCTATCTTCTCATAATAAGGTACGTTCTAGAGCTATGCTTACATAGACTCTAGACAATTTTATTACTATGTTATGGAAACATTTCTCTCTCAGGAAATGTGGTTGTCTCCCTCAGCTTCGGGAATGTGGTTTCACTGTGGAGTGTTAGATTTCCATTGTGATGTTCAGTGATAAATGTTCTCTATTCATAAAGAACCAGTTATTTGCTCATAATGGTTCTGTACTCAATATATGAATTTCATTTTTTAATGAGGATTTAACAATAACCAGAGTCACAAAACCCAAACCAACCACATAAACACATTTTTTTGCACATATCTTCATGGTATATGACTTTGAATTCCATTGAATAACTCTTGTATATTGATGTGTGAAAACAAAAGCTTAAGAAGGATAAAATGCATATCCTGGAGGCATTCTTCACATCACTTGAAGTCTTCTTCCACAATGTTCAATTTTTATGAACAGTTAAATTAAGTAATAGATAAATTGAGTTAAACTAGAATCACACAATATTTTAGCAACTAGTGATGAAAAAGGTTAGTCCTTCAAATGTAAGGAGACATTGCATCCAGTGGCCCAAGGAAGGTCTTTGGAGGACTGATTCATACAGACAAATTCTTTCTTTTGGCCAACTCCCTTAATAACAAACTTATGAGAGTGCCATCTCACTATTAGCATGCTATGGAACCACAGCCCTCCAGCTGGATAGAATCTAAGAGACTCTCTAATCCAGTGGTTCCCAAACTTTTTTGGCCTACCTCCCCCTTTCCAGAAAAAAATATTACTTAGCACCCCTGGAAATTAATTTTTTAAATTTTAATAGCAATTAACAGGAAAGATAAATGCACCTGTGGCCATCACTGCTCCTCTGGATCACTGCAGCACCCACCAGGGGGCAGGGGTGCCCACTTTGAGAATCACTGCTCTAATCCAATCACATTCTTTTATAATTTAGGAAACTGAGGCCCATGTGCCTTGTCCCACATCTCAAAGCATTAGAAACAAAACTTGAACTAAGATCCTCTTACTATAGAATCAGTAGTACTCTTCCCCCTCTTAATATACTGTGTAAAGCACCAAGTTTCAAATTTACTTTGTAGAGAGAGAGATCTTGTATTGGTTAATTTAGTTTAAAAAAATTAAATGAGTAAATTTAAGTGAATGGCAGTTGTAAAACCTTTGCGAGGCAAGTCAAAGACTATGTTCTGAATGCCATACCCTGCATTCAGGAATATCTTATTGTGTTTTATAGCATCAAACAACCCAGCATTGCACAACAGTATGTCATGAAAAAAAGGTCAGAGCAGTGTGCTGTGTGTGTGTGTGTGTGTGTGTGTGTGTATTTTGGTTTGTTGTTATTCTAGCTGATAAATCCCTTTCGTTGCTGAAAATAGCTGCTTTGCATTCCTATAGGGATGCTTTGTGCATTTTTATGAAACTCTCCAGCTAGTCACTCTGTGTTTTTACTTCCTTAAAATATTTATATTTTCCGGTGAGAAGTTTCCATGTACAGGCAGGGCTTTTAAACAGCAGCCGTTCTTTGTAGCCATTGTACAAAAAGTGCTGCCCTTGTGCTATGTATGCAACTGGGAGAAGTGTGAGGGAGCATAACATAAATCTGCGAAGGAGATTCTTTTGGACTCCTGGTATTCCTGGACAGACTCCCAGTTTTTGAATGAGCCAGGTCGACCCTTACTTTTCTGGTGGTAACAGAAGCCTTTAGCCAGAGAATAAAGAATTAATTCCCTTTAAGAAGCAACTGGATTTCTCCCTTTTGCATTATGGTTCTCTTCATTTTCTGGGTCTTGCATTTTGCATAGAAGCGCAAAGAGACGTTTTAAAATGGAAGAGCCGAACCCAACCTTGGAGTATGTCTGTGTCCACAGATGACAACACAATGCATCCATTAAAAGAAGTGAGCCTCAAAGAGAAAATGAGTATAGCACATGCTGTGGTTACTGGGTAGTATTTACAATGAATTTAAAAGGGGAAATTGCTATTTGTCCTCAGCAAGCTTCTTGGCACATTTTTATTCATAGATTTGATAACATTTGTTAACCTAACAGTTCTCTGCCGGTAGAGATTTCCTAGCCACAGTATGGATGCACTGATGCTCTCCCCTCCTTCCCCCCTCCCCCCCCCCCGCTCCCTCTTCCTCCCTCTTTTCTCCTCCCCCCTCTTCACTGTGATGCCTCTGTCCTTTGGTATTTTTCATAGCTTGACATGCGGCAGTAATGGTTCTATTAGCTGCCGCATTTCTGCTGAGCTGGCTGTTTGTAGGGAGCATGCCGTCACCAGGGTCTTTCTGCGGTTCCTTATTAGTATGTGCCCTTTACAGACTCTGCAGGAGCCATCACCCAGAATTAAACATTTTCTGCTAGACCTGTCCTTACTCTGTGCAGAATGATTATAGTCCATTATGCCACCTTCTTGTTGACAGTCACATACTGCTGAGATTACAATACAATCCCTGCAAATTTAAATATGATGCTACCTGGGTGCGTGGAGTCTTTGATAACGATAACTGTTAGAAGAGATTCCTTTCAAGGAACAGAATGTGATAAAGACTCCTTGAAATCACATTAGGGGGACTTCCATTTCTGACTGGATTGATCATATCAGCAGCTAGAGTCAAGGTATTTGGATTAAAAAAAGAAAGAAAGAAAGAAACATATGGAAGATAACGGAGAACATATACAATGGGAGTGGAGATGCAGAATGAAAAGCAGCCCCCCATCATGGGAAATTCTAAATCCTTTTATTTTGCTGTGCTATTTTGAATTTCCTGTTGAAAATTTCTTTTTCAGCTTTTCACAGTAGAAGTTGTTTTGTCATGTTCCTAGAGTTGGAATGAGAACCTATAATCTGGAAAAGTAGCAAGTTGGGAGGTTTCTTAGAATTATTATTCGTAGTAGAGGCAGACCCTCCCTTGACACTTCTCTGGCTAATAATCAGGTAATTAAAAGGAGATTTCTATTACTGCTCATACACATTTCTTTTCCAACTCCTTCTCCTCCTGAGAATTTACCCTGTTTTAACTTTTCTTTCCTGTAACTTGAGAATCACCACTTTGTGCCATCTGTAGGTCTTAGGGGATTGAATAAGAATCTGAATTGTTTCCCGAGTATCTATTCCAGGTAATAATGTGACAGAATACCACCGCATCCTCAGGACTATGAGAGTATTGTACTGACTTCCCAGGAAACTTTAGATTGACATCTTTAGCAAATTTCCTGAGGAAAAGAGCTAGAAAGATTTTCTTTGAAAAACAATTTTATAATTATACCAATACTCCAAAAAGCATTTTCTCTAAAAATATTAGTTGGCATTTTTAATATTATATTACTAATTCCTTTCCCCCGTCACTTCTGTTTTTCTTAATTATTTTGTGAATGATGAACAAGGAATATAAATTACAAGTAATAAAATGTTCCTGTATGGGCTTTGAAAACTTGCCAATTTGGCTAAAGGCCCAACTGCTTTGTTCCATTTCTCTGATGCTAAAATTTCTAATCTCTATTTGTAGAATTTTTTTTTAACTTTTCTAAACCTTAACCTTCTGGAATTTATATTTCTACTATACAGCTATTATTCCTTCCCTCCCACTTCCCCCCTCCCATATTTTGTTCACAAACCTTCAAGAATCCTAACATGGATCAATGCCACATTAAAATTTGAGGACCTGTTTCATCAGAGCCACATGTTTCATTTACAAAGGATTGTCAGCAAACCAAAGAGGAAGAGAAGAAAAGAAAGATGTCGAAAATCATTCTTGTTGTTTCCGCTGATCCTGCTAAATGACTACTTTGGCATCATGATCTACTTTCTACCCTTAAGCAGGTTCTGAGTCTAGCCACTGAAAGTATAAACGATTCAAGTGACCAAGAAAAGAGAAAGGTTGTCTTGTTAGGGAGAGACTGAGAAGGTAGTTCATGTGCTTAAGTCTCTGAATAAGTTCTAGCATATCATATGATATTAATAAAACATTACAGAGTTATTTCCCTTTTCTGCTCTAGAATTCTAAAATTGTAGGTCAAACTAAGTCAAGCATTGACTGGGCTTGGGATCAATGATAAATAGAATGGGGAAGCTTCCAATACCTTAGAGGAGTTTCTTATCTGACTTTTGTGAATGTGGAAATTTCTCCTAGTGTGTTTTTCTTGGCTTCTGGCTTGACTCTGCTCTGAAAGGCCTCTTGTTACTGTTTTTTTTAACTGCACTAGAGGCTCTTTTCCAAATCCCTCATCCATAGATAGCCTATTAGCCGATTAGGTTTTGGACCTCATGATAAATGTCAAAGGGAGTCTTCAGGTGCCAGTTCTTCTGTGACTAAAATAATTGTAATTTCAGTGATTTTGAACTTAAGAGGTTAAGCTTGATTTGATTTCAGAACCATAAATATATAAAGTAGAACAAGAGTGATTGAGAGTAGGGTAGTGAAAAATATGACTTCTTTCATTGAAATTCCCAAGGAAATGCTATATTTATATTGATAAAACCCACAGCATGTACATAATTAGTATTGCAGTTTTCACACTTTAATTATGGAGAAACTAATACTGGGACAATTTCTGAACAACAATAAAAACTAGAAACTAAACAAAAATAATAAAAGCTTACCAATAATCCTCAGTCCTCTTGAGCTACTACATGACTTCTGATTCAACTAACTTCATCCAAGAGGATTAGCTGATTTTGCCAGTGGATGGTATCCAGATCCCAGCAGGACATAATGCCTGAGAAAAGTCTATTCCAGATAACATCCTGTCCTGAAACAGAAGGCTGAAAAGTTTTCTTTCTTTGTTATACTTGGGATGGGATAAACTCACTCAGGAATGCTCAAAAATAAAATAAAAAAAATATTACTAGTAAAGCAGGGTATTTTATTTTACCCTGTAAAGTCTCTAAGAAAATTACAAGATGTCTCAAAAAACTTAGTGAAGTTTTGAGTTATTAAATCAATTGAAGCTTGCCAGGGAGATCAGAGTGGGTAACCTTTTGAGAATTCATAAGAATCATTATCTCTCTCTGTTGATTATGTTATATTCTAAGACTAGCTTTCTAATGCAACTTTATCTATTTCTATTTGTCCTACACCTCCAAAAAATAGTTGGCTACTAAAGTACAAACTCATTTTAATATTGGCCTTTTGGGAATATAGTCAGGAATTGTAATTGCTTTCTCTTTATCATGTTTCAAATCTTTTAAATATTAGATAATTTTGATCATCTAAATCCCTATATCCTTTCCATTAATGGGACTAATTAAAAATTGGCATATAATTTAGATGCCCAGAATCTTAGTTTTGAAATTTAGCTCGGGGGCCATATACTTCAATTCATACCTACACAAAAGTCTTCTCTACAACAGGTGTAATGAGTGGTTGATTCTGCCTTTGCTTGATGGCTTCTAGTGACAAGGAAGCCATAACCTCCTAAGGATGTCCATTCCATTTTTAGACAACTCTCATATCTAGGAAGTTTTTCTTACCTTAAGGCTAAATTTGTCACTAAAATTTTCACACCTTTTTCCTAGTCCTGCCCACTAGGATCACATGGAACAAGTTGATTATTTCCTTTTCCACATGACAGTTTTTCAAATACCTGAAGACAGATACCAAATCACTCTGAAGCCTTCTCGTCTCTAGGTTAAACATTGAGGTTTCAAGATATACTCCTGTATCCAGATCCTTGCTTCATTCACATTTTACTTCTCTAATGGTTCCTATTCATCTACATTGACCCTGTCAAATAGAAAGAACACATTAATAAAAAGAGCCTGAAGGTGTGTGATGACTGTCTAGAGTAGAACTTGAATTTGCCATTACATTTAACTAGGTGATGGATGATGAAGCCCAAAAAGTTAGCATCTTTCTAATCTACCATTTTAGAGGCATTCAATGATGTTAAAGCTATCCTTTTCATCACTGCTCTAAGATCTGTGCCTAAAGTTGATAAGGTAGAGGGAAGACTAGTATTCATTTCTCTTTGATCAGTTTTCAGCATTAGGTTCATATTCAGAATCATTGGGTTTTTAGGACTCATACATGTGTTGCTCAGTCCTTTTTTTGGAGCCTGGCCAG
Organism: Gracilinanus agilis; assembly: GCF_016433145.1. Taxonomy (NCBI): domain Eukaryota; kingdom Metazoa; phylum Chordata; class Mammalia; order Didelphimorphia; family Didelphidae; genus Gracilinanus; species Gracilinanus agilis. The sequence continues at coordinate 186,404,736 of NC_058135.1, read as the reverse complement.
AGCTGAGGAGAATCCTTGATTCACAAGATTCATTTTTTGAGGAGAAGGGTGCTTTCTGATCTCCCTGTGCTCAGAGATCTAGGTGCCTTTTCCTTTGAACCCAGAAGTATTTATGAATCATGATCCACTTGCTGCCATCATCATCTTGCTAGTTGTGAAAAAGAGAATCAAGTACATGCTTTTATACCTTTATCTTGAGGCACAATATAAGAACTAAATATTTTAAATGAATTAAAAATAAACCTTAAAGTATTTAACATTTGTCTCATACGGACACCCTTAACACAAGTTAAGTAGATAATATAGACCCTAATATATTACCTTTTTTATAGTAGGTGCTTAATAAATATTTATTAAATTGAGCTAAATTGCTAAGTGTTATGCTGAGGGACATATATTGGACTTGAAAGATCATTGCCTGGTTTTGAATATTGTCTCAAATATTTATTGTGCTATCAGTCTCTTTGTGCCTCAGTTTTCTCATATAAAAATAGACATTTTTTTTAACAATCTGCCTCACAGGGCTATTGAGAAGAAAGTGCTTTGAAAATCTTAAAATACTATTTAGAGGAACATTATAAGACAGGTAATTAACATAATGTATAGATCCCAAGGCCTAGAGTCAAGAAAACCTGAGTATAAATCTGACCTCAGACATTTATGAGTTGGGTGACACTGGACAAGTCATGTAATCTCTCCTTGTTTCAGTTTCATCATCTGTAAAATGGGAATGATAACAGCACTGATCTGATAGAGCTGTTGTGAGGATAAAATGAGATTTTATATATACATATATATATATCACCTATCACATTGCCTTGCACATAGTAGAAACTATATACTCTTTTCTTCCCTTCCTTTCTCCCTCCCTCCCATCTTGCCCTCCCTCCCTTCCTCCCTCCTTCATTTTCCCTCCATCCCTTCCTTCCTTCCTTCCTTCCTTCCTTCCTTCCTTCCTTCCTTCCTTCCTTCCTTTCTTTCTTTCTTTCTTTCTTCCTTCCTTCCTTCCTTCCTTCCTTTCTTCTTCATTCTGAGAAGGGAATCATTGGCTTCCCAATATTACTAGAGAGGTCCATCACACACACACACACACACACACACACACACACATTTAAACCATATATGTTTTCATTAAACAGACTGTATGTAGTATCTTGAACCATAGAAAGGTAGACTTGTTTCTTTTATGTCTTTGTATCTTCAGGGCATGAATGAGTAAATGGTAAGGTGCTTAATCACTGCTTGGTGGATTGATTGATCATTCTCAGTCATGTTGAATATGCGTTCATTAGATTCAGCTTAAAAATTATGCTCAAATGCTAAGAAATGAAAATGTGGTGTGAGCCCTTTTTCTTGGTTAGTACCATTGTCACTGCCCTGCAGAAAATACAAACATTCATTCATACCCATGGGTGAAGCCAGTATACTCTATATCCTTTGAATATCTCCATTTTAGAGAGTGTGGGATGCATAAAACCTGAGGCACTATTGGCCAGGAATTCCCCTTAATTTGTCAGATTTATATTGGTTTTAAGAGACATTTAATCAATATATTTCTGACTCATTCACACTTAGTCATTTGACTGTTTTATAGAAGTTAATGGCATGTATGCCCTATGAGCTTCTTTGGGTTATTGCTCTTAACCCCCACCCCCCTCCCTGCCCCAACTAATATAAGCTCCACAAAGAATGGGAATTTTACAAATGTAGACAATTAAGAGCTATGCACAGAAAGAATTTTGGCAATTCATTAAAACTAACAGTTTTATTGTCTTTGTTATCAGTTTACTCCTAAAAAGCCTAAATACTCTTGGGAATTGCAATTTTATATCTTGGCCAAAAGGTAACAGTATTCATTCAATGTTACTGTCATGCTACAGTTTACTAAGAAATGAAGGCTAAAGTTATCCAAAGGGTAAGGGAGAGGCTCACATAGGCATACTATTTCTTTTTTAATTTCAAATTTTAATTTAATTTTGAATATTTTCCCATAGTTACATATTTCATATTCTTTCTCTCTCCCCCACCCCGCTGTAGCCGACTCAAAATTAGGCACACTATTGTATGGAGGTAACTCTGACTTCTAGAAAAGAATTTAAGCTACTTGAGGACATGATTTATTTCATTTTTATTTGTAATGATGACGATAATAATAATAATAATAAACATTTGTGTACCATCTCTATGTGTTAGATACTGTGCTAAGCACTTTATGATTACTGTCTTATTCCATCCCCAGAACAATCTGAGGAGCTAGGTACTATTATTATTTACAAATGAGGAAACTGAGGCAAATGGAGATTAAATGGCTCGCCCAGGCTCATTTGGCTAGTAAGTTTAGGAGACAGAATTTGAACTTGACTTCCTTCTGATTTCAGTTCTAGCTGCCTTTTTTATCCCCAGTGCTTAGCAAAATGCTGGACATATAACAGGCGCTTAATTAGTACTTGTCAAATTGAATTAAATTATCAAACTGAAATGCTTCAAGTATGGGTCCAATGGGAAGCTGTAGTTTTGTTTTCTATGGCCTAACCTAGCTAAACTTAGAGAAGTTAATCACCAGTTGGGCCACAGAATGTTGATTTCTCAGTGACAATGACTTTTGAAGACCATCTACTAAATCATAGAAAGACTGATCTGTATCAGTAGTGAGAAAAGCCATGGGAACAAAATCATGGAAACCCTTCATTTTCACTGTGTGTATGTGTGTGCGTTTACATGCAAAATGCAGATAATGTACAAATAATGCATACATGTTATTTCTTCTATTATACTGCATTCTCCTTGAGGGCAATTCCATGTTTTTGCCTTTCTTTTGTAGCCCCATGACTTAGCACAGGACTTCATTCAGAGTAAGCATTTAAGAAACGTCTGCTAGTGTTGATGACAATATAATAATAAGATAACCTTAATCTTAAAAGTTGACATTCGTTTTCTTTTTGGCACACCACCGATATATGATGTTATGATGATGATATTGTCTGGTTTTGAATGATAATGTCTGGTTCCTCTAATTGTATCTGTCATTTCAGATACTACTATGTCTTTGATTTTGATGGAGAAGCAGAGAGCATCTTAATAGGAAAATACATGAAGGATTTTTTGTCTTTTTCATGCTAGATGTTGACAAGGGAAGAATGGAAAAGTCTCAAGAATATCAGCATGATGAGGAGTTAATAAGTCTAAATTTTTTCCCATAGGAGTACATGATGGGCAGATTATAAACAATGGATAAAGATGCTAAACTATTGGATATTCCCAAAGTCCATAAGGCAGATGTGAGGAATAACTAAATAATAAATATAAATTAATTCTTATTAATACTGTTTTATAAAAGCATTTTAAACAGCCAAAAAATATAAAGGCTAAGTCTAATGCTAAAGATTCCTTGATTTTTAAAAATCTAATTTTTTAAGGAAAAATATTTAAAAGAAATTACAATGAGTATACTTCAAGTTCAGCATTACATTACCTTTTGGAAATAAATGGAATAATGTGCAGATATTGAAATTTTAGTCATTTGAATGTATAAACCTTCATCTTTTTATTCTACACATTTTCCTCCAAAACACAGAGAAAAAAAGAAAAGTATCCATGATAGAGTGGCATAGAAAATTCTTTACTGTTTGCATACTTTATGATGAGACAGTTGCTCCATTGGCTTTATGTTATTTATTGAACAGCAAAATAAAGAGGCCACTAAATCATTTTTAACATGCCCAGCCAATCAGAGAGAAGCTGATCTGGTTCTGTGGATATCTAAGATTGCCTTTTCCTCATTTACTGTCTTTCTTTTTTTTTTTTTTTCTCCAAAGGTAGTCTTGGTGTTATGAAAAGAGTGATAGATTGGGAAGTAGAAAGAATGGTTTCTCTTTCCATTAATTAAATGTGTGACTTTGGACAAGTGGCTTAACTTCTCTAGGACTCATACTGTTCCATCAAATGGAGGGGATAGAGTTAGAGCCAATTCCTTTCAGCTCTTAAGAGTCTGGATCTATTGTCTTCATTACTCTCTCTCATATTGCATATTTTTATAGCATCTTATCCAGAGTAGTTCTATAAATGAATCCCATGTCAAATTCAATTCAGTTAAGCAATCTCAAAGCATATTATATAAATTAAATATGAATGCTTTGAAAATTGTATACTATATCACACTTGCAGAGAAGTATTTTCCCACATTAGGAATTCTGCAGAGCTGAAACTTACCAGTGTAGGCAAGAGTCAAGGTTAGTTAAAAAAAAATTCACATCTCACACATCTATACATCTGATCATGTGACTGTCAATCAAAAAGTACTCTACCGAGTATGGTTGGGTATAATAGAGAAAATGCAATTTTTGGAACTCCTGATGTTCTGATGGGTTTAGTCACACATTTACAGATTTTCCCCTTATTTTATTATTTTGGACTTGAAGGATAAAAATAAAATAACATGTTTTCCTTATTTTAGTTCCTTTTTATCATCTTTCACGCCTCTTTTTCTTTCCTTCCGTGTCTGGCTCTCATTTCCTCAGTATAGTTAAGACTTGTTTTCTTCCTTTATCTGTCCTCTCTTTCCTGTTTTCCAACATTAAGAATAATTATATTAGAAACCTAAACCCCTAATTCTGGAGAGACTTTGAGAGGCTACTTAGCCACTTTTCTGCTTCGTGTCAGCACTGAAACCTTGCGAAAATGTTGTTATTTTTATTCTAAAATAATAAGTAAATAAAGTAAAACTTTCTTTAACCTTGTTTTAAGTATTTCAAACTTATAATTTAATTATTCTGAAGTTATTCAGTTACCTAAATCCTTTTTGTTTCAATTCAACTTCTCTGAACATAAAATATCATCTTGTACTGAGAGCCTTTCCCATTCCCTTTTCCTACCTTCTGTTAATTATTCCTCATTTTTTTCTGTCTATAGCTTCTGTTTATATAGCTTTCTACTTATTATCTTTCCCCATTAGTCTGATCTCCTTGAGAACAGGTACTATCTTTTTTTCTCTTTTTTTAAAAATCCTCACTGATTAGCACAATACCCGGCACAAAGAAGGTACTTAATAATTATGTATTGATAGACTGAATTAATCCAACTCTTTCCCTCACATATGTCTATCTTGCAGTGATTAACCCATTTTTTCCATCCTTTTCTTCAGGATTCCATTTAATTCTTTTTCTCAAATTGTGGGATTATACTATAGAAGATACAATAAAAGTCAAACATCAAATCAACTTTGGTTAGTGAGATGACTGCATGATATTTATCAGATTATATTTCTGATTAAATAATCTTCTTATATCTCTTTTGTTTCAAGAGCCGCTCAGTATTTTAAGAGTTTATATTTTGCTTGTGCTTCCCTTTGAACTTTAGCTATAGTTTTCTTTTCTTCCATCCATTTGACCTATAAATTATTATTATTTTTGCTTCATTAATCAAATTACCTTGAATAATTTGAATGTTTATCCACCAAAACTTTCAACATGCTTTTGCCAAGGCTTATATCTTGTCATTTAAGGCATGTAGGCAGGTAGGTTGCATAATGGTTGGGACTCTGCTGGGCTTGGAGTTAGAAAGACTTGATTTAAAGCACTCCCTGACCCATGTATGTGCTATGCAATCCTAGACAAATCACTTAACCTATCAACTCAAGTCCTTATCTACAAAATGGTGACTATAAACATAGCACATACCTCCTACCATCATTGTAAGAATCAAATAAAGTAACGTGAAGTGCTTTGCAAACTTTAATGTTTATTATTATTATTATTACATAATCTTTAACAATGTTCTCTTACACTCTAGCCTCCATGTTTAACATTGTAGTATTATTGAACTTATTAAATACATTCTCTTTTGCCACAAAAAACGTTTTGTAACATAGTTAGATAATAGAATCAAGAACTAACCGGGAAAACTCTGCTCAATATAGCCTTCTTTCTACCCCACAACCCCCAGCTCACACTCAAAATGAAAAACAACAACAACAACAACAAAAACAAACTACTACTTTGACTGAAAATTCCTTTGGAGTAAAACCTTTCTAGCAGGGTGCCCACTTACTGAAAGTGCAAGCTAAGCCATATTTCCCAATTAAACAAAAAAAAAAAAAGGAAAGGAATTTTAGCCTTCTGATATAACTGTTTTGTTATGCTCGGATGGCTAAGTGCTCTTATCCCTAATGAAGTCCACAAAATCCCACTATTATAGATGACTGTTCTTCGAAGTGACTTAAGCCTGAATAATTTTTTTTTTTACATTTTGAGTCTTTGAACTTCCAGTGACTTCTAGCCATATATGATGGTTGGTGCAATTAATCACCAGTCATTTCTGGGAACCCAAAAAGGTCACATTCAATAAAAAATGTACTTACTAACTCAGGAATGACTAAGTGAACTTTAATATAACTTTTTAGAAATACACATAAATACAATCATTACTGGAGGCTGAACTCAACATCACCAGGTGGAACAAAACAGGATTCTTCAAAGTTCTAAGTGAATGAAAATGGGCTGCTGCTAGAAAGGGCACATTTTATAATAATGCAATAATAGCTCTGATGACTTATTCCTGTTGAAGAATTTTATCTCACATATCCACCCACATCTCAACTTCTACATGGAAGTTGAGAGGATGTCTAAATTTAAGTTTCTGAGGATTTTTTTTCTTTTTTTCTTTTGGGACTGTCAGGAATCTTTGGCATTCTCCTCAAGGAGAGGATATTAATTATTGGGTCTTATTGCTTATTCCTTGTTAGTCTTGCTTGGACTTATTGCTAATGATCTGCTATTCTGCTAACTTTATCATAGTTCCAATGCTTTTTAGCAGTTCACTCGGGTTAGTTTAGAGCTGTATAAGATGCAGGGGAGAAGAGAAAATGGGGATTCTGGTGTTTTGCTGATTGGGATGAATTACAAAAGCCCCAAGGTAAGAGATGCCCCTAATTGCATATAGCATATTGTACTTTAAAATGGAAAAATGAACAAATGAGCAGAAAACCCCACAATGTATCTTTAAGTTAGGGTCATTTGTTTTGTTTTATTGGCAGTTTAACTCTGCTGTGGTGTTTTTCTTGTCTCTATACCACAGTATCTGGTTCCGTTGTAGGAGCAAGCTCTAGAGGTAATGAAGAAGACACAAATTAAACACATCTGTCATGACCTCAATTTCTTTCAAGGAACCTATAAAGCCAGCTAATAGAAAGCAGGGCTTTCAGGGAATACAGTTTATAAACGCAGGTCATTTCCAAGTACAGGAATGGTAAAGGAGGCTCCTAGTTGTTGCACCAATTTCATTAGATTAAAATCAAGTGAGATTTCTTGCAATTGAATTTAAGCTAGTGGGATGGCAAACACACCAGATCAGGGTCAATATCCAAAAAGATCTTGGCAGGAAGGAGCACCAAAACTTAATGAGGTAAAATTTAATGGGGATGCCTGTAAAGTTTTTTACTTGGTTCAAATAAGCAGCTTCATAAGTGTAAGATGGGGAGACATGGTGAGATAGCAGTTTGTCTGAAAAATATCAGGAGGTTTTAATGGACTGAAAAATCAATATGAATCAATAGTGCGATAAGGCAGCCAAATAAAGCTAGTGATCTTGGGCAGCATTGAGATGCATGGCTTCTAGGAATAAAAAGGTCATAACCCTACTGGACTCTGTCCTGTTCAGACTACATCAATAGAACTGTGTTTGGTTCTGGACACAAACTGGAGAAGGTCCAGCATATGGCAACTAGAATGATAAAAGACTTGGAGGTCATACCATATGTGGATTGGTTAAAAAAAAAAACTGAGTATGTTTAAGAAGAAGAGAAGATTCAGAAGAATGTGAAAGTTCTGTTTAAACATCCTAAGAACTATCATATGAAAATAGAATTAGATTTTTTAAAATTTGGCCCCATAGGTGAGAATCAGGAATAATGAGCAGAAATTACCAAGAAATAAATTAAGATTTGTTAACAGGGAATAATTTCTAACAATTGGAACTACATAGATGGACTGTTTTAACAGGTTCCTATTTATTCAACATCTTCAAGTAGAGACCAAATGACAACTTTGAATGGTATGTTATAAGTGGGATTTCTTTGGAATGTATGTTTTAGACTACAAGACTATTGAGCTTGATTATAATTTTATGATTATGTGATTCTGGTTATTGAGTTGTTAGGAAAATGCATTCTATGGAGTTGAACACTATTTCACACTGTGTTCTGATCATGAGAAAACAATGCCACCTTATTTCTTCTTCATTTTGGATGCTATGTCTTTATTCATATACCCTGAAACCTACTGATATATGCCATTTTCTCTGTGCCTATTTGATTTGGAATACAGACTTACAGAAACAATGAAGGACCAATGAAATAAATTTTGTTGCCTTTTGGTGTCCACTGTAAGTTTTATATATATATATATATATATATACATATATGTATATATATGTNATCTTCAAGTAGAGACCAAATGACAACTTTGAATGGTATGTTATAAGTGGGATTTCTTTGGAATGTATGTTTTAGACTACAAGACTATTGAGCTTGATTATAATTTTATGATTATGTGATTCTGGTTATTGAGTTGTTAGGAAAATGCATTCTATGGAGTTGAACACTATTTCACACTGTGTTCTGATCATGAGAAAACAATGCCACCTTATTTCTTCTTCATTTTGGATGCTATGTCTTTATTCATATACCCTGAAACCTACTGATATATGCCATTTTCTCTGTGCCTATTTGATTTGGAATACAGACTTACAGAAACAATGAAGGACCAATGAAATAAATTTTGTTGCCTTTTGGTGTCCACTGTAAGTTTTATATATATATATATATATATATATACATATATGTATGTATATATATATATGTGTGTGTGTGTGTACACATATAAATGTATACATATACTTTTATTTTTTGTCTTAGAATTCATAGTAAGTTTGGTTCTAAAGCAGAAGAATGATAAGGAATAGGCAATTGGGGTTAAATGACTAACCCAGGGTCAGACAGTTAGGAAGTGTTTTAGGCAAGACTTGAGTCCAGGACAGTCTTCAGGACTGATTATCCACTGAGCCACCTAGCTGCCCCAGGTAGATTAGATATTAAACAGAGGCACATGCTGTAATCAATATAAGACTATTGTGATTTTATCCCACATTTGCATAATCTTCTTTGATAGATCTTTTTCTAAGAGATTTACAAATATCCTGACCTTCTTTACATATCACCAACAAATCTTGTCACAGACACTACTGTGCTTTTAGCATGCTTTTTCAAAGATTTCACTTTTGAGTGCCATTCAAAGTCATAAAACCATAAACCATAGAACTGAAAACATCTTACTTTGGTCAGTCCTTTCACTTTACTAATGAAGAAACTGTTGCTCAGTGACTTGCTCATTGTTGAACAGCTAGTTTTCATAAGCATATATGTGTATCAATTATAGGTATGCATAGACTGTGGAATGAATGTGCTGACATATCCTCAGCCAGCATTTCCATTGACTCTTCCCTTGCTGATGAGAGAGAGGCCGAGATGAGCACAAAGCTCAGATTAAGGTTTAAAAGGCTGGATGTATGTTAGTAGAAGCCTCTTTGCCTGGTAGGGTGTGGAAAGGAGCCTTTCTGTCCCTCTAGAGAAAGAAATATCTTCCACCCCTTTCAGAGAGAGAGAGGAAAAATTAAGAGTAAGTAGCTCTTCTTGGTTCATTGTTCAATAACAGGATTATTTTTATCTCAAAGCACAAAGTCCTTCAGTGTTAAGTCAGAGTACACGTGGCCCACTTGAGGGAGTTCAGGGTCTATAGATATAAGGTGGCATTTTTTTTTCTATCAAGGGGAATGGTCTTTCGTAATCAACGAATTGTAAGCACAATGGGCTCTTATATTCCCTACATCTTTCAGCCAATTGTGAGATGGTAAAGATATAGACCATTGTTGAATATTGCTTTAGAGATATTGGCAGTAATCCAAAGGCATGGCATCTTCTGTTTAGAAAACTGGTATTTCAAAAACAGTTGGGATATTCTTCTTTCCATGTGGATGATAAGAGTTTTTGATTGATCTATGTTAGAAACCCACAATGGAGTCATGACTTATATGTGTTCTTTGAGTTGTGTTTCAGAGAGCTACACATAATTTTTTTAATATGAGCTATACGTGTATTATCCTGGAAAACACACTTCCATATTAGTCATCATTATAAGAGCATACTCATACAAAACCAAAATCCCCAAATAAAACCCTAAAAACACTGATGTGAAAGATAGTATCCTTTGATCTATATCCAACTCCACCAGTTCTTTCTCTGAAGGTGGATAGCCTCCCCCATCATAAGTCCTTCAGAATTGTCCCACTTCATGAATTGATGAGACCAGCCTAATTTTCATAGTTGATCATTGTATAATATCACTGTTACTGCATGCAATGTTGCTCACTATTTTTGTTTAAGTAGAGCTTTTTTAATTATCTCTTTGGAATGCAGCCCCAGTATTGGTATTATAGGATCTAGGGGGTATGCACAGTTTTATAGCTATTTGGGGTATTGTTCCAAATTGCCCTGTAGAATGGTTGGTTCAGTTTACAACTCTACCAACAATGCACTAGTGTACCAATTTTGCCATACCCTCCAAAATCTATCATTTTCCTTTACTGTCATATTGGCCAATCTACTAGGTGTGAGCTGATACCTTAGCATTGTTTTAATTTGAATTTCTCCAACGAAGAGTAATTTACAATATTTTTTTCATATGATTAGTGACTGCTTTGATTTCTTCATTTGAAAATTTCTTGTTCATGTCCTTTGACTATTTGTCAATTAGGAAATGGATTACATTCTTATAAATTTGACTTACTTCTGATAGCTTTGAGAAATTAAACCTTTATAAGAGAAATTTGTTAAAAAATTTTCCCCAGTTTGTTTTTCCCTTCTAATCTTGATTACATATTTGTTTTATTTGTACAAAAGCCTTTAAATTTGATATAATCAAAATTATTCATTTAATATCATATACTACTCTCTATCTCTCATTTGATCATAAATTCCTCCTTTCTCTGTAGGTCTACTAGATAAACTATTCTATGTTCCCCTAATTTATTCATGGTATCAGTCTTTATATCTAAATTATCTGCTTATTCTGACTTTATCTAGGCATAGGGTGTGAGACATTAGTCTATAACTAATTTCTGCCATTCTGTTTTCAAGTTTTCCCAGCAGATTTTTTTAAATAGCAAGTTCTCATCCTAAAAGTTAGGTTCTTTGGGTTTATCAAATAGTAGTTTGTTAAGGCCATTTATCCCTTGTTTATTGTGTGTATCTAATCTATTCCACTGTGTGCTACATACAATTGCATATACTAAGTCTTCTATGTCAATAAGAGTACAATCCTTGCCTGAATCTTAAGCATTCTTTCAAGTTGCATATACATCCAGAAACTATCCTCCCATAAAAAAGCTCTATAAAATTCTAAAAATATAGAAGCTGACTGTGTATAAAACTATATAAATATATGTACCTAGAATATCTATAAAGATATAAAAATAGCTCTTTTTACATTTTTATGGAGGTCTTCAGAAACTTTTTTCCAGACTTGAGAAACCATTTTGAAGTTTGGAGTTGTAGGCATATAAGAAAATGTGTTACTTGTACTTTTTTCCTTTTAAAGTATTTAAGAATTTTTTGGTAAAAATAGTTAGCTATTTTTAAGTCTCTGATAAGTGAGTAGAAAATGTAAGGACAAAAATTGGCTTTTTTCCCTTCTTAAAATCATATTTCTAAGGATGCTCCTTGCTGGTGGCATATTTATTTATTATTATTTGTTATATTTATGTCATGTTTTTCTTAGAAAACTTTGAAATTTTCCAATACATTTTTCTTTAATGGTCTTTCCCAAGTGCTTTGATTTTTAGTAAAATTTTATTGTTAAACTTAGAGATTATCTTCATGTATGCAAGTTCACAATATAATTAATTACTAAGGGAATAATGTGATATGTACAGGTGAGGGTAACAGAGGTAGAGATAAGTATAGTATTTTAATATGATATATTTGAATTTAGGCTAGAGATTGGGAGGGAAATGGAAAGATCAAAGATTATTTGGACAACCAATAGAAAAGGTTGAATGGAAGAGAAATAAGACCAAAGGGTGAATTTTATTTTGAAGAATAGTAAAAGATAACCTGATATTATATAGAAAATTTGGAATTTTAAGTCAGAGGACATGAGTTTTCATAACCATTCTGTCATATACTCACTGGGTGTCTTTGTGCAAATGACTTTGTGTACCTTGGTTTTTTTATTTGTGAAGTGGATTAATATCTCTGTCTACTTCACAGGGGATTCTGCAAGGCTCACCTTAAATTATATGTGTGTATGTTTATCTATGTGTGTGTGTGTGTGTGTGTGTGCTTTTAAAATGTAGAAAATCAGCAGACAAACACATTATCATATTTAATATAGACTAAAGTAAACAATATGAAATAAATTAATGGACTAGATTTTTGATTGTATGATTAGAAGGGAAGAGGAAAGCCTTAATTAGCATTAAGCCCAAATGATTCTTGGACTATCTTATAATCATAGCATAGAACATATTACATATTTTGTTCACTTTGGATTTAAATTTTGGGAAACAATTGTTAATTGTGCTCATCTTGTCAATGAATAAGAGCCATCTTTCTCAAGCTCATAATTTGCAAGTGGTTTATTTTATCATGGAATATACTCTGTCAGACATTTATTTATTTATTTATTTGTTTGTTTGTTTGTTTGTTTGTTTTTTAAACCCCTTACCTTCTGTATTGGTTCCAAGAAGAGTGGTAAGGGCTAGGCAATGAGGGTCAAGTGACTTGCCCAGGGTCACATAGCTGGGAAGTGTCTGAGGCCGGATTTGAACCTAGAACTTCCCATCTCTAGGGCTGGCTCTCAATCCACTGAGCTACCCAGCTGCTCCCCCTGTCAGATATTTATTAACACTGGGCGGTGACTTGGTGTTACTGAGGTCACTTCAAAAAGGAAGAACTTAGACCACAAAAGAGTGGGAAAATTTTAAGTAGCTGATTGAATTTTGTGGTAATGCATGGAAAGGAGTTTTTCATTTTTTTTTTTGCCAAACAAAATTGATAAAAAAGAGATTTCAAAGAAGTGAATGGCAAGATTCATTAGGCACGTATAACATAATGATATGTGTGTTCTCTGATAGAATGCAAATTCCTTGAGGGTAAAGATAATTTAATTCATAATTTTGAATGTCCAGTGTCTCACATAGTGTAATAAATGCTTTTTGATTTATTCTTTGCTTATGTGAAGTAGCTGTGTGCTAGGCATTGTCTTGGGATTGCAGATTTGGAATTGGAAGAACCCTTCAGAGTTCCACTTAAACCATCAGGCAACAAATATAAAATGGGTGGACTGTTGATATAGGTCTTATCCTTGACATTTTTCCAGTTGTATTCTTCTGGACCTTTCTTTTCATAGCTATTTACCTTCTTCGGAATATAGCCTGACCTCAGGAAATGGTGAAATTCAAGGGTCCCAATACACAAATGAGGCATTGAGGAATCCCTAAATGCTGATGAGCAGGAACTACAAGATGCTTTTGCAATTTTTTCTCATTTTTATTTTTATCTTTTGGCACTTACACCAACTATCTGTCTCTTCCTTTACAATAATACTTAGTTATAACAGGAGAGCTATATGGTATCTTGAATAAAAAAAAAAAACTGTCCTTGAAACCAAGAGGAATTGCCACAGACACTTATAAATTATATAACACAGAGAAATTAATTAAATTTCTTCTTCAGACATCTTTCTCCAACTCAAAAGAATTGGTGGTCTACATCCAGGTCTGTAGTTCCACACTATTATTTCCCTTCCTCCTTTAGGAATGACATTCCTGTATAATGTTTCCTACTCTTTTCTACTTTTCCTCCTTTTGGAGCTTTGAGTCTGGTCCAATAAATCAGAGAAACTAGGATCAAATTCCAACTCTAATACTAACTTTGTGATCTTGGGCAAGTCAATGAACATCTTTGAGTCTCAGTTTCCTCCTTTGTAAAATTACTAAATGCCAACTGAGGTCCTTTCCAGTTTTAGATTTATGATCCTATCAGCTTAGAAGCCCACTAGATAGTTTATAGTTTTAAAATTCTAGAATTCTATAACTAGTAAGTTCAGATATAAAACACTATTAGAAATCAATCTAAAGCCAGCAGATTCAGAAGATGGCAGTGAATCATTTAAATATAGCTTGTCTGCATCATATCCAGATTACAATTTTCCCTCCCTATATCACAGTTCATTTAGGGTGGCTTCACTGTGTCGTGGGTTTAAAAAAAAATAAATCTGTATCGTAGAGTTATACTTATCACAGCACACTATTGACTGCTGGAATGAAAGGTGACTAACCACAAGGCTGTATCCTGGGAGCTGATTAGCTCAGTGACTGTAGGTTAATAAGAGTGTGGAAAAGGTTTATAGGAGAGTGGGAAGGGTTTATAAAGTCTCAAAATACATATAAATAATAAAATAAATATAACACTGCTACTTCGTGGATTTTCACCTATGCTGGGATCTCTGGAATGTTACTCCCCATCATAGGTGAGGGATCACTGTATACCGTTTTAACTCCATATTTTCATAACTGTGACAAAGTCACATCAATTAATATACCTTTTTTGTTGTTGCACCTTTGAGCAATCACCCTCACTGCTCATTGTAGAATGAATGTTAGTAGCTTATCTGAGGGCTTCTTAGCTAACACTAACACTCTTTGGGTTCATTGTACTAAACTGTGTAGTATAAGGATGATATTAGAAAATAGGTATGATTTTATTAGTTTAGAGATAAGAAGTAGAGAAGCTCTCTTGAGGAAGAATTGGAGTTTCAAACAGAGCTGAGAGAGTGTTAATTTCAACTGTTGGCAGTTATAACCATTATTTTATGACAGTTACACTCTTCTGGCATTTGACAGAGCCACTCGCAGCTTCTTTTCTCTCTCAGGGCTAGAGAAGGTAACATCTTTGCCTCTCTCTATCTCTGTCTGAGTGAAAAATTTGAAGGAGTGGAGTGTTTTCTTTTCCAACTTGAACTTGGAAAACACTATTCATTTATCTGTTATTGTTTATAGATTGGTTAAACTCTGAAAAGACCAAAGAACTCCTGATCTTTGGTTTGGACTCTGAGTCTGTTAAGGCTCAGAGTCCTAACCTATTTCTTGTGGAGACTCAACCTGCTAGCCATGGTTATCTTTGTAACTTAAAGGTGGTTAAGAATTAGAGTGCTTAGGTTTATTTAGAATAGTATAAATTTGGTTAGTCAGATTTGGGAGGATTAGCATAGCCTGTGAACCACAGGAGAAGAGGTTTCTTGTGGAACAGGGGAGTTTATTTGGGTGGAGTTAGAATCCCTTAGAATTAGAAATCCTTTTTCCTTTATAGATATTTATTTTTCATAAACAAGAGTCTCTTTAGCATTCCTTGCACCTGGCTCTGAAGGGAAGTTCATCTTTGAGCTTCACTTCACTTACCACTGAAGACATTTTGATAATATCTATCAAAAGTATGTAGAAATAATTTTCAAACTTTATTTTCTACTTCTTTGTCCTTATTTTTGTGATTTGCCTATTTTATTTTTATAGTAGCGCATACTTGACTCCTTCATTTATGGGAATATATACAACACTTAACATTAGGAAAATAGATTTTAATATCAGTGTGTCAGGTCAACACATACAAAATGATGGGTATGATCTAGTGGAATTTTTGATACAAGAAGTCCTTGATCTTTTTTTTTTAAGTCAAAGAGTTGATTACATGCTAAAGAACCCTGGAAAGTGAGTCCAGAGACCCAGACTGACTATCATTTTATCTTTTCTAAATTAGTTTCTTAACTCAAAAAGTGAGGGCATTTTGGATATATTAGGAACTTTCTAGGTTTAAAATCTTTTGATTTTATGAGTGTAGTACAGTAATGGGCAAACTATGGCCCTGCGGCCCAGATGCGGCCCCCTGAAATGTTCTATCTGGCCACACAATATTATTCCTAATCTGACAAATACAATGAGTAGGATACAATACAATGAAACTTCAAAAGAGTTGCCTTAGAAACAGACAGACAGATAAGCATTTCCTTTCCTTTGGCCTCCTCTTTAAAAAGTTTGTCTGTCACATCACTGGTGTAGTAGATGATATATAGTGGCCTTGGAGGCATGACTGAGTTGAAAATCTTACTCAGATACTAATTGTGTCGCTTGACTTCTCTATGTGCCTCAAATGCCTCATCTGTAAAATGATGAGGTTAGACTTATTAGACATTAAGGTTTTTTTTTCAGTTCTAAGCTATGATTCTAAAAATGCCCAACAAACTCGATTAGGGTCTGTTGAAAACTCATTGAAATTACTATTGCTAATATAGTAAGTACCTCTTTCCTACTGGCTCTGAGGAATTTACAAAATGCTCAGGTACATTATACAGGAACTGTATTAACTGTCTGAATGTATATTGTATACTTTTAAAATGATACAGCTATGCAGAAAACAGTCTGATTAATTTAGCCCCTTTTTGTAGTAAATTAAAGAAACCCTTTTCCATAGGTTTAAATAGCACTTGAAAGATAATCATTTCTTATTTTAGTGATGTGTAAAAACTTTACTTTTTCTACCATTCTTTATGTTTTTACTTGTGTGTAGAATGTCTGGATGCTCCATTTGGCCTAATTTTCCATTGGCAAGTAAGTCCTAAGGGGGGTCTTTCTGAATGAAATTAAAATCAAGAAATTAAGGGGGGAAATTAAAGCCATGGAAATTTCTGAAGTGCCAAAAACTAGTCGGGTGTGAAGAAAGTATCCTTAAAAATAAAATAACTTTTTTGCTGCAACTCGGACTTTGGATGACATAAACGAGTCAGGTTTTTATGTTGTTATCATTGTACAATATTGACAGTTCAATTTTTATGTAATTACACTATTCAGTAATGTTTCTCCTCCCCAAATGAGTTTTCTTTTCTACTTTTAGGGAAAAAACTGAGATGAAATTAATAGTTAGAAAATGAATTTACCCCTGTGGAAATTGCCTATCAGAAGCTCAATATGGATTTATAAAATAACAGACAAAAACCCCTTTTGAGTGTTTAACTTTTGTTCAATAATACAATTTCTGTGATTCTATGTTTTTGGACTCATAGTCTCTATATTGTATAGGATCTCACCAAAAGTATTATGCAATACTAAATATGTTATTACATAATTTTCTTTATCAGATTGTCATTAAAGACTGATAGGGAACTTAAAAATTATAAATCACTGACTAATAAAAATTATAATAGTCACACAGGCAAAGCTCAACAATCGACACTCCATCCAGGATTTGACAATGAGTTTGCAGTTGCTTTTCCAGTGGCAGCACTCCCACCTCATTCCATCTCTAATACCTTTGAATAACTAACTATCATTTTAGGTGCTTGAACTAAAAATGTTATTTTAAAAGAGATAACTTCTAATGTCCCACTTTTGAGAATTTTAGAGGTACTTGTCACAGAATTTTCATTAATGAATAGGTATGAACCTGGAACCTTTATCTTGCATTTAAGGTATTTCATTAAACTTAATTGAATTTTGTGCAGTTTATTTCAATCCAATCTAAAAATCAATCTCATATAACCCAACATTTATGACAGTAACATTGCAATTAAAAAAATAACAATACATTGCAATTTAAAAAAAAAAAGCATTTAGACTAGTCACTAGGGCAACAAAGACCAAAAAGACAAAAACTTTCCCTGCCTTCAAGGAGTTTATACTCTATCTGGGGGGATACAGCCCTTTGGGAACAGAGAGAGAGCCTTAACACTATTTAATGAAAGGTTTCCAGAGAAGAGAGGAAACATGAGCTCAACCTTCAAAGAAGTAAAAGATTGTAAGGATGAAAGTGGGAAAAGTTCACTAGAGATTTGGGAAATAGTTGGTACAAAAAAAGAGAAGGAAATGAACAATAGAGTGATGAGCTCTGGGTAAAACCAGGTGGAGAAGGGAAAAACTGGCCGAAACCAAGAGTTAGAGAACTGAGTATGTTGCCTAGACTGGCGACCAAATTGTGAAGGCTCTAAGGGCAAAGTCGAGGTGATTTAATTTTGTTCTATAGGCAATAGGGAACTGCTGGAGGTTTTGAGCAGAATCGGATCTCAGGCTAGTGCTTTGAAATGATTTAGGCAGCTATATGAGAACTGGGCTATAGGGTTCAATAAGAGGCTATATGAATGGAAAAATCATGTATGAAGTGCTTGAGACACACAAAGTTGCAGTTGCTGGTCTCCCAGGGTTTAGAATATGTGTATTTGTTTTCAGAAGAATTATACACGTTTGCAAATAATTTTAAAGAAAGAAAGAATGTGACTGAATATAGGAAAGAGGGCAAAAGGCTGTGGAAGGAGAAATTTGAGGAGAAAGTGGGGATACCTTGTAGGAGCAGAAAAATCTTCATGGAGCAGGTAGCACTCCAAAGTGGGTATTGGAAGAAGAGAATTTCCACTGGTGATGGAAGGAGGCACAGGGGACATACACCCTAGGAAAGGGGGAGTGGTGTGTTCAAATGCACAAAGAATTATTAATAGTTATTAAGTATTTGGCATTGTTTCTTTCTAAATTTAGGGAACCATTAATTAACACACAGCATGAGCCTGAGGTAAATCAGTATAATCTTCATTTTATGGTTTGCAAGCTGTGAATAGGGAAATTTAACAGGTTGCCCAAGGTCACCCAGCAAGCCAGTGCCTGTCTCTAGGATGTAAAGGGTTCTCAACTCCCTTGCCTAATCTCAGTCCATTAGGCCCCAATGTCATCAAAACATGCCAGAAAAGAGCCCCATCAAAAAGCAAAAGTAATAAAATCAAAGGATCCAAGAGCAGTATTGTATTAAAAGCCATCTGCTATCTTAGTCCACACTCTCAACTCTCTTGAAATGTTATTTGTAAAGCCTTAAAAGGCTTGACTGGAAAGCTTCATATCTTTTTAAAGATACAGTATATCTATTGCTGACTCATACACACTGAATTAAGAATTGTAATATGGATTTTGAGTATACATCAGAGAAATGCCAATACTTTTTACATTGCCAAAGCCCTTAGGCCTTCATTGTTGACAAAGGGCTTTATGATTAGCTAAGCAAATGATCAGTGCTGGAGTCAAAATCAAGCATAGATGGCGGGGAGGGGGGGGGGAAGTGGAAGGGGAACACAACTTTTATTTAAAGTAGATAAAATGCTAGAAGAAATTGTTCAAATATGTTATTTTTCAGTATTCATAAAATAAACCAATATCCCTATTATTATTGTTATTTTAAATGCTAAAAAAACAAAAACATGCCTCTAAAAGAGGAATGGCAAAATGAGGAACAAAATTGCTGTCGTGAGCATTGCAACTCTCTTTCCCCTCTCTATTTCCTACTTCTGCCTCTCCTCCCTCCCTTTCTTATACCATTTCTTATATCTACCATTGTTCTCTTCCTCCTTCTCCTTGTCCTCTCTTACTCCTTCTCTTCCCATTCTCTCTTTCTGTCTCTCTATCTCTGTCTGTTTGCCTGTCTGTCTCTTTTTCTCTCTCTCCCTTCTCCTTTTTTTCTACTTGAGTTGGCAAGAACATTTTATCTGAGTGCCAGTGTTGTAATTTTAAACTCGCTTCCTTAAGTGGCTGATCTCATTCCTTCCTTTATGTGGTTTGTATAGGAATTCATTCTCTTTCCTCCCACCCCAACCTCAAAGCCTAAATTCTCAATTGTTGTGGGACACTTTACAAATAAAACAAATAAACAAAAACTATTAAAAGGGAAAGTAATTCTGTGCCAGTATCTGGATGGATGATTATGAGAAGAAACTGGATGTCTCTGCAATTGCTAAACCTCTAAACAGAAGAGAAAAATAAAAATAAAACACAAGAAGAACAACACAACCCCTCACAAGTAGAATGATCACCCCTTTCCTATAACTAGAAAGCAGAATTTTTTTCTGAGTCATTTCAGAGGTGGCAAAACAGGAAAGTAAACCAAAGTCATCACAAAAGCCTCCTGGTGTAGACCCAGCCATCTGCATGTAGATCACAGAACTCTTCTGTTTTCTTAAGAGTAACGGGATATGTCAAGCCAATTTCTAGTTGTAAATGGATTAGCAGTAGTTCTAATCTAACTTCTTTGGCTTTTTTTTTTCTTTGTCAGAACAAGAACTTATGTATTCTTCTCAGTAAGCTATTAAAAGTATAAGAAAACAACCTTTTGGGAATCTATTTTTAACAGAGTATTTTAAAATAAGAATTTATTTTTTAAAACACAGGAAATTTTATGATTTCAACAATAGTTGTTTTGATAGTGGTTCTATTAGGCTATAGCTATATTAGTATTAGTATTATATCTTACAATAGATAGGGAGAGAATAACTCAGGTATATTTTATTACAAATATTCTATACTAGTAAGAAAAAAACATAGTGGAAGACAGAGATAAATGATAAGTGTACATTTATCAATTACTTATTCTCACTATAGCAGTGGTTCTTAACCTCGCATCTATGATTTTGTCTAGATTTCTCTCCCTCTGTCTGTCTTTCTGTCTCTCTCTACCTTTTCCTCTCTCCCTCCTCCTTTGTTTCTCTACACACATATGCATATAAATACACGGATACACACATATATGGGGAGCATGGGGTATTCAGCGAGGGCTACCACCTCCCGTATGAGGGCTTGCAGAATGTTCATCCGCTTTGGTGACTACCTTTCACCAGGCTCTCACTCGTGGTTCCAAATCCAACAGACTTGGCAGAGAAGCTGAACCAATTTGTGGGTAACTGATAGGCTTCAAACCCTTCTTACAGTCAGAGACAGGTCTATCTGAAGCACACAGAGATTTTCTATAGTGGAATGGATGGATGAGAACAATTTGTGCCAATGACTATTAAGATGACTGAAGCAGGAGCTGTGGAGTGCCGAGAGGTTGGCCCAATGCTTAAGATGCCAAAGTCATCCATTGCATCCTAGGCCATTGCTAGTCATCTTGACTTTTGTCTTGCCACTGGACTTCCATGATTCTGGAAGAAAAAATGAAACTGACTATTTTGTGGAACCCTGACTTAAATTCAATTCACGTGGGAGTTATGACACAATCCTGTGATGTCTTTGGTCCTCTTCAAAAACAAAGGTCAAACAACATATAAAACACATATATATTCATACATGTTAAATATACATATATACAACCATCTTCCAATATAATTGGTTTATTCTGAAATTCTACATATTTTATTTTCCATTTTTACAAATATTAACCGCACCATCAAAGGGGTACAAGACACACACACACAAAACCTATTATGCCAATTCAAGAAAAAGAAAGGTATGCAAGAAGACAATGAAAGCAATATAACCCAATTTGCAGCTTCTCAATTTACTTTCTTAGAGCACTGAAAAAGAGCATCATCTGTGGTTGTTCAAGTCTGTCTTGTGACACTCATGTATGAACCTGGGCAAATTCCTTTATCTTTAAAATGAAAGGTTTGAACTAGATGGGCTTTGAGGTTCCTTCCAGACCTAGATCTAGAATTTATGAATATTCTTTTTTATAGGGCACATAGGAGGAATGAAATTTCTCAAATTTCACCATAATTACCAAGTTATGCTTTAATTTGAAATGGCCAGGAAGCCACTTAAAAATCATCATTTAAAATAAATATAAACAAGTTTCTTTGCGGCATTTGTTCCATAATGATATGCCCTACTCTCATCTTCTTTATTTAAAAATAACATTTCTTTTGCAGTGCAATATGTGATGTGATAGTAGAGCTTAATGTACCTAAAGTATTGCTGTTCAGAAAGGCATTTTAAGAAAGCAATTTCTCTACCATTACATCTTTGCACTATTCTTTGTGAAATAGGTCCAGCCCTAAGGACTGCATATAGAGCAGGAGGAAAAGAGAGTAACCTCTATGCTTGATTACCCTCTCTTCTCAATAAGCCCAGTTTTAATGTTTACATATGGCAAAGACTAAAATTTTGCATCATCTTCCTAAGTACATGACAATTGAAAATGTCACCTGAGATCAAGCTAGTGATCCTTTGAATTTGGCACTAGATTTCTGACACAAAAAGAAATATTTCTTCCTGTAACCATTTTTCCATTCCTTAATATATCTGGAGACAGCTCCAGGTTGCCCACAGATTGCTATGTGGTTTGAATTCAGAGGTGTGAGAAAGGTTTGGTAAGTTCCTTCAGTGAGAGAGAGAGAAAAAGTGAGAATCATATGCAAGACTTGCATTTACAGTTTCAAGGCATTGATCCCTATTAAAAGGCAAATTCCACAAGAAGGGACAAGACTTTAAGATGTTATTGTCTTTGGAATAAAGGTCACAGTGCCAGGTTTTGATGGAGAGAAGCCATCCAGGTGAGAGTACTAGGGTTCTAGTACCTGTTGGGGGAGGATAAGCTGATGGAGGAGATAGCTTTCATCTATTCCACAACTTTGCGTAGCATCTGTTCTTATCTCTTATAGAAAAAGTGCTTCAAATTATATGGTGGCCAGGAGAGGAAATAGCATTCTGCATTATGGAGGTTTTTCTTTTGGGGAGTGTAAACTGAGAGCTTGCGTAAGATAAATACCATTGAATTATCTTTACCTGCTTCGACACTCTTCCAGTCATAAGCCCCCTGTTACCTAAATCCCTCCCCTCTCACACACACCTACAGCTATGAGTGGTCCCAGTCCTTTGGTTTGTGGTCTTCCATGTATTATTTCCAAGGTCTGTGTCTATTTACCATTCTTCCTCTTCACTTCACAGTCTGTCTGATGTCTTTCCCATAAGACATGGAAAAGAAACATCTATCTGTGTGCATTTTTTTTATTCATAATCTAAAGAATGAGTTTGGTGTACTCTCTAGATACAGTTCTTTAGAGATTTATGTTAGATATTTGGGCAGGGACTGCAATTTATCTTTTCATCAGGATTAGATTGACCTCTTCTTATCGGTGAAAGAATCCATAAAAAAGTTTACATAGGTACTTTCTCCTAGCAACAGAGCCCATTTCACATGTGCCTAGGCATTTTAAATCCCTTCTAAAACTGAAGTAAGCATTCACAATGATGATTTTCTGGTGAATCTCTGAAGTAAAAGAAGTCACAGTATCCTGGGAGAGAATAAAATGATCTTGACAGCTGAATTCTATTTCCTATTAGAAATGACCTGAATTATTATGGGTCTGTACTGCTGCACTGTCCAGGGATTTTCTCTACTGGAAAGACGGGAATGTGAGCATCAGAAACAACCAGTCAGCATGTATACACATATGCCCTGTTTTGAGGTAGTTACTCCCTTCTGTACTCTTCACATGTTCTCAATTGTCATAGTATTATCTCTGACCATTGTGAGAAATAAGAAACAGTGTCATAAGGGAGATTAGCTCTTATTAACTTAATAAATATTTACTAAGCACTAACAATCTGCTATGAAAAGCCCAAAATTTGACAAAAATTCCCTGCTTAATGGACTTACATTCTTATTAAATAATTTGGCATCTCAGGGTAAAATTACAATTTTGGGAGCAATGAAGGGAGAGACTCAGGATATTGGTTTTGGAATTTCTTATTATTGCCTTACCTGTCATCATTAGGAGAAATGCATTTGCTTTTTAATTCACTTTACCTGTAGTCTAGTCAGTGGATTTGTTAGATTTGTTGGAAGATTTTTGTAATTCATAGAATTTAGAGCTGGCTGGACCATAGAAGAGATGAAGGCTAACCCTTCCTTTTGACGAATGAAGAAATGGAGAGTCCATTACATGTATGTATTCAATGTAGCTTGTTTGTGGTGAAATATTTATTTTTAATAATGCCTTTTCAATCACAAAACCTATGTCAGCTAGAAGAGGAGAGTTTATATCTCAGAAAAAAATGCCATTCAATATAAACTATGCTTTAGCATGTGTACCCAACTCATTCCCTGAAGGGATTATTACAAAGGATGCAATGGTAAAAAAAAATGTGCTGAATTAATTTGAGTAGGTCTAATTGTTCTAGTTGAGCTCTGTATTATTTCCTGGTTTCTGGTAAGTGTGTGTTTATGTGTGTGTGTGTGTGTGTGTGTGTGTGTGTGTGTGTGTGTGTGTGTGTGAAGAAACAAAATTAGAAAATCTATACCAGGTTGACATGTTGGAGAGCCATCTTATTTGTGTAGTTCTCTTCCAATTTCTATCTTTAAGCATTTGGTGTACTGAGGAGGAGTTAGGAAGGCCTGGGAAATCTTACAATTGAATTTCTGTAATTTTCCTTTTTTTTCCCTTCCAACTAAAACCTCTAGCCCATGATGGCTGTTACTTTACCATGAAAATGCAGCTAAAGAGTTTAAATACTTAATTGATTCCCATGTAGCAGTAGTAGTGAGTATTCAGCTCTCTAATTGTGCTATTAGTTTATCTAAGAGAAAATGTGATTACTTAATTTGAAGGTTTTATTACTCAGTGGACTCAAAAGGTGAAAACCATTAACTAACTTTTTTTTAAACTAGAGAGCTAAAAATGTTTTTAGATCTTTATTCCATAGAATTATTGTCTTCTTAAACCACAATGCTTGTTAGTGTGAGGTGTTTATTTTGACAAGGAACAGTAACTTG
This sequence comes from Gracilinanus agilis, assembly GCF_016433145.1. Taxonomy (NCBI): domain Eukaryota; kingdom Metazoa; phylum Chordata; class Mammalia; order Didelphimorphia; family Didelphidae; genus Gracilinanus; species Gracilinanus agilis. Next base: position 186,380,117 of record NC_058135.1, on the reverse strand, counting down.
CAAATTATGTAGGAAACCTGTTTGGAATCTTTTCTTTCAGTATAATTTGTGGAGTGGGAGTTATTGTTCTTTCACTAAAATCAATCCACCCTCTTGACACATCTAATTAATGTTCAAGTTTATTATGGGACAAGGCTATAGTGTGCTAAGAACTTAAAACACATGGGTGAGCAAAAGTCACAGTGGCAAGTGCTGACTAACTCTAATCATACATGAATCCTGTGAAACAGTTAATTGACTTACTACTCAGTAGGTAAAATGCTCCATTTGAAATTCTCCATTCTTTTCATATAATTTTTGCAAGAGCTGTTGCCAATTAAATGATAGCATAAGTGGAGGATTTGAAATTGTGAAGGCCAATTAGTATGAATACCACTTCCTAATTGCAATTACACAGTCTGGATCTTCAGAAAACAAACTTGTACAACCATATTGTATTCTTTGCCCCAAATGTGAGCTTGTCCTTCCTCTCTGAATTGCTAACTTAAGGCAGGATGCTGAAAAAAAAGAGAGTTTAAGCGATAAGGTAGGGAATTATGTCATTGTTAATTTTATTTGTAATCTACAGTTTCATTCATAGTTTAATCGCTTTACTGATACTTTTATGGCAAGGAATTCAGAGAAAGGAGGGAGAAGACAGGATGAGGAATTCTTTTAACTCTGGGTTTGGAACTGGTGAAACCTGGTTCTCCTGCAAACTTCCCCTTGTGGCACAGAGCAGAAGGGTGCAAAATTAACACTTGGCTGAAATGTCTTAAAAGGGCTTATCCAGCTGTCCTATGGAGGAACTATTATACCCCCATGGACTCATTTATTTCTTGACAAAATGTTTGTTTTTCATCACATTGAAGAATGCACAATACAAGTTTGAATAGTATAGAGCGAAGATAAATGTGACTTTTACCTAACAAATACACTTGAAATTTTCCAGTAAATGTGATTGATATAAAACAGAGAAAGGAATGTTTCTTCAGAAAGGAAGGAAACTAGTACATGTCATTTGCTCAAAATAGTATTTCAAAGTTTCTCTTACTATGAATTTTAAATAATGCAAAGCAGTTTCATAAATAAATTGCAAGATGACTCTAATTGTATTTTAGAGTTGCCTTTATTATCCTGAAAATAGTCCTTAATCTGTTGTATGCTCTTGTCTTTCATTCTTCTTTTCCAATATTTAGGTTCTCCCCTCCCCGCTTTATAAAGAACTCCCTCCTATAGAGTGGCTTAGAGTTATAGGACTAATGTTGATCAAGGTAAGACAGTTTTTGAGGAGGAAAACACCAGTAACACAGCTTTCACTATAATAAATGTGTATGTATTTAAGTATAATGATTAAACTGACATATACCTGGTATCATTTTAATGAGCAATAATGCTTTTATCCCAGTGATATATGCAAATCATCCATTGTATAACAACTGATTTCAACTCAGGGTCTGCTAAATACTTAAGTATTTGCAAAAAAACAAACAAAAACTAGCTTATATTCTACTAGTCAAAACAATAACAGGCTGAAATATTTGCTCAGAAATTTGCTTTATGGACTGCTAGGTTAAAGTCAGATAGAATTAAAAAGTCATTTTGGCTTTCTACACAGTAGAGTGTGGATACAGAATAATAGCATAATAAAATACGATATCAAAGGAAAAATGATAAGATCATCAAGCATATTTCCTTGCAAGCATGTTGTTAACATACAGTTACTATAGGTCTATCTGTTACAAAATGGCATGAGTTTGTAATACCTTAAAACATTATATACATTTGAGTTTCTTCTCCTCTTTCCCCTCCTTCTCTTCTTCATTGCCATTATCATCTTCATATTATTCTATTTTCAAAAGAGTTTAGTGAAGCTCTCTAGTACATTCTCTTCTTTTCTTTGTATTTTATTTCCCCAGATGCACTGAGGGCTAGGCTCTAAATGAATATCCTTACTTCTGATTATATTAGTCTGACATAAGTACAACTATTAGCTGTCAGCACAATTGGAAATGAGTATCATGGTTTAGAAGTCCTTCTCATAACTATGCTGAAACACAGGTGAAACTCAGTCTTGTATTCCAACAGTGGTATTCTAGGCATTATAGTTAAGGATCTCTTAACATTTCCATTTACAACTTCCCTCTCCTTCTGACATTTTCTTTATTGATTTTAAGATGTTTCATGGCAACACCCTATCAGTGTTTATAGCCAATGACTAAAATATACAATTAAAATTGTAATATCCTTGAGGGTGAAATGACCACAGTACTTCAAAAATATTGGGTTTTGTTTTGTTTTCTTTTTAATTTAAGACTTCTTTCTAAGAATTTATGGCTTGAGGGTGGGTGGGAACAAAGGGAAACTACAGAAGAGGAAATCTTTGGGAAAAAAAACCCTCTTAAATACTTTATGGATTTAAACAGGAAGCCTTCCTGGTCTTTAAGGATTCAACTGAAATCAGGTCCCTTTGAGTTATCTCATTACCCAGTGATCCCCTATGTATGTTTCATATTCTGTATTTTAGGGTTTTTTTTGTGTACCTATTTATCTTTCCCCATTGAATCTTAAGTCCTTTTAATGTCCTGAAGAATAGACTATGTGTTCTTTACCTTAATAATCTTAGTGTACCTGGCATATTGCCATGTACAATATATATGTATATGTATATATACATATATATGTATATATGTATATATATACTTAGGAAATGTTGAGAGATATGTTGAATTTTAAGAAGTCATTGATTTGAGTTGGCAATACGTAACTTGTGACAATAGGAGATCTTATGGTTTTGCCATTTATATATTGCTGTAACAAAACAGGCTCCCAGAAGAAAAAAAAAACACCCTCTATGGGCCCCTTGGCCTTCTCTTTTTTGGTACTTATTTGAGTCACTTTTTTTTCTTTTGTGATTTTCATCCTATTCAGAATGATGTTGTCTTTCAGAGAATGGGTCATTGGAATTCATGTTGCCTCCTAAGGAACCTCCCCTTGCACTGTGGACATTTGAGCAGAGAATAGAAAGTTATTTAAAGTGTATAAACTTAGGAGCAGCTGGGTAGCTCAGTGGATTGAGAGCCAGGCCTAGAGACGGGAGGTCCTAGGTTCAAATCCGTCCCAGCTGTGTGACCCTGGGCAAATCACTTGACCCCCATTGCCTACCCTTACCACTCTTCCACCTATAAGTCAATACACAGAAGTTAAGGGTTTAAAATAAAAAAAATATTAAAAAAAAGTGTATAAGCTTTCTTGCTTTAGAACAAGGGAAATTTAAGCACAAACTGTAATGCTTTATTAATCAGTCAGTGTACTGGCAAAACATATATTAATGAATTTACAATTTTATTATTTGGCCATCCTGTTTCCCAACTCCACTATCTGACCCAGTCCTCAATGTCATTCTGTCCTTCTTTGTTAGTTCAACTATCACTCTAGATTTCTCATCTGAATCCCAGGATTATCATTAAAGAAGTCTTACAGCTACATGAATGACCATCTCTCAATGTGACTCTTATACACTTTTAATGCTTCTTAGGAATTCATCTTTCCTTTATTCTGAACATGGAAAACCCTACGGAGCCTTTCTGTATTCTTCTTGCACTCTGGATTCATAATTATTCATCTTGTTCCCCAAGAATGAACCTAGTGTGCTTCTTCATGCCTACTAGAACCTGATCCCATGATGATTCTGGGGTAGATTCAAACTCCTTGCTCTCTGATATATTTCACTAGATCTATGATTTCATCAATGTGATTATCCCTTTACCAACTTAGTTGGGGGGGGTGTTTATACATTGATGGACAAAGGTGTGAATCAGAAAAACACTTTGTACTGTATTTTCTAAAAAAAAAACAATAGGGAAAACCCACCACCTATAACAATAACAATGGCAACAACAAGGTACCTATCTCGGAGGCTGGGTTGAAATGATGTTAAATAGTAGTGATTTATAAAAACAATATGCATGGCCAAAAAAGGAAAAAGATAATAACAATGGATCCCTAATTAGTATCACAAGCTTAGTTATAATCAAAGGGAGTAACTTTGTAGATTGAAGAGTTGAAAACACACCCTGTAAGTTAGAGATGAAATTTATGTAAACTGCTATTTAAGACTCAGTGCTATTATGTATTGCTCATATCAACAAAACCCCTAAAAATAGCACTTTTTCCTATCTAAATAGAAATGGTGATGTAATCATCTTTATTATTGGCTGGTGTGCTGAGTATCTTTAGAGCCATTTAAATGTCTTAAAAAATTCAAAAGGTTCTTATAAAATAGAAAGAAGCATTCCAGGGAAACCCACAGAGCTATGGAGTTTCATCAGTTAACATAAAAGGTCCTACATTTTAGTTTAAAGAAAAGGAAATTTTATGTTAACAATTGTGACAATACGAGGGTGGAATTATAGTAAAAAGAAGGGCAATGAAACAAGCAGAGAAACATTTTTTTTCCAGATGTAGAACAAGTTTCCAAGTCATCAAATGTATCTGAGCTTTGGTAAAGGAGGATATATGCTATATCTAATTAACTATAATCCTAATACTTTCTGAGATCTAAAAAATTTCCAGTGTATTACCAGAGCAAGAAACATCTTGGTGACCAAATAAAACATTTTTTAATAAAAAAGATTTCTCTGATGAGTAAGCTTTATCATGCCTGGAGTCTTTTGTGAAATGATGTAAGATCTGTGATTTTCATGACACCAACTTCCACAATATGGAAAGACACATAGGTACTTGTAGAAATAAGACCAGCATCACAGTCATAATTGTAACTCTCCATATTTTAGATAATTATGGTGTGCTACATTTCTCTTCCATCTTTGAAATAAAACATAGTTTGACTAAAAATCAAAACTTAGACTTTTATTAAAATAGCTAAAGCTAGGGCCTATATTAGAAGAATTTGGCCCTCAAACCCCAAAAAACATAGATCTATAGTTGAGTGTAATCCAAATTCCTTGAACAAATATTGGTTAAACACCAATTGTGTGCAGAGACCTAAAGGATATAAAGAAAGCCTAGCAGGGAATGATGAATACACAGAGAGATTTTTGTATTCTTTTTGGACTAGAACCAGTGTGGGTAACTCCCAAGGCAGCAGCTCATTTCACTGAGGGAGGTGGGATAAGTGGGCTGTAAATTATTGTTTCAGAGCATTGACTGAGACACTGAAAATAAGTAATTTGCCCATGGTCTCACATATAATGCTAATACACAATAATACCTCATAATTGAATTGGAGAGGTGCAAAAGAGACTCTCCCGTGCAGTGTACTGAGTCCCTTATTTTCCCACCTTAACAGAAGGTGTTTTAGAAAATGACAGCTAAAAAAATTTAGTTATTTATAATTGAAAAAATATCAGGTCCCTAGCTGATATATTTAGCTAAGTTTATTTCCTTCCTGATACTGTGTTTTCAATCCAATAGGTATCACCAGATTATTTCTGTACTGAATGAAGGCAGTAGTGTTAAATTCAAATAGAAATGGAGACCTTTAAACTATATATAAAGAACCCTATGGGATCCATGTTAACTAAGAAAGCCATATATCGGTATTATCTATGTTCTATTATTTCTTTCTTAATTGTGTTTAATATATTCTAATTATATTTTAATGTAGTTTGGGTGGAAAGTGTTTCAGGCAGGGTGTTAGACAAGTATGGATTCTAAAAAATATGTCAATGGAAGCCTTTTAAAAGCTACATTTTTATTATCGTTGTTCATTTATTTTTCAGTTTTGTCCAGCTCTTCATGAAAGTATTAGGAGTATTCCTAGCAAAAATACTATTGCCTTTTCCTTCCTCAGCTTGTTTTTATAGATGAGGAACTGAGACAGAGTCAAGTGACTTGTCCAGGGTCACACAACTAGTAAATATATGAGGTGAGATATGAACTCAGAAAGATGAGTCTTCCTGACTCCAGGCTTCTATCCACTGTACCTCCTAGCTGCCCCCTAAAAGTGTATAGGATCATGATTTAGAACTCAAAAGTACCTTAGAAACTACTGAGTCCATTCTGAAAATGTGGAAGATGAGGCTTAGAAATGCTAAGTGACTTGCCCATATTCACAAAGTTGCCTTGTACCTTGGATAGTATCTGAACTCCTGACTTTCATCCCATTCCTCTATCTCCCAAGCTTCAGTTTAGAAATAAGGTAGGGGGATAGAGATCTCTGGCTACAATTTTGTGATTTTTTTTTATGTTCTTTGAGAGGGGATGATGGACAAGGATTTTCCTAGTCTTTTGACTCAGAACGTCTCGTTAAGGAGCTCTCTGACCTAGGTGGAACGGCTAGGTGAAAAATTTGGTTTTCCTTGTTTTTCATTGACAGCTTATTGAAATTTTTTTTTTCTATAGAAGACATTCAGCTTGGAATGTAAAGAGTTTGGGGTAATGATGGGATGTTTAAATGGAGATTCCTTGAGGAACTGAGTTAACATTTAACAGATATGCTACATCGGTCTGAAGGCAGGTTATCCCCCAACATGGGTCATATTCCTAAAGTGAAATCTATTAAAATATTACAAAAATAGTACAAATATTCAAGTATAAATTATATGTAATATAAATATAAGTACCCAGGTTTTATTAAATGTAATATAACTAAATGTGGATATGTAATATATGCATATATAAATACATATGTCCTATATAAACATACATGAACATATTTTATAATAATATTAAATAATAATAATATCTCATTTTTACTTTCACAACCTACAGTTAGGTGCTATTTGTTATATTATTTCCATTTGACAGATGAGGAAATTGAGGTAGGCGAAGGTTAAGTGACTTGCCCAGTTAGTAAGGGTTTAAGGCCAGAATTTTGAACTCATATCTAATTTTATTCTCAGAGGTTCTGTGTTCTAACTGTTACATCATCTAGTTGTCTCATACAAAGCAGATCACACAGGTTTTGACAAGTCATATTTTGAGAAAAAATATAGTCTATATTTGGACCAACATGATAGATTTGGACATTTTGTTCGGTCATGGCTCCGAGCGGTCTCAGTTATTCAATTTCTCAACAACAATCTAAATCATATGTGGTTAAGTATGTTTCCTTTCCTGATGCAACTATAGCTGTTGCTTCCACACTGTCCAGATATTGAACATTCCTTCTACATATTTTATCTTATTTGAGCCTCAGAGTCAACCTGTAGTGTGGATATTCCAGGTAATATCACCAACTTTATTTTGAAGATGGGGAAGCTAAGACTTGGGCAACTTCCTGAGAGCTGGTGGATGCTGGAGAAAGGATTCACGTCTCATCTTTCACTCTGCTTTTGCATACCAACTTCCATATTACAAAGTCTCTCAGACTGATGGCCTTCCAGTCCCTTTACAAATCTGAGGTTCTTGGGATGAACTCTCTAGCTTTTCCTCCATGTGTACACATATACGAATGTGTATGTACATTTTCTGCTTATTTTACATTTGCTCTATGCATAGCACAAATGATGAAAGCACAAAAAAATGGGGATTGAAGTTTAGGGAATGGAGCTGAAAACAGAGGTGATACCACCATTTATAGTGTCTAAGATTTGCTCCTAGCTGGAGTTTTATCCTACTGATTTAATAGCAGCATAATCAAATTTTGCTACAGGCAGTTGTGTTCGGCTGCTGATTGCAGGTAGTCATTCTCTGGAGGCTAAGGGGTTGGGTGGAGAATGCATCTTCTCCTTAACAGGCTGTATTGCTCCTTTGTGCTTAATGGGGTAGAAAGAACTTGACCATGTTTTATTTTAGAGATAAGAGTTACTTGAAAAGGGAAAGTTTTAAAATGGATATGTTTTATTCTATCATAATATGCCCTTTTGTGACCATCCCTCCAACACTTTATATCCCAAAGTTCTTTCCATCTCTAAAATTATCAGAATATATCATATTCAAATTATAAAACCAAATCAGGAAAATATTTAGGTTAAAAAAATAACATGGCATTTCAAAATCTTACCCTGCGTAGCTATGGAAGAATGGGCTCCTAAGAGACTAGATTAATCAAATTTAAAAGCAACTGTAAATTTAAATCAACCATGTAACCCTGCTGTAAAATAATTAACATTTCAAGGTAAAAGGAAATGTGATAATGGTAAATAGCAATTCTGTGCAGAATTGAAAGCATAGTCTTTTTCATGGTGCATTTTGGCAGAGAATGGAAATTTAAAAAGGAAAATCATTATTAATATACAGACTCTGACACTTCTGAATGCAATTCAAACTTGATTCCAACTTCTAAGAAAAATATGAATAAGTCTAATTCCCACCTCCCACCCCATAATGGGGAAAAGGAGCTGTCAAAAAATTCACAGAGGGTATCCTTCTATGGCTTTTTGTAGGTGATGGAAAGCCTGGCTAGAGAGAGAGAGACAGACAGACAGATAGACACACAGACAGTCAGACACATGGACACACAGACACACAGACAGACACACAGACACAGACGAAGAAAGAGACAGACAGATAGAGACAAAGACGAAGAGAAAAAGTGAGAAGAGGGAGGAAGAGAGGCAGAGAGAAACAGAGAGGGAAACAGAGAGGGAGAGACAGAGGGAGAAAGACAGAGAATACAAATTAGTGTGTATGTATGTGTGCACATCAGCGGGCTGTATTTTCTTCTTAAAAGTAAGGAACAAAAAAGTGAAGGTAGCTCTGGGCAAAAATGGGAAAAAATATAGTAAGGCAATTTAATGTTTACCAAGCCTGCTGTTCTATTACCATCTTAACTCTGTCTACCAGGACTTAAACTCTTTTTGGCATGTCTAATGAACCCTTTGGACAATACGGTGAAGCCTATGGACCTCTTCTCAGAGTAATGTTTTTAAATCATTGAAGGAAATACTAAATGTCAGAGTTTAGTGAAAATAAAGATATATATGTTTTTTTCTCCTTTAAGTTCATAGACCCCCTGACATCTATACGTGTACACCAGGTTAAGCACCCCTGTCCTGTGGTATATCCAGCACATCAGATTTATCAGGAGAGTTTTGGGCCAGTCTGTGACCAGAAAAGTCATTGTCCCACTATGCAGTTTTTCTAGGACTTTCAGATGTATGTCTGCCTGCCTTAGTGGGACCTGGCCTGGGAATGGAAAGCAAGTATCTTCAGATGTCTAGAATGTTATTGTTACTAAGAAAAGCCAGTGAATCCTGTCATTTTCCTTTTCCGGTGGCTGACAATTAGGATTGATTATGGAATGGGAATGATAACTTCCTAGATATTCAGTGGCCTCATCTATAATAGGGGAAGGATTGTAGCTGCTATACCTATCTTATAGGCTTTCGGTGAAGACTGAATAAGAGGATAGATGTAAAATGTTTTGCCTTTCTTATAGGGCTACATAAATTCTAGCTATTATCACTCTGGTTAGGTGTCTGTGCATAGGCAGTGATATTTCTGGATAATGGGAATTCTAATTCAATCAACCTGGCTCAGTTTAAGTATAGTATAAATCAAAGTGTATTGTACTTATGCTGCTTTCTAAAGATTTTTGATTCGTCACGATCAGAAAAAAAAAACCTTTTAAATAGATTCATTTATTTCCTTTGGTACCATATGCTCCTTATAACTGTTGCTTATTCTCTCCCTTTAAGAAAAAAAAACAACATTTTACCCAGTCTTTTCAGGGAAGAAGACCAAGTAGTCTTCTTTGGCAAGACTGACTGTGACTAACCCTATGGCTATCCTGTGAGTATTACTTCCCTTTGAATCAGCCTGTTCCTCCCTCTCTGATGAGAGATCACTGTGACTTGGAGACCTCTTTAATCACCAGGTAAATGAGTCCTTTTTGGATTTTGACTCCTCTCTAACCTGCTGCTTTGACAGCACTGTGCTGGCATCAAATGGGACCATACATCAATGGATTTTAATTGCCTTAAATCCCCCAAATAGGATGAGCCTGTGCTCTATAGCACAAGGATTATGTGGGTAAATTTAGTTATGCATCAGAGTAAACTCAGGGATATCCTAATCCTGCTACTTTTCTTGTTAAAGCACCAGGGCACAAGTAATTTATTATCCCCTCCTTCACCCCGAAGAGGTCAGAACCATGAAACTTCAGAATCTTTCATTTGAGACTATCAAGACATTGGGGAGATTAAATCTACATTGTGCTGTAATCTGCTGGGCAGCCATTGCCATCAGTAAAATGTCGGAGCTGTCAGCATTGTTAATGTTGAGGACACAGTTCTGGTAATCACCAGCTGAATACTGTGACAAGTAATTTTATTTAAGCATCAAGTGAGGACTTAACCCTCTTGATTTTGTTTTCCTGAATCCACCTCTCTTACTCTCACAGGATGAAAACATTTTTAGAAGCTGCAGGGTGGAGGTTTGCTGTGTTTTTAAATATAACTTAAGCTCCTTTCTGATCCTATGTTTAGTTCATCCAGACTGGTTCTCACATCAACAAAAAATATGGGAAATAAGAAAATTTAAAAAGACTTTTAAAAAGGATGTTTAGCATTTTAAGGCATGATTAGAGTTTGGAAGTCAGATATCTGATGGCCCAGGGGCCTCAAATCTTTTATTTGTCGTTGATCCCTTTGGTAGTTTAGTTTCGAAGCCTATGATTCCCTTCTAAATTGTTTTCTTTGAAATTTGCACTCATAACTCCTCATTTTGACTTTTAGTATCTCATGGAATAAATCCATTCCTTCTGTAGACCATCCCTTCAAATATTTGAAAAAAGGTGTTATATCTCCTCTGAAGCTTTTTTTCTCCAGGCTAAATCTTCATATTTCCTTTAATTGATACTCACGGTATAATTCCTGGTATGTAATAGGCACTTGATAAATGCTTATTGATTTCTTGAATGATTAATATTCAGTGAACTTCAATCCCTTTGCCCTTCTAATTGTCATCTTTTAGATATTTGAGCAAAGCTGAGTACAGCAGGACTATTCTCTCATTCCTATAAGTTGTTCCTCTTTTAATAAAACACAAAATCTCATTAACATTTTTTAGCTGCAATATTACACTGCTATAGTAGAGAGAACATTGGATTTGGTATCAGAGGTTCTAGATTAAAATCTCGGTTTTGCTCCTAACAACTTGAGTGACTTTGGGCAAGTCACTTAATCTCTTTCAATTTCACTTACTCTCTTGCTCAGTTTCAGCTTTGTTTTACCTGCATATTTGGTTATTGTTCCAACTATAACTTTATTGATATGTGACAAAAATGTAATGGCACAGGGCCAAGCACAGATTCCCTGGATCCTTCTACTAGAAACCTCTTTCCAAGTTGACATTGAATTATTAAGAATGAATCCATCCGGGGCAGCTGGGTAGCTCAGTGGAGTGAGAGTCAGGCCTAGAGACAGGAGGTCCTAGGTTCAAACCCGACCTCAGCCACTTCCCAGCTGTGTGACCCTGGGCAAGTCACTTGACCCCCATTGGCCCACCCTTACCAATCTTCTACCTATGAGACAATACACCGAAGTACAAGGGTTAAAAAGAAAAAAAAAAGAGGATTAAAAAAAGAATGAATCCATCCATTCAATCATGAAGATAGCTAAATATCCTAATGGATAAAGGACTGAACTGGGATTCTTCAAGCCTTGGATTCAAATCCTAATCAGACATTATATATGTCACCCTGACAAATGGACCTAATTTGGCCTAACCTCAGATTCCTCATCTTTAAAACAGACATAATAAGAGCGCCTGCCAAACAGGTTGTTGTGAGGATCAGCTGAATTAGCATATTTAAAATACTTTCCAAACTATAAAGTGATTATATAATATTAGTAATTGTTAATAAAATTGGAAATTTCAGAAGTTAATAAGTTATTTTGTTTGTACACACACAAAATAGCTGTTACATAAACATCACCGTGAGTATTTCTCTATATGGGGGGAACAGAAAAGAAAATTATATAGGAAATTTATATCATATTAAATTATATATCAATTTTAATAAATTTAATGCAATAGATACAAAGAATAGTTCATGCTCTTTTATATTCCTATCAATTCCCTCCATTTCTTGAATAACATTCCTTTATCACAGATATTTGCTATAAAGATTTTTTACATTAACTTTTCCCTTTTAATTCTAAACTGCATTGATTTTTTGCTTATGAAAAAGCTTTTGAATTATATGCATTGAGAATTATCCATTTTGTCTCCTATCATCCATTCTATCCCTTGCTTAGTTAAAATTCTCCCCCTAGGAAAGTTATTTTGCAAGCCCATGGCATATCCTGATTCACATACAAATGCTTTCAGCTGTTCTATCTATGCATATAAATTGTGTGTATAATAACATTGTAAGTTGATGCACAAGTTTAAATGTAGCTTACTCAAATTACAATACTGGTTAGTCTTAAAAAAATCACAAAACCGAAATACTCCACCCTTCATATTTTTAAAAAAGAGAGTTCCTAAATTTGTTTTCTAAAAATGAAATCCTTAAGTATTTTGTTACTAATCATATATAAGTCTTAAAAATATAGCAAGCTCCATGGCAGCTAATTTTTTTTAAAAAGAAATCTTTCTTAAAAACCTTAAGAATGATTTCAGTTTTTCAAGGCATTTCACTTCAAGAACACATCAAGATGATGGTGAGTCAGTATGGAGATTGAACTAGAGAGGTTAATATCATTCATATGGAAATTAGAAAACAATGTTAATGGTGAAGATTGAATGAAAACTTATCAACCTACTGTCAAAACATAGCTTTTCTTTTTCTTTTGGTCTTTTTTATTCTTTCTTTTTTTCCTTTAATTTCATGGAAACATTAGTACTTTTAACTTTGATTTCTCTTTTGGGGTGAATGTCTTATGATTGCCTTTTATTTCATAGATAGAATTTTATATTGATTCATGATATTTTTAGTATGACACAGGAAAACAATTAACTCTTGATTTTAGAACTCTTCATTAAAAATAATTTTCTATCAATTTCAATCTAACAGATATTTGCTAAACATCTTTTGGTTTTAGGGTATTATGTGAGAATGGGGTATATCGTGTGCTTAGGGAGAACTAGCACCTCTTATGTGAGGTCTTGCAGAGCCCTTTTTAGGGTTGGTATCTGCCTGTCACCTTTCTGTCACCTGTAGCTCTAAAAAGCTGTAGCATGCATAGCAACCAAACTCTGGCAAAACCATCTCCATAGAGCCAACAGTTCTCAAACTTGTTGTTGAGTTGGTGGGTGTCTACCCCAAGCACATGAAGACAGAATGGATGGATGAGGATAATTTGCTCCAGTGCCATGGAGGTGACCAAAGCAGGCTTTGTGAAATATTCAATGTTTAGTCAGATGCCCAGATTATCCACTGCATCCTGGACTCTCAACCATCATACTAATTTTTGTTTTAGCTGATGTCTCTGGAAGAGGAAGTGAGGCTAAGGACTTTGAGCACCTCTGCCTTACTTAAATGAAGTTACACATGAGTCAGGACATCGCCCCATGATGTCACTGGTCCCCTTCAAAAAAGATCAAACAGTGATATTAAGATCAAAGAATCTTATAACCAACGATTTTTGAGCCAGAAAAGACCTAAGAAATCATCTAATTCAATCTTCTTCTAAAAATGGATTGAAACCCAGAGTTTAAGTGACTTGCTCATGATTATATAGTGATCCCATTTTGGAGTTTTCTTGACATAGATACTAGAGTAGTTTGCCATTTCCTTCTCATTTTACAGATGAGGAACTAAGACAAACAGGGTCAAATGGGATCAGAGAGAGTCAGATAGGACTGAAATGACACAATACTACCAATAGGCAGCATTTGGTACTGCTGATGAATTTAGCTTATTCTTCCTTATATCATACTATTTTGACTCTGCTACTAGATTGTGAGTCCTATGATGCCAAAACTGTGCCCAAAAGGGTATAAAATTGTTTATAACCATTTACCAGATATACCAATATTAGGGATTTTCCCTAAAAAGATAAAAGAAAAAAGGTAAAGGGCTCACATGTAAAAAAATATAGAAGTTCTTTGTGTGGTGGCAAATAATTGAATTCAAAGTTTGGGTTCATATCCCAGATGGCTCTATGTTTCCTATAGAATATGGTCGAGTGATAATAGGTGCTTAAGAAGTATTTGTCAAATCGAATTTATTGAAGTAAGAATAATATAGTAAGTGTGTTTCATATAGATAATGTCTTTTTAGGCAACCATAGCAAATAATGAACACTAATTAGCTGTTTACTGGTTTTCTAATACTAGGTTACTCTCCCTTGAGTATATAGTTTCTCTTCCTCTTATTATCTGCTAATTGTGTTGGGAAACAACTTTTGCCTTCTACTTATTCTATTGTGAAATTGTCTTAAAAATCATTGTCCTTAATTACTCCAATTTTATCAGGTGCCATTTTATCATAACATATTAGAAATGGATATTCATTCTTGGACAAAACTTTTAGTATATTGTAATAGAAAGATCTCAGATACATTAATGTACTTCTGGTGGAGCTGTGAACTAGTCTAACCATTCTGGAAAACAATTTGAAACTGTGCCCAGAAGGGTATAAAATTGTTTATAACCATTTACCTGATATACCACTAGTAGGTATGTTCCCCCAAAAGATAAAAGGAAAAAAAAGGAAAGGACTCACATGTAAAAACAATATAGCACTTCTTTGGGTGGTGGCAAATAATTGAATTCAAAGTTTGGGTTCATATCCCAGTTTTGTTACAATCTGGATGACATTCAACAAGTTAGTTTTCTCCATCAAACTTTATTTTCCTCTTTTTTTTAAAGAGGAGTGGACTATTCAAAAACACTCATACACTTTATGTATTTATATGTATATGCAATTGATTTTAATTTCAATTCCAGATTCTCCTTTCTCCATCCTCTTCTCTATGCATTGAGAAGATAAGTATATGCTTGCAAAAATCTGCTTTTATACTTTTAAAGCCTATACCTATTATAATACACAAAGATTATACACATGAAGTCGTGCAAGGCTTTCCGTATTAGCCATGTTGTGAGAGGAAGAGCAAGAAAAATTTAAAAAAGGGGAAAATATTCACCATTCAAAACTTGAGAGTTGATCTGTTTCAGGAGGGAGATAGCTGTTTTCATCATGAGCTGTCTGGAATTGCCTTGGATCGTTGTGTTGATCAGAATAACTCTTTTATAGTTATTATGATAATGCTGCTACTGTGTATCACATTCTCCTGTTCTGTCCACTTCACTTTGTAACAGTTCATATAAGTCTGTGTAGGTGTATCTGAAGCCATCCCACCCATCATTTCTTATAGCATGTTAGTATTCCTTTACTATCATAAACCACAACTTGTTTAGCCATTCTCCAGATGAAGGGCATCCCCTCAAATTCCTATTATTTGTCACCATAAAAAGAACTCTTTTCTTTTCTCTTTTGTCTCTTTGGGGAGTTAGTGGTGATATAACAAGGTGAATGGGTATGTCTGATTTTATATATCTTTTAGACACAATTCCAGGTTATTCTCTAATAGAAGTGCATTAGTGTGCCTATTTTTCCACATCCACTCCAGCATTTTGTTATTTCTTTTTCTGTAATGCAAGTCAATCTGAACAGTATCTCAGTTATTTTAATTTACATTTCTCTAATAATTTATTATTTATATTACTTTAAAGGGAATCATAATAATTGATTTCTGTTTACAAAAACTGTCTTTACATGTCCTTTGACCATTTTCAAATTAAGGAACTACTTGGTTTCTGAAATCCCTTCCAGCTTTAATTATATAATTTCATCTAATCAGTTTTGATCCTGGATGATGTTCACCCCAAATATTTAATGTATGTCATTCCAATTATAATATCATAGCCTATATCTGAGATGGTGACCTGAATATAACTGATCACTTTATATTATTAATACCAATAATGCATTCATTTATTTTTTTCAGAACAGGAAATTTCTGAATTCTCATTTAAAATATGGTATTCCTTTCTTACTTTTAGTGTTATATGTATATCTGCTTGAATAAAACGCCAGTGTCCTAAGCTCCTCTGGATTGTCCTGGGTCATTGCATTGCAGCTAGTAGAAAAGTACATTACAGGGGCAGCTGGGTAGCTCAGTGGAGTGAGAGTCGGGCCTAGAGACAGGAGGTCCTAGGTTCAAATCCGGCCTCAGACGCTTCCCAGCTGTGTGACCCTGGGCAAGTCACTTGACCCCCATTGCCCACCCTTACCACTCTTCCACCTATGAGACAATACACCGAAGTACAAGGGTTAAAAAAAAAAGTACATTACATTCAATTCTGCCACAGTGTATCCGTCTCTGTGTACAATGTTCTCCTGGTTCTGCTCCTTTTGCTCTGCATCAAATCCTGGACATATTTCCTGTTCACATGGAATTCCTGTAGTTCATCATTCCTTTCAGCAATATAGTATTCCATGATCATTGGATACCACAATTAGTTTAGCCATTTCCCAATCGAAGGACATCCCCTCATTTTCCATTTTTTTGCCACCACAAAGAGCACGGGTATAAATATTTCTGTGCAAGTCTTTTTCCTTTTTATCTATTTGGGGTAGAAAACCAGCAGTGCTACAGCTGGATCAAAGGGCAGGCAGTCATTTAAAGCCCTTTGCACATAATTCCAAATTGCCTTCCAGAATGGTTGGATCAATTCACAACTCCACCAGCAGAGTATTAGTGTCCCAGTTTTGCCACATACCCTCCAACATTTATCACTTTTCTTTGCTGCCAAATTGGCCAATTTGCTAGGTGTGAGGTGATACCTCAGAGTTGTTTTTATTTGCATTTCTCTAATTATGAGAGATTTAGAACACTTTTTCATGTGTTTATTGATAGTTTTGATTTCTTCGTGTGAAAATTGCCTATTCATGTCCCTTGACTATTTGTTGATTAAGGAATGGCATGATTTTTTTTTTGTAAATTTGACTTAATTCCTTATATATTTGGGAAATTAAATCTTCTTCAGAAAGTTTTGTTATAATTTTTTCTACTTTGTTTATTTCCTCCTAATTTACTTGCATTGGTTTTTTAATTAAATTTAATTTTTAATTAAACCTTTAATTTGATATAGTCAAAATCATTCATTTTACATTTTGTAGTATTCTTTAAGTATACCATCATATCATCTGCAAAGAGTGATAGTTTAGTTTCCTCATTGCTTACTTTAATCTCATCAATTTCATTTTCTTCTATAATTGATATTGTTGACATTTCTAATACAATATTAAATAATGAAGGTGATAATGGGCATCCTTTCCTCATTCCTGATCTTATTGGGAAGGCTTCTAACTTGTCCCCATTGTAGATGATACCTGTGAATGGTTTTAAATACATACTGTTTATTATTTTGAGGAAGGGCCCTTGTATTCCTATACTTTTTTGTGTTTTCAATAGGAATGGGTGTTGTATTTTGTCAGAGGCTTTTTCTGCATCTATGGAGATAATTATGTGATTTCTGTTGATTTAATTATTGATATAGTAAATTATGTGTATGGTTTTCCTAATATTAAACTAGCCTTGCATTCCTGGTATAAATCTCACTGGTCATAGTGAATAATTCTTGGGATAACTTGCTGTAGTATTTTCCCTAGTATTTCATTTAAGATTTTTGCATCTGTGTTCATTAAGGAAATTGGTCTGTAGTTTTTTTTCTAGTTTTCTTTCTCTGTTTTTGGTCCGCCTGGCTTTGGAATCAGTACCATATTTGTGTCATAAAAATAATTTGATAAGACTCCTTCTTTGCTGATTTTGTCAACTAATTTGTATAGTGTCGGGATTAGTAGTTCTTTAAATGTTTGATAGAATTCACTTTTGAATCCTTCTGGCCCTAGAAACTTTTTCTTAGGAATTTAATGTCTTGTTTACTTTCTTTTTCAGAGATGGGATTATTTAAGTATTCTATTTCCTTTTCTGTTAATCCAGGCAAATTATATTTTTGTAAACATATACCCATTTCACCTAGATTGTCATATTTATTGTTATATATAATTGAGCAAAATAATCTTTAAAAATTACTCTCATTTCCTCTTCATTTGAGGTGAGATTACTCTTTTCATCTTTGATACTGTTTATTTGATTCTTCTTTGTTTTTTATTAGATTAACCAGTATTTTACCTTTATTTATTACCTTTATATTATTATTTTATTACCTTTATTCCCATTTCTTTTAGTATTATCCTCTTTTAGTATTATCCTCTTTTTTTACACCTTATTTTTTGTGGGTTTTTTTGACATATCATCCTAAATAGTGTACCACTGCACCTTCTATGTATACTTCTTCTAGCTACTATGATAATAACATTTTTAAAGAGTTACAGATATCATCTTTTCATAGAGGAACACATGCCATTTGACCTTATTGAAGCCTTTACATTTTTTCTATTTCTTATTTACCTTTTTATATTTCTCTCGAATCTGTTTTTGGGCTTCAAATTTTCTGATTAGGTCTGGTCATTTTTTCAGGAATTCTTGGAAATTTTCTATTTTATTAAATGATCATATTTTACCCTGAAAGAATATAGTCAATTTTGCTGGGTACTTGATTCTTGGTTATAGAACCAGTTGCCTTGCCTTCTGGAATATCATATTCATTGCCTTCCAGGCCTTCACTGTAGATATTGTCAGATCCTGTGTAATCCTAATTAATGTTCCATGATATCTGAATTTTTTTTTCTTTCTAGCAGCTTAGAGAATCTTTTCTTTGGCCTGGGAGTTCTTGAGTCTGGCTATGGAATTCATGGGAGTTGTCAATTGGGGATTTAATGCTACAGGTGATCTGTGGATTCTTTCAGTTTCTATTTTGCCCTTATGTTCAAGGATTTCCGGGCAATTTTCTCAGATAATTTTCTGTAGTATGATGTCTAGGATTTTTTTTTGTTGTGATTTTTAAGTAGTCCAATGATTCCTAACTTGTCTCCCCTGAATCTATTCTTCAGGCAGTTGTTTTCTCAATGAGGTGTTTTATATAATCTTCAATTTTTTTCATTCTTTTGACTTTGTTTCATTATGTCTTGGTGTCTCTCATAAAGTCATTAGATTCTAATTGCCCATTTCTAATTTTTAAAGACTGAATTTCTTCCATGATATTTTTCTTCACTTCCTTTTGGTCCATGCTTCTTTTCAAGACATTCTTCTCTTCTTATGATTTTTTGCATCATCTTCCAGCAGTCAATTCTGGTTTTTGTTGCCTCTGCCTCTATTTCCACATGACCTAGTTTGCTTTTCAGGCTACTATTTTCCTTTTGCCATTTTTCTTCAGTCTTATTTGATTTAAAAATTCCTGTTTGAGTTCCTCCATAGCCTGCATCAAATTCTCTGGGCTTTTTGAGGCTTTGCTTGATTTTTCCTGGATCTCATCCTTATTCACTGGTTTTGTTTAGTCATTACCCCCAAAGAAGCTTTCAATTGTAGCTTTTTTTCTCTCTTGTTTTTTCTTTTTATTTACTTTTTTTTCTTCTGCCCTATGGACTATATAGACTTGTCCCTCTGTTGATTTACTTACCCAGAGTGTTTGAGCCCTTTTGCCTTAAGGCCAAATCTTCTCTTTACTCCATCCTTTGCTGGTAAACTAGATTCAACTGGTTGAGCTACCCAGCTGAGCTGGCCTGCCCTGGGGCAAATTTTTCACTGTAGAGAGGACTGAGGGTCTCCAGCAAAGTGGCAACCCTCCCCCCAATCCTGCAGGGATTATTATAGCCCTGGATTACATGTAGTGGGTCAGAGATGAACCCTCATAGCTATTGTTTCAGCCCTGGTTTTATGCAGATAACTAGGTCTCAGTGTGTTGGGTGGTAGAGAGTATCCTGCCTGATGCCCCCCCCCCCCAATTCTTCCTTGCCTGCCATTATCAAAGCCCTGCATCATGTGTGGTGGGTCAGAGGCAAACCCTGGCAGCTGCCATGCCTATTCAGGGTTTCACATAGTCAGCTGAGTAGCTGAGGAGGTCTCAGCAAGCTGGGTGAGGGAGGATTTTTTCTGTGAAAATAAATGGACTTGTGCCTAGCTTTCAAGTTTTTTATTTAGTAGGAGAGTCTAGTGACATGATGGGTTTGGATTGCTGTTTGCTTTGAAGCATGATGTGAATATTGGTTTGGAAGAATTTTTCAGAGAGGTTTAAAGGTGGCTTTAGGTACTCTTAAGCCACCATCTTGTCTCTATCCATCTTAAAAGCCAAGTTTAGTAATTTATAGATTCTTGAAGAAGACCATTCTTCAATCAGTCATAGGGGAAATAATTGAGGTGATCAAAAGATGAACTCTAAATGTAATTAATTCTCCAGCGAAATACAGGGAAATTCATAAGTATCAACTTATTGTGTAGTTGAGACTTTAAAAAAGTATGATATAAGCTCAATCTAAGTTGATATTATAAGATACTAGGAAAGCTAAGGAAATCTTAGGTTGTATCATGAGGCAGAGTGTCTAGGGCTAAGGACTATAAAGTTCTTCCTTAATCAGCTATAGGTTTATTATATTTGTCCTTCATTTTGATTAGGATCTATGATTTCATTAGGTGATACCTTGATTTGTGCATGAATTGGATTTAAGTGAGGCAGACTTATACAAAGTTATCAATCTCACTCTTTCTTCCAGAGTCATTGAAATCTAGTAGCAAAATAAGTCAGGACAACTGCTGCTAACCTGTGATACAATGGATGATGTTGGTATCTTTGATGTCCGACCAAACTCTAAGCATTCCACAGATCCTGCTTCATGGCCATTGGAAAAATTGCTCTAATCTGCTCATTCCACCAATGAAAATCATTACATATTCGGGTTAGAAATCCTCTAGTTTACTGATGGTTTTGAGGCCTGTCAGCTACCTTCAACCTGATTTAGCCTATTTGTCAAGATGATTTTAGAGTTGTAGTGTTTGTGCATGCTACAACTTTTTAGAGCCACAGGTGAGAGTTTGGTGAAAGGTGGACACCAAAGATGGATGAAGGGCAAGCCCTCATAACAGAGGTCCTAATCCTCCCAGCACCCACCCCATTCACCTCAACTATAGATAAGTTTTTCTAAAATCATGGGTTTAAATAGGGGTGACGTTTTATAAGTTAGATTTCAGTGAGTGGGCAAGGATTTAGGTTGCTCACTAGAAGTTCTCCAGGATGGAAAAAGACCTTGATATCATGTTAGGTGGGGATCAGCTAAAGGACCTGGAGATTATCAGGAAAGAAACAATATAAGGTGGTAGATACAAAAGCCATTTTTCTCTAAAAAAATTATTTTCAAAGATGCATTCAAAATGCTAAACTATGTATTATTAAAAGCAAATTAATCAGATATAATCCATATTTAGCAAAAGTGCATTACTGAGGAACCTTAATTTTGTGTCTTGACTTATTTAATACTGTTCCTAGTTCCAATGATAGGGGAAAATTCAGAAGATGTTGGAAAGGAAAATTTAAAAAAACTATTGATGAGTTAAATATCAATTAGCTCATAGATGCTGTCATATACACACACATATATAGAATATTATGTTTATTAATTTCTCAGATTTCTAAAAAATTCTTTTTTTGTCATGAAAAACACTTCTATATTGGTCATTGTTGTAAGAGCACACTCTTACATAATCAAAACCCCAAATATACTAATGTGAAAGATGGCTCCAACTCTTTGACTTCAAGATTTTGAAAGGGTTACCCATGGAAAAGGGAAGAGAATTTGAATGTTTGACCCTAGACGACATAACAAGGAGCAATAGGTTAAAGTTTCAGAAATACAGACTTCATTTGGCTTGATATAAAGAAAAGCTTTCTGACAATGAAAGCTATTTTAAAAAGAATTGGAAGTTATGAGTGTTGGTGGGTCCTCCTTTCACTGAAAGTATGCCAGAAGAATCTTTAGAACCAGTTGTGGGTTATACTATAGAAAATATTCTTGTTCAGCTTTGGGTTTGAATAAGTGATCTCTAAATTCCTTTCTAACTATGGCATCATATTAGCAAAAAAGAATAAAAGAATCATACAGTAGTGAATGAAAAACAGTTGGTATATTCAATTATAAACCAGTAGGGAAGGGGTATTATGGGAATCATCTACTTCTAGAAAGAATGTATGAATTCTATAGGTCATAACAAGTCAGGAAAAAAGGCTTTAGACAGATGCTTTTGTGCTCTAGTGTTCAGAGAGGCTTTAGAGTTCTGTGATGAGAAAGAGGAATACAGAGACGTAAATGAACAGATTAAGATGTGATTAAAGAGTTTGTTTTGGTTGAGAGTATCATGGCATTCACCGTTTAAAAATGATCACAGCATGCAAAATGTCTATATACTGGAAAAAGTAATATCCTGTCAATTTTAGGGAAAGGAAATGGGAAAGGGGAAGGAGGAAGGTCACCAGGTAAATGCCTGCCTCTTGCTCATTGTCATTATTTTCCAATCTCACAGCACAATTAGTATTGTGTCATTCTGGAATCACCAAAATGATTCAGGTGTTCAGCTTCTCCTCCTGGAATTCCCTCCCCACTTGAGATATTCTCCCTGTCTAAACTTGCCCCAAGGTTGAAGCATGCCTTTCTCAGTTTATAATTGTTTGCTTGCCCAGAGTGGCCATTATTACAACAGTAGCTAATACTGCTATTTCCTGGATTAAAAAAAAAAAGAGTAGTGGAGTGGGGTCATTTTACAGATATTTGAGGACAAGCCAGTATTCTTTGAATCTTAACACATTATCCTTACCTAACAAAATTTACAAGTAAAATCCAGCCGTACTAAAAACTATTATTGCCAAAATGTGTACTAACGTCACTTTCAAATCCATGTAAAACACTTCTTATCTCCAGTAATTTTATGCATTAACATTCTAGTACAATGAAAAATTTGGACAATTCTTCAAAGTTTTTTTTTCTTCATCCAGCAGCATTTAATCTTCATGGTTATAAATTAGACCATAAAATAATAAAATTGAATTCCAGTGGGGGTAGCTATTACCAAATCAACCTTATTGCTTTTTATTTCATAGGTTTCAGTTCTGAAAGTAAATTTATTTATAATCTAATCCAACCCCTTCAGTATAAAATGAGGTAGGGAAGGAAACCAAAGCCCAGAGAAAGGCTAAATTAGTTAGCCTTTGGGTTATGATCTTTTGTCTCCAAATGCAGTACTCTTTCCAAGCTATATTATTATGCCTCAAACACCTAATATGGAACTGCGAGGGGACCAGTTTCTACTAGGGTTTCTTTATCTGTCCCACCTTCCTTCTCCCTAACATAGTCAACTCTCTTTTTACTTTTTGATGGAGAGTTTCCCCCAAAAGGTGGCAAAACTGTCTGTGGAATTTTGATTGGTTCCCATATCCAATAAAATAGCTTCCTGGTGGCCTCTAGTTATACCAGTGGCCAACTTTGACTTGGTGGATTTCTTAAGACCACACAGGTTGCCACATATGCCCTGTTGACAAGACATATAATCTATTTGGAGAGGAGATGAGAGATTAGGTACATTATAGAAATTAATTGACATTGTGCTCTTTTATTTCCTTATTATATTGGGGTTAAATAAACCTTTTCTTACTGTTTCATGATCTACATGTGCTTAATTTGTCCAAACTGTGAACCTGAGCAAACAGTGCACCAGCCTGAGACCTGCTCCTAATTTCAGTAGCCCTTTCTCAGATCCACCTATACCCATGGTTCCACTTGTGTCTAAGTGGTGTTATTTTGCATGATAACTTATGAAGATAGCTGTCAAAGTTCACACTAGTCCAAGAGCCACAGAATTTCCAGGGCAGAGGTGGCCTCGGTTGCCATCTAGTCTACTTCTTTCCTGAGCAGGTATTTGTTATATGACCCAGTGAGTGATCATTTAGCCTATATTAAAAGATTTCCCAGAAGAATCATTATATCTCAAGATAACCCATCTTGCTTTTGGGCAGCCGTAATTGTCAGGGAGATATTCTTCATGCGAAGACAATAATCGAACTTTAATTCTTTCCTAATTTAACTTCTGGGGTCAAATAGGACAAATCTAATCTCTCCTTCACAGGGCTACCTCTCAAATACTTGAAGATAGATTTCATATCTACTCTGAAATCTCTTTTCTTCTTAATAAACACACTGTCTTCATACAAATGATGTCTTTAGGCCTTGATCTTCAGCCCCTTCATCACCTCAGTCATCCTACATTGGCCTACATTCACATTTTACCATTACTAGTTAAATTAATTAGCCCCATATATCTCTAGAAATTATAGAAAGACACATGTACACTGGCTGTTATCACAGGAAGGAAGGCACGGTCAACTTGTAGGAGACTGAGTGAAGGAGCAGGAAGGCAGCAGTTGCTACCAGTAGCCCTGATAAGGACACCATTTTGAATGAATGCTAGAAATACCCATAGCCACAGGGTAAAAGCAGAGTGAAGGAGGATTGATTATTCAGTAAATTTATGTTAAATGCTCTCTGACAAAAACATGCTAGAAAATATAAATTTCCCTCAGCAGGCTTTTACAAGGACACAACTCTTGCCCAACTTGAGACAAAGTCATCCTCCTTTTCCTTCCTTCTATTTGTTCTTTCCATCCCATGTCTTTCCACAATAATCAAATCTGCCAGTATTTTCTTTCTCCAAGACCTGCAAAAGCTGTCCTGTCAGATGTCCTGACTGATAAGAACACCTCAGGGATACACCAAATACAAAGGAACCAAGACACATAAGAAAGTCAACCAGAAAGGAAAAATCTGGGAAGACACTTTGCTATGCCATATTTGGGGTTTCCCCTGAGTCACTTTCTGCAGCCTTTAAGGTAGCTTAGTAAGTACAGTATAATGGACCATCCAAGAATATGTGTGTGTGTGTGTGTGTGTGTGTGTGTGTGTGTGTGTGTGTGTGTGTGTGTGTGTTTGAGTGTGTATGTGTGTGTAGTTGTAGTTACTGGGTATATATCAGGCTTGGTGTTCTCACTTTGCATTTCTTCAGATACAGGGTATGCCAAAATTTTTACTTCAATTTTTAATGGCCTTAACTTAAATCTGTACTAAAACTTTACACGTAGTGTTTAGCTATTTTTCTATCCATATTTCTATTAATTCTTCATTTATTTTCTAGCACCAATGCTATTTTTTAATGCAGAGATAGAGGCTGGACTTGTGATTTTACTAATATAGGGAACTTGTTGGGGAAACTCCCAACCATTGGAAATTCTTTGCAATTTAATCTTACACAGCTAGTAAAAGCAATGAGAAGTAAAGTTATTTATTTGACCAAGATCACAAATTATATCAAAGAAAGGACTTGAAGCCACTGCACTTAGTTTGGCCAATTCTTTTTCTACAATGACACACTACCTCCTCTCCTACTTTATTAATATGACACATTTTATTTACCTATTCCACAAACATTAATCAAGTTAAAACATAAAGCAAGTAAAAAAACAAGTTTTTTCATCTTTTTTTGTTACTACAGTTAATAGTTATGTATAGTTTCATACAGTAAAGTCATTTCTTCCCCTTTTAATGATATTTTTGCGATGGGTTCTTATGATAGAACTGAGTCAAGAGATTTGTTCAGTGTCCTGACTTGTATATTTTCACACTGTTCTAAAATAATTTTACCAATCCTCAGCCCCACTGACAACTATTTCCACTTAGCCCTGCCAGAACTGCATTCTATTTTTTTGCTATTCTATTGATATATGGTAGTTGTCTAAATTTGCAAATACCTTTTAACAGTTTTAATTTTCTTAGCACAATCTGAGAATTTCATCTATAATGAAAATAAATTAATATTTTATCCTTACTCATCTCTATTATGATTTTTCAATATATTGTCTCAAAAAAAGGTTGAATGACTTCATATAACTCATTGTAATTCAGTGTTTTTTCAGTTGTATCTGACTCTTTGTGACCTCATTTGGGATTTTCCTTGCAAAGATCCTGGGGTGACTTGCCATTTCCAGGAAATGATTAACCATTTTCAGTTGATAAAATACAGTTTATATTTCTGACATGCCTAGAACCTGGGTTAATGAACCTAGAATTTAAGGAGTTTCCACAATTTTCTAAACCTTCCTTGGTCATCTTTGCTACTGAATTGTGTTAATAAGGTTTCGAGCATAAAAATGTAGTCTCAAAACTGAAGTCTTATTTATTATACTCAAAAGACAAATGCCAAAAGAAATAAAGAAGCCTCAAACAACTACAAAAACAGTTCTAGAAGTTTGGCTGTATGACAGATTAAATCTTACAAGTGAAAGGATTCCACTTGTTATTTCCAGGATTTTTACTCACAGTGAGCTCAGGTATTGGACTGCCATTGAAGTCATTTGGATTTTAGTTTGTAAAGCCTCAAGATAATGCACACTTCTTGCTTTCTCCAAGTGGGTAAGGGTACAGCAGTTTCCTGTCACCCTGGAAACTTTGACATCATAGGAATTTTCTAAATCTATCAGCCATTTGACCATGATTACTGAAAATTATTGGTTAACTTCTCTCTAAATATTGATTGTTGGAAATACAAATTATGGGGGTGTATTGGGATGAGTGTCATTCTGAAATTG
Organism: Gracilinanus agilis; assembly: GCF_016433145.1. Classification (NCBI taxonomy): domain Eukaryota; kingdom Metazoa; phylum Chordata; class Mammalia; order Didelphimorphia; family Didelphidae; genus Gracilinanus; species Gracilinanus agilis. The sequence goes on along the minus strand of NC_058135.1, from coordinate 186,353,696 downwards.
GCAAAAGACTTAACAAAGGCACAGGAAGCCATAGGATGTGTATAATTGAATACAAGTAGTCAAGGCTGTCTGGAATGTAGAGGACATGAAGAGGAGAACCAAAATATAAGAGCTGACATTTCACTTATATTTCAGACTGCCTATGAAGTCCAGGCTCCTTATTCTTCATGTCTTTTATCACTTGAACTTTGTTACTATTTTTTGCTGCCAAAAAAGTGCTTCTTTAAATATTTTGGTGAATATAAAGATGTTCTTTTTTATCAATGGCTTACTTGGAGAATATGCCTTGCAATAAAATCTCTAGATCAAAAGGCATGGACATTTTAGCCATTTTATTTGCATAATTCTAGATGGCTTTCCAAAATGGTTATACCAATTTTTAGTAGGCCTGTTTTCCTATATACCCTCTAAATCCTGATTATTTCAGTCTTTTTTCCATTTTTGCCAATTAACTAGGTATGAAACAAAATTTTAGAATTGTTTTGATTTGTGTTTCTCTTATTATTGGCGATTTGGAACATTCTTTCATATGATGGCTAATTGTTTACAATTCTTATTTTGCAAATTTTTGTATGTATCTTTTGATCATTTTTCTACTGGTTAATCACTTTTGGGCTCAGATATATCTGTTAGATATCTTTGGTGTTTGTTGATATAAAAATCTTATCTATAAGATTTGACACACACAAAAAAAGTTGATATATTTTCTTTCCCTCTGGCTGCTTCCTTTCCTATCTGATGTGTATTCATTTTATTTATGCAGACTTTTAAAAATTTTCTTGTCATCCCAAATTACATACTTTATATTTTGTAATTGCCTATATCCCTTGTTTGATTAGGAATACATCTCCTAACCATAGTTGTGAAAGGTATTTCATCTGCTTCTCTTCTCATTTATTTTAAGATATAATCTTTAATATTCAGGTAATTTTCTGTCCATTTTGGATTTATTACAGAATATAGTATAAGATATTAGTCTTAACCTAATTTCTGCTAGCTACTTTCCAGTTTTCCCAGCGGTTCTTATTAAAAAGGGAGTTCTTTTCTAAGTAAGTTATGAGTTTGAACTTATCAGCACTGATCTTTTATTTGCCAGAATCTGATGGCCTTTTAAAATTCATCAGACTCTCTAACTACTCTGAAGCTTTTGCCACTGCAAATTAGCCTCTTTTCCCAGGTTTTCCCTTCTCTCTAGGTTTTTCTGATACTACATTCTCATGTTTCTTCTACTTCTTGTTTGATCACTCCTCCACCTCCTTTGCTGGATATTTTATCCAGGTCATGTCTGCTAACTGGTTGCCCCAAAGTATTCCTTCTGAACCTCTGCTCTTTTTCCTCCATACTCTCCTTGGTGAACTCATGTATCAGATTCTATGAGATCAATGATCATTTCTCTATAAACAATTCCAAGATCTCTGTATTCTTGCTCCTGGTTTCCAATCTCATGCCATCAATTTTATCTTAAATATCTCAAAATGGATGTCGTATGGGCATTTGAACTCATTTAAAACCCAATATGGCCAAAACAGAACTAATTTTCTTTCTGCTATAATCATTCCTCTTCTGAACTTTACCCTTATTGCTGAGGAATATCACTATCCCAAGCTCACAACCTTCATTCACTGCGCATTCACCACACTTACAAAATCTATTGCAAAGTTTTGTCATTTCTTCCTTTACTACATCTCATCTGTGTGTTTCCTTTTTTCCACTGACATGGCTTACCAACCTGGCATAGGCCTATATCACCCCACATCTGAAAAACATTCAGTAACCATCTGATAGGTTTTCTCTCCTTAACTCTTAGCTTAACTCTTAACTCAATCCATTCTTCTCCAATCTTTCAAAATGGCCTTCTTAAAAAGAAGATATGACCACCTCATTGTCTCTCTCTATGCAGCGGTTTACTATTACCTCTAAAATGAAATATAAAACTCCAGGTTTAATCTCTTTAGTACCTTTACAACATTCCCCCTTCCTAGCTTTTCAGTTTTAGATGTTCCTCTCCTCCTCATACTGCATGGAACAACTGAATCTGTCACTCTGGAGCTTCCTTTGGATATTTCCTTCCCATAACACTGTTTATATTTGTAGTTTCAATTATTACAAGTTGTCTCCTATTAGAATCTGAGGTCCCTGAGGGTGCTGACTCTACTTTTGCCTATTTTCTTGTCCCTAGGACCTAGCACATTGCCTGGAACATAAGTGTATAAGAGAGATTTGTTGACTAGTAGACAAACCTTTATGTTTCTCTTTCTGTTTTTTTTTTTTTGTTGTTGTTGTTGTTGTTTTTGTTTTTGTTTTTTTGTTTTTTAGTTTGTTTGAGTTTGGTCTCACTACTGTAGTCATGAAGCCATTTGACTATATTATCACACAACTGACATTCTGCATTTCCTTCAAAGTGATAAAAGTAATTTTGTTGGTTGCCTTTTTTAAATCATTTAGGAATATACCTCCAGAAAATTATTAACACACACGACAGGGCTAATTTTAGGAGTATAGATTGTATTTTCCTACTAAGATAAACATGAGAGGAGGCATGCTATTATAGCCAGGACTGAAATGAAGTGACTTTATGATATTGATTTTTAAACAACTTCTTTTGTTCGCAATCATAGTTTCCATGTTTCTCACTCATATTGTGAGGCTTTGCATTGGCCTTATATTTCAAATTTCTTTTTTCTTTTCCACATTCTTTTCTTTTCTCATATGATTACTTTCCTCCCAACTCTTCTGTCCCAGCTGGTTCTTTTTCCTCCAACCTAACATGCAACCTCTAAGATGAGTCAACATTCCTTGCCCTGTGCTAGATCTTGAGAGATACAAAGTAAATAATACCTACTTATAGTCCCAAGGGGGCTTACAATCGAGTCGCCAAGATAAGACATGTACAGAGATAAAACAGAGTAATGAACAATGTTCATTGAGAGTTTATAGGGGTGCAAAATTACTTCTAACTGCAAGAATCAGGGAAAACCTCTTTGAAAGGATGCTATTTTAACCAAGTCTTGAATGATGAATAGGATTTCAATAGGAGAAGTTGTATTAAGGAAAGAGAAACCCAGACCTAGGTAAAAAAAGTGTGAACAAAAGGAATGGCTGTGGGAAACTGTCGGTCATGTAACCCCACTAGAAAGTGAGGATGGCAAACAATCTCATTTGTCTGAAGAATAGTAATATTCTTATTTATATATATATAGTTTTATGAAAATATAAATATGCTTATTTATATTTTATAAATAATACATAAATATGTATTTTATATAAAATATAAAATATTTTAAAGGAATAAAAGGACACAAGACTTTGAGAAGGTAGGGTAGCACTAGATTAAAGAAAGCCTTTAATATCAGGCTGACAAATCTGGACTTTAATTGGTAACAGGCAGTCATTTTGAGGAGAACGGAGACATGATTAGATCTGTTCATAAGGAAAATGAATGTAGCAATGATGTATAAAATATATTCATAGTGAGCAGTGAGTAATCCCATCATGACTAATGCAACATATCACAAAATTGTAGAGAAGGAAGAGACCTTAAGCATTATCTAGTCCTACCCCTTAATTGCATTTATGAGAAAACTTCAGGCTAGAGGGAATAATGTTGATGGTGGTGGTGAATCTCTTCCACGGTATACATAACCACCTCATTGGCCTATTTCAGAGAGAATTGTGATGACAAATAATGCCTTAGAGAGACTTTGGAGCAAGTGGAGATATGTAAATATGCCTTTATAAAAGTTAATTGATGTCAATTGGTTAAAATGACTGGGGGTGCTAGTCACTGGTGACTAAAAGTGATCAAGCTGATGGGATTAAAGAATATACCTCCCACCCCCCAAGAATATCCCTAGAACTCTGAGAGGTGATGTGGCCAACAGGACTCTGTGACAGTGGTGAGCTCTTTGAGAGAAGGAATTATGTTTTGCCCTTGGTCACATTCCTATTGCTTAGTCCAGTTCTTGGCACATAGTAAGTGTTTAATTGGTAGAGTTGGCATTAAAATCCAGGTCTTCTGAATCCGTTCATTCATTTCATTTTTCTGAATTCTGAATTCTGAATTCTGAATGGCTTGAGCAAGGACACACATTTGGTTAGTAGAAAAGCTAGTTTTAGATCTCAAGTTTTAAACTTTACAAGTTAATTCCTCTTTTTCTTTACTGCTCAGTAGAGTCAGATGGGGTGGGATGGGCAAAGTGACTCAAGATATGGAAAAGCGATGAAACAGAATTTGAAGCAGGAGGGTTAAAATGGGAAATCCAGACAAAATTCAAAGAAATTTAACCACAATATATACCTGAATAAAGTAAGAATATCATCCCTTTCCTCTCAAACATTTTTTAGACCTAACTTCATATCCATTACATGTAAATTCTCCAAACATGTGTAACAAATTTCCGGCTATTTTTTTCTTGGCGTTCTAATAGAAATATTTGTGTAGAAACTTCACATACAAACAAGCGTGCTAAGCAGCTTTTGGTAATTGTGGACACAAAATCCTTTCTTGTTTCAGAGAAATTGCCAAAGGAATGTTGCATAATTTATGGATATCGGAGGGAGAAAAGAGTTTCTGAAAGAGAAACAAAGCTGATTTTTCTTTCTAGTGCCTAAGGCGAGTTCTGCTAGTCATTCTGTCCTTGTCACTACTTGTAAACTCAAGACTAGGAAGGGTGGCTTTTTGCTACCAAACAGGCAACTGTCAATTATCTACAGTGACAGATGCAACTAGAAACTCAGAAACCAAAGTGTGGATAATCCCGAAGTCATACCTTTGGTACAACTCCTTTATAACCTTGATGTTGAGGAATTGAGCTTTCCCTAGTGCTTTCCCCCTGAATGACTTCACATTTATTCTGTATATAACTTGTAGGTAAATAGTGGTTCATGTTATTTCCCAAATTAAAATGTTAAGTATCTGAGGGCTGAGATAGTATTTTTGCCTTTGTTATATTCTCATGTCTTAGTACAGTGCCTAGCACATCGCAAGTACTTAAAAGTTGCTTGTGGACTAATTTACCTTTTATATTAAGTTTGGGGTAAGATTGTATGTGGTATATACAAATCTATTTTTTCCTTTGCAATCTAAATATATAAAGCATATAGATCCAGGACAAATTCTATGTGTTTTTTTCTCAAATTACTTAAAATTATATTTCCCCAAATTTAATTTTTAAATATATATAGACATATATTTTTAAATTTAAAGATAAATTTTGGTTTGGAGGATAAACACCCAACAAATCACACCGTATTTACAATTATGTACTGGGAAAAGACTGTTTAATAATTATTAACAGCAATCTAGGATATGTTATTTAAATATGGTCTTAACAATGACCATTGTATCTTACTAGGACTTTGTTTAGTATATTTACATTTTGTTCTTCTGTCCATGATTTCTTAAGTTCACATAATTTCATACATCTTATTTCACTGAATTCTATATAATCACTTTTCCTTAATGGGAAAAATATATTAAATTTTATTCAGTTACCATAGGTTTTTAGCTATTGCCTAAGAATTGCCAATGTGTTTTTTTCAGCTTTTTCATATCACGAATTTTGCTTAATATTAATCATAATATTCATTCTGTAAATACATAATAGATATATACCAAAAGTAGATGACACAGAAGATTTTGGAGGAACCAGACAAGTAAATTAGAAATTAATTGTCAAAAGTAATCTATATAATTTGGACATTTAGGTGGCATACCAAAAAAGATAGAATGCCAAGGTTGTATTCAGGAAGGCCTGAATTCAAATTTGGCCTTAGACACTTACTAGCTTTGTGACCCTATGCAAGTCATTTAACTATGTTTGCCTCAATTTCCTCCTCTATAAAATGAGCTCAAGAAGTAAATGGCAAACCACTTCAGTATCTTTGCCAAGATAACCCCAAGTGGGATCATGGAGATCTACAATCTACAAACTATAGAGAATACCATGAATACTTTACTGTACTAACTTTAAATTCTGATTGACTCAACATGGTAGGAATCAAATAAAGGAAATCTTGAATTTCAGAGATTAAGCTCATTATTTCCAACAATGCCAAAATTTCAGATTAGTCATGGTTTATCCCTTGGGACAACATGTGAATATGTGGGAATTATTAGATCCCTTGAGGTCTTAAAATATCTTTGCAATTGACAGAAATAAGGGTTAAAAATCAGTTCCTAAGTCATCACCATACCTGTAGTGAACATATTTTAATTTATTCTGATTTGAGAGAATAGCTATTCTCAGACTCTGGAGGAGCTGGGCTCATCTTTCACTCCAGATACACTTTCCATGTGTTAGGATATGCAGAGAGTACAGAAAGTGAGGAATCATTGAAGGATCTGAAGTAGTGTGCATAGGTGACTGAAAGGATTGTTTTGCCCTTAACAAATATTGGGATTTTAGAAAGAAGTATCTTAGAAAAGATTTTATCTTTGGGGAAAAGATAATGAATTTTGTTTGGGACATGTTGACTTTGAGATACCTGCTTGGGCTGAATTAGAAATGTCCAATAGGTAGAGAGCGATTTAGTCTGGAAATATAGATCTGGGAATCGTCTGCATAGAGAAGATAATTGAACTCATGGGAGATAATGAAGTCATCATATAATGGAGTATAATGAGAAAGAAAAAAAGGGCACAGAACAGAGACTTGGGGTAAGGGTGGGGCATGGGTGATGCCTAAGTAAATGGGCAAGATAAGAGCTGGACAGAGAGGAGAACCAAGAGAGCAGCAATCCCCAAAACACTGAGGGAAGGGAATATTAACTTTGAAAGAAGTCAAAAGTATAAATTGTTGTAAGGCTGTGCCTTGTATACAATAGTTGTGCAATAAGTCATCAGTGATTGACTGTTCATACTGTGTTCTTGCAAGGGGGAGACAGACCCTGGAGAAGTGATGTGGAATGTGTCTATATGTTCCTGTCAGGTGGATGAATCACCTAAGTGGAAAATAGTAACTATATTTTAGTCTGATTGTATGACTGCTCAGCAGAGGTGTTTGAATTTTGCCAGAGATGAAATTCTCATTTTGAAGAATTAATATATAGTTCCAGATTAGGAGAGCAGTTTAAAAATTGCCTGATATTTTTAATGTATGTTAAACTTTAGATCTGTCAATCAAGCTGGTGTTCCTTTGAGGGTATGCCACTAAATGCTTTCCTTAAAAAAGCTTAAATTGGAAGCCATATTAGTTATTATTAATAGTTATTATCCATCATTATGTGACTTGTAAAATTCATCATTTTTCATTACTTTTTTAAGAGTGCTGTCAGACTTTAAGGAAAAAAGTCATGCTCTGTAAACCAAGACATAATGATACCAATATTTATGAATATTCATTCTCAAATATTTCTCACCTTCCATAATCAAATAGGCAGTTTAAGTAGTTTAACATGGCTCTTTTTTTAAGGAGATATTGGCAGGGCAATGAAAAGAACTCATAACTTGTAATTAGAGGATTTACATTTGAATTTTGGGTCTGCCACATCTTAGCTGTTTAATATTGGCCAGTTCTAAAGATTTGACTATGTTTTACTTTCCCCATTTATAAAATGGAAGGGTTGGGCTTTAAGAGTATAATATCAACAAAAATTCATTTTATGTTTTGAAACCCTCTGTTTTTCTAGCTTTTGTTCCAGTTGTAATCCTGCATGTACTGATTCATTCTAACATGATCTGAGTTTTTCTGACTCTTAAATATGTATGTAGCTAAATAGTCAAGTCTCTTAAAGAGCTCTGTTTTTATTGCAGGAAATGTAGAGGAACTCACCAGAGTTATGAAAAGCAGAATTATTGTCATTAGTTCATCTCTGAATTTCCAAACACAAGAAAGACTTCATTTACGTCCCAGCCTTACTTATTCTGTTATCTCCAGTCTGTGAGCCTCAGTTTCCTTATTTGTAAAATAAAAATACTTTTTCATTACCTCATATGGTTTTTGAGAAGCTTGTTAATGAGGTTATATGTACACATCAGGCAATTATCATTTTAAATGATCACTTCCTGCTGTAGCTCAGTGAAAAAAATCTCATCTTTCTTTTCTTCTACATCCAATGTAAAACTGTCAAACTTTAGAAGAGGGCTGTGAAGTTTCTACATAGTTCCTAGTTGACAGATGCTTTTGTCTGTAGTGCTTTACTTTTGATTTTTCAGTTTGAGTTCACTTTTTTTTAACTTTAATAAGTTTTTATCTCCAGAACCTATTCTGCACATATTGAAGGATATGTACAGGAATGATAGAATAAGAATATACTAAATCAAAAGAATGACAAGGACCTTGCCACCATTTTTTGGTCAGTGATGTAGAACAATGAGTTCATCTTGAATTCCTTCCGACAGCACTGCCTTGTTAAAAATCACGAAGAGCCATCTAGCTGAGTACCAGCAGTGGTAAGGTGGCAGCATTGATCACACTAAAGTGCGCCAGCTTCTGGTTGAGATTGCGGAAAATTTATTAAGGTTTCAGGAGAGGAATAACTTAACTGTCAAGGTTAAGAGATACATTGTCAAGAATCTGTTGATGGAGAGGAATAACATTTTAGGCTGTGGGCAACTCAGAAAAAGTTTAGGTAGAATGTTTATTGCATTTCTCTTCCCTTCTCTGCCAAAGGAATGGAACATGATATGAGGACTACCTCTAGGCGTCATCTATCATAGGATGTCCATGTTCTTCTAAATACCCATCCAGATTGTTTCTGTTGCTATTTATGCCAATCAATAAACATTTATTAAGCATCTACTATGTGCCAGGCACTGGGCTAAGCACTAAGGATACCCTCCCCAAAAGACAAAAGTCTTTTTTTTGAAGTCACAACCTCTTTGCTTAATTGTGGCTTATTAATACTTGCCCAGCAGCCTTTTCCATATTTTTCTATCTAAAAGATTGATCTTTGACTTGTCAATGAGCCTATCAGTGATGGAGTCACAAAGCTTGTCTGATTGTCTTCACTTCAGTGAAGACATTTGATATGACTGCTGCTCATCAAACTAGTCTGTCTGCCGCTTTTATGTCCAGAAATCCATAGCTATGGCTCATTAGTATACATTGTCCTTCAGAGTGCCTGCAAGTTATTGTTGTTATTTTCTTTCTGCCTCCCTTATTATTTTCTTGTTTCATCTCATTATACAACAGCTGCTCAGATATCCTGTTGTTACATATTTTCCTTTCATGTCCAGTAGCATCTGTTTTATAGCAAACATGGCTTGAGTGCCAGTACACTAGCTGTGCTCCAGGACATCATTATTAGTGGTCTTATAATACACTGAGTTTTAAATAGATCCGTTAGTGATGCTGGCATCATATCTGTAGTATACTCAGGTTCCATAAAAAATTACATTCCTCACTATAGACCTTTAGTTTTGTCAATGGTCTCCCAGATGATAGAGTGCTTTTTTGATTTTCTTTCCTACTTTCCCAATAGTTGTCCTGTTTGCATATTAAAATCTAGGTAAGAATGCTAAATGTAGCAAACAGATTGTAATCACTCAGCTCTCTGTTACTGGCAAAGAGTCTTTCTGGACTTCTTTCATACTATCCCTGTTCAAAATGTCTGTGGCTTCATTGTAATGCTTATTCTTTTTACTAAGATCTTAGTGGACAGTCTTCATGAGTTGTTGTGGCCAAAAAATGTTAACTTTTCAGATATCTATTGCCCTGGGGATGAGTCTGTTCCAATTCAACTAGGAAATTCCTTAGATGAGAGACACAGAGTCAGAGTCTATAGGGCTAGTTGAGAAAGAACCTCCAGGGATCTGGTTCCACTAGCATTGATATTTGAGAAATTAGGTCATCTTCATATAGAAGTGCTTGGCCAAATTGGTCCAAATGTCAAAAATTCAGAGGCTCTTTGAGGATACAGGGGGAGCTTTATTATGGCAAAAGGTAGCTGACTAGCCCAGGAAGGATCTAGCACTTAAAGGCAGATTTGGACGAGCTTTTATTGGGGTGTGAGCATATCTACTTTCAATTAAATGGGTTAGATCTTTAACAGCTAAAAGAACAGGATGGCTTGCAGTCAGACCCCTCTACATGTTTGGGACACAGTCTTGGGACACAATCTAGGGACACAGACTAGGTTCCAAAAAGACAGGGACGAACAGCAAGACAAACAGGATGTGGTTGCTCCCTTCTATGAGCTCAGAACACAGCCTATGATGGCTGCCAGACAAGAAGTGGGACAGTTATATCAATATTCCCAGGAGGTACCAGAGAAATGATATAAGGGAGCTCTTCTGAAATATCTCAAAGAAACTCTGGATAATTAAATGAAGAGATTACTATGGAAAGCATTTGGTTTGTACTATATAGTATAACACTTAATAGAGAAGGGAGGAAAGGAGCAAGTAACTTTAAGTATCTATTGTGTACTAGAAACTATGTTTAGCTTTTTAGAAATATATCCCATTTAATTAAGAACATCCCTTTAAATCTTTTTCATTCTATTAATTCACAGCAGTTCCACTACACCACAAGATTAACTTGTATTACTCAAGTTTCCAAATAAAATTATTTAATTCATTGATTTATCAGCTCAATTATGAAGAACATTGAATTTCTATCTGTCTCTCTTCATTGTCTTAGTATGTTAAAAAGGCTATAGGAACCTATGTTTTACCTTCTCTACTTTTTCTTTTAATCACAATCCTCTTGAAATATATGTATCTTCTATTTTGTAATATGAGTCAAGAAAAATGAAATTCAATATGTCAAATTTTGTTGTATAGATAATATTAGTAGGATGCAATTTCAGAAGAATGTCTCTGCCATTAAATAACTTTGCTTTGTATTTTTTCATACACAATTATTAAGGGCTAGATTTTCCCAGGAATTAAATGAAACTTTTGTCATCTACCTCTTTTCTAGATAATATTTCTTTCAGTAAAAGCAAAAAAACTCTTTTTAAATAAATAAAAGGAAGTGAATAAATAATTTTAACATGAGTATTGGTGGGGAAAAGATAAGTAGCATAATATGCTACAAAATGTAGCACCTGAATATACTAGCAGTCATTTAATTCAAACCTCACTTGGAGGAGGAATATGAAAAACTTCCGTGAATGTGACAACAAAGTTTTTTTCTCTCCATTTTAAGAAATAAGAGTATAAGAAAAATAAACGTAGGTTAATATTGTTACATTGACTTTATTCCTACCTTTATTACATACCTATGTCAAATAAAGTTCAACTTTGAATATTGTATTTTGCTCACTTAAACTTAGCATAGAAAGAAAATGTAAATGACATATAGTGGGGAAAAGTGAAAATCAGTGAGAAATTTAAATTTTTTCTGTTACTATACATTTATTTGCTCTATAAAAGAATAGAACCAAGAATAGGAAAAGCTATCATAATTACATTGTCCAAAAATGTCTTATTCATTTTAGAGGAAAGTCTTTTATTGCCAAATAACACCTTTTCCAGTATTTCATTTATATGTGACTTCAAATGACTCTGTCATTGGTTGGCATCTTCTTCCCTAAGAACAGCTTCCTTGATATCTTTCTTATCTCTGCTAATGTTATCATTTTCCCATTCTTCCATCCTCAAAGCCATAATGTCCTCTGTGATTTTTCCTGCTTCTTTTGTCCTTTCTTTTTGGTTCTGTCATTGAAGGGACTTCTAAATACCATTCTAAAAGTACCATTCTTATTGTTTTTCTCAGATAGGATGTCCCTTCTTCTCTTCTACTTACCACCTTCCTTACTGCTTGGTAGAAGCCTACTGGAGGTAGTCAAAAGAGAAGGATTCTTGGAGAAAAGGGTGATGGTCTGGTAGAAAATATTTTCGCTGTTTTTCTTTATTCTTTGCAAAATCTTTCATTGTACCTGATAATTCTGTTCTTTGAATTTTGCTAGTTATTTTAGAATTTTTGTCACTGTTATATGTTCTTCTCTAGCTTATATCCTTAGTTATATTACAAATGCCAAAGGATTTAGGAAGAAGAAGGTAGGATAATTAATATGATGTCAGCCACAGACCACTCATTGAATAAATAAATACTTGTTGCTATAATTCCCTAAACTTTAGATTTCAAGTGTCATTAAGTGTCTTGTTTTAAAGAGTACAAACCAGTCTTGTCCCAGTCTTATATATTTCTAGCACAGCTAGAATATCATGAATTTGTTAAGTGGGCAGTTGTTGAGAATGCACTACTGGCATGGTGTCATCCTAGATACCACATCACAAATTCCAGAGGGACCCCTGAAAGTTGTATATTGGTATGTGGAGAAAGCTAACAGTTGGTTTGGTGAGATTGAAGTAGTTCTTTAAGAGCTTGGTGCAAATCAGTGCTGGGATTCATTCTCCAGAGAGGGTTTGTTATTTTCTTCCTGATTATGTCACTTGTATTCCTAAGTGACTAGGCTGCTCCTTGTGGAAACTATAGTTGATGAATTGGTCATGTGATGTCATTGTTCAAATTCCCTCTCCACCTCCCTCCTCCCAACATACACATACACAGTATAACAGTCAAGGAAAGGTAATTGTAGAATACTGAGTCACATTTTTTTCCATTTTGAGATTTTTCTACTGTAATGTTTTAATCACCTAAAGTAAAAGGAGCATATCCAAATTGATATTTATAGACAATTTTATAGGAAACATCTTAAATATATTACATATCAAGTAGATATGTATGTCTGGAATAAAATACACATAATTGTTCAATCATGTCTATGACCCCATTTGGGGTTTTCTTGTCAAAAATACTGGAGTGGTTTGCCATTCCTTCTCTGGCTCATTTTACAGATGAGGAAGTTGAGGCAAACAGTGCTAAGGGATTTGCTCAGGATCAGAGAGCTAATAAATTTCTGAGGCCAGATTTGAACTCAGAAAGATAAGTCTTCTTGACTTTAATCCTGGCAGTCTATCCATTGAGCCACCTGTCTGATGCATCTGTCACATACATTGGATATAAGAAATCAAGAAACTCTTCTACACTTACTTTTTACTAAATGTGTTTTAAGAAATAGTATGTAATCCTTAATAATAATTTTACTTACATTCATGTGGTGTTTTTAAAGTTCTTAAAATGTTTTATATACATATTGTTTCACAATAACTCTATAAAATGTGAATTATAATTGTTACTAGTCCCCTTTCAGAGAAGGGAATTGATTTGTCAAAGATTATTTAGCTAGTAAATGTTAAAAGTATAATTTGAAACCTCATTCCAAGGTAAACACTTTATCTGATATTATGCTTCTATATATTGAAAGGATAAAATGCACATCTAATATAGAAAGTCTGAACTTGGGGTATGCATTAGATTTCAGGGGTTTTATGAACACTTTTATTTTCACTAACTTCAAACTGAAATCTAGCATATCTTTAAATTTAAAAAAAAAACAGTATTCTGAGATCTATAGTTATCTCTAGACTACCACAGGGGTCCATGATGCAAAAGAAGGTTAGGGACTCCTGATCTAGAATGACTATTAATCAATAGTGGACTTGAGATTTGAACACTGATATTCTAGCTCTCTCTTTCTGTCTCTCTCACTAGGAAGGAAATGAAATTATCAATTATGATATTTATTATATACTGAAATTTTAACATACTGGGGAATTTCAGAGTTTTGTTTTCACTTTTCACTTTTATCTAAAAAAGCCTACTAGCAATGATGGACCGTAGCTTAGGGACACTATGAAGGGCATATTCAGGAGAGGTTTGGAAGAATGAAATACTAGAAATTATGGATTAGGAATATATATCATAAAATATTATGCTATCCATGTATAGATTTCATAGTAGATATCATAATTTCATATATGAATTCATATATAATGATATTATTTACATGTATAAAAAAGGATAAAAGGAGAAGGCTAGAATGGTACTTTGTAGTGTTGGAAGACAAGGATAAAAGGGGAAAAAAAGCGACAGGTCAATTGTAAATGGAGTTGAACCAAATCTAAAGAATATGAAAGCCTGTTCTAGGGAACAAGAACTCTGGATTTGGTGTCAAAAGCAGAAAATAATTAGGAAAGAGATGTGAAAAGTGTCATGAAATGGTATGAGTTTATGAAAAGAAAATTATTCTGGCAGCAACATTGTGTATTGATTAGTGAAAGAGATGAGAGGGAACGAGAGGAAGTTGTAGCTATCAAAGGAAGCAGCACCTAGGGCAACCATGCTTGGGGTTAAAAAAAAAAAACAACAATGATCTGGATCTAAAAGAAACTAGGCAGCCAGCCAATAATAATTTTAATAAGTAGCTCTTTCTCTCAACTAGTTTCTGATCCTTCTATTTCTCTCTTATACCTTTCTCTTCCCCAGCATAGGGACAGAGAGAAGGGAATGAAAGAAAAAAGGACTTCATGTATTTATTTTCAATGCTGTAGGATATGGCATATCTTTTCTTTCAAGAAAGATTCTTTATCCTACTATTTTCCAACTACTTTTTCTTTTTTTAAAATTCTCCTGGTGATTTATTTTAAAATCAGTTTTACATATATCTTTGGTTTGTTATAGCATGTGAATTATAAGACAGTTAGATGGCATAGTAGATAGAGAACTAATCCTGGAATCAGAAAGACCTTAGTATAAACCCAGCCTCACATACGTCCTGTGTGACTACATCAAATTGCTTGCATTTACCTGCCTCTGTTTCTCCATCTATAAAATGAGGTTATTAATAGCATCAGACTCCTGGGGTATTTGTGATTATATTTGTAAGACACTGGACCAACTTTATAGTACCATATGAATGCCAACTATTCTGATTGTGATTATTATTAATTTTTCTCAGTATTCTTTCATTCACAGAAATCCATACTGCATAAGAAAAAAAATTAAAAATATTAGAAAGGATAATTTTTTTAAAAATGTCTAAAAATATGTGCAATTTTCATGCTTATAAGTCCCTCAATTTTTGCCAAGGAGAAGGGTGAAGATTTCTTCTGATATTTCTTCTTTGGTGCTTTAGGGTTATGTTTGTTCTTTGTAATTTTTCAGGATTCAGTTTGGTCATTCCTCAAACTTTAGGCATCTACATTGTTTACAATTATTTTTGTTGTAAAATACGCTGCATTATTTTAATGTTTTTTGGGATCTCTGTTCTATCATTGACATCAATAGAATGTAAACTGTCTAGTGCACTATCAAAGTTAGAGTGTATTAACATTTAAGTTATTTTATTTGCATAATTTTGATTGCATTATAAGATGGTTATAGTGATTCACATCACCACCAACAATGCACTTGAGTGCCCATCTTCCCCAAACCCTTCCAATACCGGCTATTTCTATCTTTTATCTTTACCAATTTACAGACTATGAGATGAAAAATTTAGATCATTTGAACTTGCATTTCTATTATTATTATTATTATTATCTAAAACATTATTTCATACAACTGTTACAAGTTTAAAATTTTCCTTTATAAAATTGTTTGTTCATATCCTTTGTTTAACTAACCTATTAGGGAATGGCATACAAATATATGGATTAATCTAAAATTCTTAATGCAGTTTTTAGCTCAAATAGCCTAAAACTACAATAAAATTATTGGAATATCTTGTACACATACACATTTGCACATACATGGATGCACACATATACACACTTATTTGTTTGTATATGTTTATATGTATACACATACACAGATATATATGATAGATTATATGTATGTTAGTTATTGGTATATCTTGGATACTAATCTCTTATCTGAGATATCTGATATATAGTTTTCTCCCCTTTTGAGGACTTCACTTTTTTTCCAGATGCATTTATTTTGTTTTAGCAGGAGCTTTTAATTTTCATGCAGTTCTCTCTTTTATATTTTGTAAATTGCTTCCATTGTTTGGTTGAGAATACATGTGATTATCTTCTTTAATTTATTTATTTTTACTTTCTGTTATTTTAAACTGCATATTCGGTGTTTTTTTTAATGGGAACAGTGTACATAATTACATGAAATTCTTGTACTTCAGGTGTTTTATAGGGAGCAATTGGAGTTAAGAGTAATAAGTATATGTTGAATAGCAGATATTTTGTGGGGAAAATGAGAATCTTGAAGTCTATACATTTTTAAAAATATCTCTGTAACATAGAATTAAAATAGGAGAATAGTTTCACTTGTCTTCAGGAAAATGAAAGCTCCTTTAATGATATCAAACTTTTCCTAGAAACAAATGTCTGAATTTTTAATAATAATAATATTTCATAGTTATTATTGCATGACTGCTGGATATGGAACATAATATTCTCTAAAGACCTGAAAGTTAGTATTATACAGAGAACAGAAGAGAAGCACAGGATAATAGTGAACAGGCTGCAACAGATAACAATGTGATACTAAAAAATGTGACAAATATTTTGGTGTATCTCCTTGGGGGGACATGCCCAGTAGTGGTATCACTAGATCAAAGGACAAAAATAATTTACTCCCTTCCAGCATATTGTTATGAGTAAGATTAGATTAGCTAGTTATTAGGTATTGATTATATATTGATTAGGAAGTACCTAGCAGGAAGGAGCTGGAGCTGGGAATTCCAGTTTGGAATGAAGGAGGAGGAAGTCTATCTGTGTTCTGTGTGTGGACTCCATTAGTGGTAGGCAAAAACTGTTGCCAGCCTGGGAGACCTCAGAGCAAAGGACACCCTATTTCCTGTTTTCCCCTGGATCCTGTCCACCTTGTTACCTTGTCAGTTAATTCAAGGCCTCTGGCCAGAGTGACAGTTGGCTGTTATTTTTTCAGTTGGGAGTGGTGTAGCTGTACAAGACTTCAGTGTTCAGTTTTAGTCCCACAAACCCCATAGTTGATTTTTAATATCCCTGGTGACCCCATTACTTATATTTTCCTACAATATGATCTCAAATTCTTTTGCAGAAGAGTTGAACAAATCTGTAGCACTACCAAGAAGTGTATTAGTATATATGACTACCCACAAGTTTCCTATTGCTACTTCTTCCATCCTTTGTTCCATCCTTCCTCCTGTAAGAGTTAGGCAATGGGGATTAAGTGACTTACACAGGGTCATGAATCTAGGAAGTGTATGAGGCCAGATTTAAACCCAGGACTTCCCATCTATAGGCTGGGCTCTCAATCCATTGAAACACCTGTCCTCTTTCCTAATAGTATTTCTATCTTTTTATTTCCTTTTTCCATTTTGATTGATATGAAGTCAAATCATACAATTGTTTGATTTGGGAAGTCAAACCATAAAACCTTTTTGATTTGAATTTTTCTTATTGCTAATGATCTACAGGTTTCCTTAAATAAGGTTGTTCACAATTTACATTTCTTTTGAAAACTGTTCATATTCTTTTACTCCCATATATAGTGAGGAATGGGTTATATCAAATCTCTGATCAGGCTTTTATCTGAGATATTTGATACTAAGATTTTTTTACCCTACTTGTTAGTTTTTTGTCTCATTGTAATTATATTATTTTTATTTGTATGTTTTAAACCTTGTTATCACTTTCTCTTTAGATTTAACTTTTTGCTTAACCTGACAAACAACAATAAATATGAACATTTTCATATATGTAGAGAAAACATGAAGTTGAAATTTTAAGTATTTTCAAAAGCATCCAATTTAGTATCTAAGTGTACTTCCAAAGCTGTTTCACTCATCTGTATTGTCCCCTCAGTCTACTCTGATCTCTCCCAAGCTTCTTTATATTCTGCATTGACTTTCTTCTCCTCCTTTTCTTCCTTTCTTCCTTTCTTCTCCTTCTCCTCCTCCTTCTCCATCCTCTTCTTCCTCTTCTTCTTCTTCCTCCTCCTCCTTCCCACTCATCTCCTTACTCTTCTCTCCTTCCCTTTCTAGGGTCCATTCTATAATGTCTATAATTAGATGTCATTGTGTCAAAGTGATATATATTTTAAAATCAAAGATCAGGAATGGTTCATTCTTCATAAACAAGGGTCATAATTAGTGAGTAAAAATTTAACTCTGAAGGGAAAATATGAATCTCATTAAGGAGAGTCATGTTTGAAATAAAAATAAGTAACAAATAAAAAAAGGGGTATCTGGTAGGACAGATGAACCAATGAGAAGTAAAAAGAATTATAGAAGGCAATAAGCAAGAATTAGTTTAATGATTAAAATATATATAATGAAATCTTTAAAATTTTGTGTGTATATGTGAAGGGACAATAAGCAGTATTAAAATTTATAACAATGGTGTACTTCTTCTGGTGCTTATATGGTTACTGTAAAGTTGAATGTTTTTTAACATATGTAGGATGATGGGAACATTTAAAAATGAAATCCTTAAAATTCTAGGACAGTCATTGAATGATCATACCAGCTGTTCCGTGAAAGATTTGTTATTCATATTTGTGAATTCTCATAAACACAGAACTTGGTCCTTTTTGTGGAAGCCTTGTCCATACAAAATATAATTGTAATATCATTGTGATAAACTTTTTGCTTTCACCTCTCATTTGTATTATGTTGGCTAGTAGGGAGTGTCACCACATAAGTAGCAAACTATTTCCATTATGAAATAAAGTATTGAAGGGATTACGTGAGTGTTAATTTTACAAATTTATAACATGGTTTCCAGCCAGATGTTTACATTTCTTTTTATTCTAATTTTCAACAAAATAAATAGCAAATGAGAAAATCCTTAAGTACATGCCATAGGGAGATTACATTGGTAAATTGTATTGCAAATTGGTAATCATCATGACCAAATACATTTTTGAAGAAACATTAACAATCAATGATTTAGCAGGTTGAAGGAAAACATTCAATTAGAAGACTCTGAGTATTTTTCCTTCTATGGGTGCTAATATGTGGATCATCATTATTGATAATGGGGGGAAATCATCAGGCAACTTTGAGATTCTTTGGAGAAAGTGTTTAGAGAGTATAAGTAAGGATAGAGTTTTGCAATATAAAGGCAGCTTAAATACATACTTACGTAATTTGCTAGATCTGATTTTATAGCAATATAAAGAATTAATTTAACAGTTGTGAAACTGGTACTCAGAAAGCATAATTTGAAGATCTTTATCTAATGTTTAACAAGATTCTTTAATAATGAGCTACTGTATGATCCCCCTTTTTTGTGCTATTTGCTCTGATCCCTAAAAATTAAATTTAACAACAGCCTTTATAGCTCTCTCTTTCCATCTTTTGTGAGCTTATTAATATTCTCTTTTTAAAATACTATCTCTGCTAGTTTCTGAAGTTACCCTATTTTTCCTTCATTTGCAATCTGATTCCTTATTATGTATTCTTACCTAAGGGGCAAATGACAAGGGAGTATAACAAGGACCAGATAGGGCTTAAAGAGAAGTTTGGCCACGTGGGTAGGTCACTGCTAGAGTTGAGAAGACAAAAATTCATTTCCTCTCAATGACTTGGAAGTGACCCTCTTAATATGTGTGGTCTCATATTAAATTCTAATTATAAAGGTTATGGTTTGTCCTAAACTGATGGGATTTTTACCCTTTATATTTGAATTTGGATTTACTCAGATATAAATATTTGTCATATTAAAATGACAAATATAAAATGAATGCCACACTGAATAATATAATTAACCAGTTGGCCCTCTAGTAACAAAATGAACCTGGTGGGAGATAATAAAGGCATCTCACATTTATATGGCATTTTTTAATTTACAGAGGACTTACTACTACACAGGACTTACTACTTATGAGGAAGTTCATGCAAATATGAATATCCTTATTTTACAGATGAGTAAACTGATTCTTAGAGAAATTAAGTAACTTTTCTAATTACACAGCAAGTAAATGGAAGAAATAGGACTCAAACACAGATTTCTCATTTACCTATGCTCTTTCTTATGTTGTAAGGGTTTCCTAACCCTTATAAGTTATTGGTATTAGTATAATATTACCAATAATTGTGTCCTGAGAGGACAGGCTGTTGTTTTGACTTTTGGAAAAGATGGGTCCCAAGCAGTCTAAAAGATTCCCGCCTTAGGCCAGGTTTATACAAAAAACTATTTATTGGAAGTTTTAAATTTTAGGAAAAAGGGAAAGAAAAAAGAAATAAGTAAGAGTAATATTTACCCTAAATCTAAAATTGTAACTGTACCCAAACCCTAAATTTCTGGCTTTGCAAAAACCGTCTTCTTGATAGAAACCAAGACTAACTTATCTTTCTATCTGTCTATTAACCCAATTCTACCTTACTACCCTAAAACAAAAACAAACACACTATATATATACACAATGAGAAAGATTGGATTTCTTTCCTGCCTTTTTAGATGGGAAAACCAGCCAGTTAGAATCCTCACAGCTTTGCTCCCTTCTGCCACCACTGGCAAAGCAGTGCTATTGCATCACAATTTCCTTCCTTCTTACTTGGATATTTCTCAAGTAGAAAATTCACCAGATCTTCTCCAACTTCCAGCTCTCTGAGCCAAAAACCCTTGTACCTCCTTCCTTGAGATAGACCAAGAGAGAGTGTTTCTTGAGTCAGGACAGACCAAGAGAGAATGAGGGAAAGTTTGTTGGTCTTAATTGTCCCTTTTAAGAAGCTCTGAGAGATTCTTTTTATGTCCCATGATCCTCTCTTCAGAATTCAATTTTGGCTTAAAGAAATCCAGCATTCTCAAATTTCTATATTTATCTATTGCAATCAGCTCTATTTTCTAATCAACTCCTAATTAACTCAATTAACTCCTAATCAACATATATCCTATTACATTAAGAACCATCATACTGCCTCTCTAGAAGTGGAAATTCAATAATAATAGCAGTGTAGTGCTTAAAGATTTGTAAAACATTTACAAATATAAAATGTCCTCAGGATATCCTTGAGTCTCAGATGTTATTAATATGCCCATTTTATTGACAGTAAAACTAAGGCTGAGGGAACTTCAGTGACATACCAAAGGCCACTCAGCTAACAGGTAGATGAAGCTGGATTTAAACTCAATTCTTTCTGAGTTCACATCTCCTGTTCTACTCATTAATATCAGGGTTCATTGTATAGGACAAGACAGAGTTAGACTTCCATTCCCCTTCCCAGAGAAATTATACTACTTTTTTGTTCCTGAATATTTCTCTGTCATTTTTTCTTTTTTTCCATTCATTTCCTTCCAATATTCTTTATGCTAGAAATTCACTCCCTCCTCATCTCCATCTAACATAATCCTTTTCTTTCCTTCAGGCTCAATTGAGTTGTAATTTCTTACACAAAGTATATAATACAATGAAAAAATCAAACAACACCCCAAAAAAACACCACCTCCGTATTCAATTACAGGACCTTGTTCTGAATCTTGCTTTCCACTGATTTCTTCCTTATGTAGCTTTCAGCAAGTCATTTTACATCTCTTGGCTCATTTCTTTAACTAATAATGAAAGGTTGGATCATCTTTAAAGATTTTTGTCAAAATCACTTATATAATTATCTTTTCTTAGAATAGTTTGAATATTTCCTTAATTTTTATCATAATCATGTCATACTTATTGTGGATGGATTGCAGCTTCCCTTCAGTAGACTTTAAACTCATTGAAATAAAAAATAACACTCCATTTGGGACTACTTTCCAACTCCCATTGGAATAAGAGTTGGAGTTCAGTGGATGGTTGATTAATACTTCCCTCACAGTACCAGGGTTAAGGGTTATTGTTGTATCATCCCCCACAAGCCCCCATCCAATATGCTCCTCACTGATTACCAGTCAGAATAGTGCCAAAGTTTTCCATAAGTACATACAAAATTTAGGGCAAAATGGACTAAAGCTTAGAATGCACATGTAAACAAAGGAACAATCCCAAAGTCCTGTTTGGATGGAATCTATGCCCTTGTAGAGTCCAGAGGCTGGTGTATGTGTGTCTATGTCCTGACAAGGTCATGTTCTGGGAAATTTCCTTTCCTTGATTTGACTAGTTTACCCTTTCTAGCCCCTAGATGGATGCTCTGTTTGTTACTGGTCTCGCCTCTAAAATGACGTGGTCCTTGGAGGCAGGGGAATGGAGAGGGGAATGTGGTACTCTCTCTGGGTCAATTCCTCTCACCCTACCCCCTGCTGCCCTATAGTCACTGTCACAAGAATATGGTTTCAAAAGTATTCTTGAAGCTTTACTCATGAAGAACTACTAGAATGCTCATGCACAAATAATTTTGGTTTTCTGATAGGCATAGACTTAGATGTATGTCTAATTCTTCCAACCAATTCCAATATGTTTTATCATCCGAATTCATCTAGTATCTCAAAGCACTTCCTTCCCAACTCAATTAACTACATTATTCTTATCTACTTTTTATCTTTGATTCTAGTATCTCAATCAAAGAGGTTATCAGGACAAATAACATGTTGCTAATTACATTAATTGGTGTTGGAAAGTATGAAGGACCCCTCTTTCCCAAGGACTGTGTTATCTTTTATCTTTTTGTATCTTTAGCAATCAATTCCTTCTCTTGCATATAAAGGTGCTAAACATGTGATTATAGAATAGAATTGAATCCTGCATTTCATACAGTACCAGAGAGAAACTTAATTCTTTTCTGTCTCTTAGGAAAATGAATAAATATCCTAGAGATATGTTTGGTATAGTTTCAGTAATGTGAGGAAGTCTTAAGACAGAAAAAGGACAACTTAAAGTCTTTTTATTAGTCAGGAGAAAAAGGTAAATAATGTTCATTGTATTGCTAATAAAAGTTGTTTACTTATTGATGGCTAAAGTACTATTTGTGAGAGAGTCAGTAAACTTTTATTTGTATGCCAAAGAAAAGGCAGAAGAATAATCTTCCTGTGGAGAATACACTTCTAGTCATATCATTTTTAAAAACTGAATTTTTCTTTTTATTGTCAATATATATTGGTGAGCATGAATATTTCAACATACAGAATGAGAAAGAGGCTTATATTATTACATTCAGTTTTTAAGAGATTATACATACATATAGCATATTTAATGTATATATGTATGTT
Source organism: Gracilinanus agilis (assembly GCF_016433145.1). Classification (NCBI taxonomy): domain Eukaryota; kingdom Metazoa; phylum Chordata; class Mammalia; order Didelphimorphia; family Didelphidae; genus Gracilinanus; species Gracilinanus agilis. The sequence goes on along the minus strand of NC_058135.1, from coordinate 186,330,820 downwards.
CACAATACGTAATTTAACAAAATAGTAACAAAATTGCTGTTTCTGTTTCTATATTTTTTAAAGTTCTTTGCCCATATTTCTAATGTCTCACCTTTTCCTATTTCTTCATCTCTTCTCTTAGCTTTTTGTTCACATTCTAAAAACTTGGGTTTTCTGGAGTAAATAATAAAATTGTAGAGTACTTCCCACTATGATCCTAATGGCCACCTGCCCTTTTACCCCCTGTCTTGGCATGGTTACATTGTTCATATATTTATGCCTAACTTGCCAATTGTACCTTTTCTTTTTTTTCCCCACCTTTTCCTTAAATCACTACACAAACTCTTGTTTAAATTGTTCACTGTCCTGGCAATTATTAGAGAAGAAGGTATTGCCATCACCTCATTTATAGAGTAAGAAACCAAAGGCACATAAACTTTAATAGCCGTATCAATTTGCTCAGCTTGTTAATGATAGATTCACCATCTTCAAGTAGTATTAATTGATTTGAATTCTCTTAGTACCTAAACTGCCCTCTAGGAAAGTTATACCCTAATGATTTACTTTTTCCTCCCCTTGGAAGTCCTATATATTCTCCTCAATATATGGTAAATCTTAATTCCTTAAGCCTTAATAAATATTTACATGCCAGAAACATTTTTATCTCAGCTACCAACTCCTTTGAGGGGGCCTTTCCTAATTCCTCCAGTAGTGTTCCCTGGTGCCATTGTTTCCTGGAATCATTTCACATTAAAAAATAAAATAATTTACAACTGTGTGTAGGTGTAGGGGTGTGTGTGTGTTTGATTTTGTAGGCTCTCTTAAGATGTCTTTGTTGGAGATAGGAAGTAATGAATTGTAGAGATAATAATAAACCTTGATAATAATATTAGAGTACTGCTCTGCTGTTTTCTAGTCTTTCAGGGCTGAAGTTTCTATATCTGGAAAGTATAGAACATACCTAGATATTTTTTGAGACCTCTTCTATCTCTGAATTTCTATGATTCTTAATTCTGTTGTCAATGTTCAATATTTTTTACCTCAATACCTTATTGCCTTTTTTCAGTTATCATCCTTCTTTACCTTTCTGCCTGCATACTATCACCATCTTGGATTTTCTTGACAGTGGTCTCTTGTTTCTTCTCTTTCTACTTGTCTGACCAATCCTCAGTGTTGATATCATATCATTCCCTCTGTGTGTGTATTTCCAAGATTAAATCCTGAGATCTATTTTCAACCTTTATACTCTATCATGTGGTCTTAATGTTCATCTACATCTAGATATATCCTAGGTTTAGATATTAAGCTCTCATCTTTCTCCTGAAATCCTGTCTGGCACCATCAGCTGCCTCTTGGACATTTTAAAACGGAGTCCCACAGGCATCTCAGACTCAACATGTTCAAAACAGAATTTATTTTCTTTTCCTCACAATCCACTCTACTTTCAAACTTCCATTTCTGATAAGGGCAACATCATTTTTCATGTCACAAAGGTTCATAATTTTTCACTCTCTCTCAGTGCACAGTTCCAATGAGTTGCCAAATCTTCATGTTATTACCAATGTGGCATGACATGGTAGGTAGAGAGACAGTTTCACAAAGACCTGGTTTCAGGCTTTTACTTTTAATTACATTACTTTTAATATACTGGATTGACCCTTGACAGCTCAATCCCTCTAGAATGCTCTCTGAGGTTATGAATTGAAGAGAAGGTACCAATCCATGGTGGTACAAATTCCCTAGACCTAAGAAATCACAGAGAGAAATCCTTATCCCTATTTATTACCTTCACAAGATTTGAGGTATATGGGATGTTCAAGGGGACTAGTACCTGTTGTCCACCTTTGGTATCCATTGTTTAACCAACTCTCACTTGTGGCTCCAAGAAGTTGTGGTATTTGCAGCAGGGGCATCCCAGTAAAACCATAGAGGCAGACTGTCTAAAACAGGTTAAGGTTAACTAACAGGCATCAAACCCTCAGAGGAGTAAAAGAGATGTTTATCCCAAGAATATGAAGACTGCTCCTGGTAGAATGGGCAAATGAGAGCAATGATCCTATGAAGGCAGCTGAAATGAGTGCTATGGAGTATTTAGAGCTTGGTCAGCCATCAGTTATACTAAAGTCCTATACTGTATCCTGGCCCATCACTAGTAATTCTGACTTTTGCCTTCCCACTGGACTCGGATGAATCTGGAGAAAAGAGTGAGCTTGAGGACTTCGGCCAATTCTGCCTCACTTAAATACAGTTCACACAGGAGTGGACATTACTGCATGATGTCCTCTTTGAAATGAAGGACTAAAACAATAACTCTGCAGCCCCTTCTCTTCACTTAGAGAGCCACCACTAGTTTAGGACTTAATCTCTTTATATCTCACCTGAACTATTGAGACAGCTTCTTGATTGATGTCCTTATCTCAAGTCTCTCCCAGCACTAATCTGTCCTCCATAGAACTGCAGAAGTGATTTCCATGAAGTTCACTCAGCTGTTCTATAAACTCCAGAAGCTCCCTGTCAAATCTTTGCTCAAATATCAACTCCTCTAGTATTTAAAGTGCTTCATTACCTGGCTTCAACTAACTTTACTAACCTTATTTTGCATTACTTCTCTTTCTTATATACAACACTTGAGTCAAAGTGTTAATGTTTTTTATATATAACACAGCACTTTCATTCCCATATTCATGCATTTTAGTGACTGTACCTTGTACCTGCAATATACTCTCTCCTCCCCTCTAGCTCCCCAAATGGTTAGTTTTCTTCAAAATTCTTTTCAAATGCCTTTTTTATTTTAAATTTTATTTTAGAGTTTTTTTTCCATAGTTACATGATTCATGTTGTCTCCCTCCCTTTTTTTCCTCCCCACTCCCAGAGGTGATAAACAACTCCACTGGGATATACATATATTATCACTCAAAACCTATTTCATTATTATTCATTTTTAAAATAATCTTTTAAAACCAATATACCCATGTAAACAAGTGATAAATCATATTTTTTTCTGGATTCAAATGCTTTTTATATACATAAAGCCTTTCCCAATAGCCCCACCTATTAGCATCCCCCTTCCTCAATTATTTAGTGGAGATTTTGTTTATACCTACTTATGTACATATTATTTACCAAGAACATGTATATGTACATACATACATTTATACCTACTTAAGTGCATACACTCTACCCTGGATAGATTATAAACTCTTACTCAAGGGCTAATTAATTTTTGTCATTGTATCTTGGATCCTCTAGGAGCTACTTAATACATGCTTCTTGATTTGAACAATTGCTTTAGACATTTTCTAAATTTCAGGAAACCCTCTTCCTCATTATATTTCATTTATTTCCCTGAGAGATCCTATCTACTTCAGGAAATTTTCACAATGTATGATATGTCTTTGTGAAAAAGAATAATAATTTTGATTTCCTTTTATTAGTGTTTGTGAGAGAACTCTTTCCAGAAAAAGGAATGATCTCAAACCAAGAGTAAAAGACTCTAACTGTTTAGAATCTCTCAATGTTTGTGCATGTTGCACCTGGCTGGGTGCCAATTGGTGTGTGTATTAGGTGGAAGGAGTTCGGAATCGCATTGAAGCATTAAGGGAGTATTGAGGCAAACACTGAAGATTGAGAGTTTTTCAGATCAAGAGGTATCTCTCTGACACTAGTTATTCAAGGTATAGAAATTATCTGTACAAAATTAAACTGTCCTTTTTTTTAGCATTTTTAATAAATTTGCAACATCCTTTCCCCCCTTTATTTATGACTGCCTAATTCAGTTTATAGCTGTTTATAGCACATATTGTACTGTAAAGAATCAAAATTGGCTCAGTCAATTCTATGTTTTAAAGCCGAGTGACTTTAGAGATTTTCTATTTCAATCCACTAATTTTGCAGTGAAGATCCAGCAATCTGGTTTAGATGACAAAAAGTAAGCAAATTATTTATTAAAACCACTACTTTTTCTTTTCCTTTACTTCTAATTTTTTGTTTTTGTTTTATTATTATTATTTTTTGGTTTAGAGTTATGATTTCATCTCTTCAGGGATCCACCCAGGTTAAAAAAAAAAACAACAAAACAAAATTAAAGGGGGCAGCTGGGTAGCTCAGTGGAGTGAGAATCAGGCCTAGAGACAGGAGGTCCTAGGTTCAAACCTGGCCTCAGCCACTTCCCAGCTATGTGACCCTGGGCAAGTCACTTGACCCCCATTGCCCACCCTTACCAGTCTTCCACCTATGAGACAATACACCGAAGTACAAGGGTTTAAAAAAAAACAAAATTAAAAGATCTTTCTCTATTATTATATAAAACAGTCAGAAACTCAAATAAGTGGCTTGATGAGGGTCATACATCATGTGTTTTATGTAGGACATGAATAAAATGGGTAGGATGTAAATAAAGGGTGCCATGACCCTGAGATAGGCCCTATATCTATTACAGTAGGAATCCTCTCAAAATCAGTGCTTCACATAGCAGAATAAGATTACTTTAATGAGAAATGTAACCAGAAACTACCAAGGAATAAAATCTCTCCTTGCTTCACATGGAATTTCCTCTCCCTGGAGTGGGGGGAGGATTGAGACCTACACTTTTATTGGGATAAAGAATTCCTAGACAGGAAACTTATTCTACCAGTACATGTCTGTGACTCAACTGTAATTTATAGTCTGAGAAAATTTCCTGAGGGCTCTGAGTGGTTAAATGACATTTCTAGGGTCCTGCAGCCTATCATGTCAGAGCTGATACCGGAATCAAGTTTTAATAACAATAAGATGACTCATTAGTACTACTGGCTCACATTCATGTAGCATTTTACATTTTACCAAGCACTGCACGACCTAAGAACGAATAACAAAGTTTTTCTAATCTGGATACTGAGATGAAATGAGGTTAATTTCTTGCACAAACTAAAAAAGTTAATAAATGTCTGAGCTGATACATGAAGTTTTTTTTTCCCTATATACAAAGAAATCCAAATCATACCCCTTGATTTACATGATTTTTTGAAAGATCTATAACTTCCAAATCACTAGTTATTCCAGGTATGGGAATTCCCTGCATCAGTAGGCCATAACACTGTAACACTTCTGTAACTTGATAAATAAATCATAGGGAGTTTCATGAAGAACAAAGAAGTTAGGTGACTTTCCCTGTGTGTAAATATCAGAGATGAAATTTGAACTCAGATCTTCGTGTTCCAAGTCCTTTAATTAATTAATACAAATTGCCTACAGTTTTCTAGAATTACTTATAATAAATGGCTGATAGAATAAAGTTAAGTTATAACATTTTGAAAGAATACTGTCTCCTTATTTCAATTTTTTAATACAATTGTATTCCTACAATATTAAATTTTTTTTCTACTTCTTTCTGGGACTAGAGGTATTGCTCTCTGGCCAAGTATACCATTTCTCAGACATTTCTACACCAGAGAACAGAGCCATCAGCTTCCCTTCTCTGCTTTTCAATTCTACATTTAAGAATAATAATCAAGCCATACTGCTTTTCCTGGCAAAGATATTTCAATAAATTGCTTTAGTATTTCAATTACCATTCTAACTTTTCTCTTCAAAATACTCTTCCATAGTCACTCTTCTCCTTAATGCTTCACCTCTCACTATTAGCATGTTTGCTCTTTGAGTTAAGGTCAGGGATCGTATTACTTGTTTATATTTGTACTGTCAAAATTTAGCACAGTGCTTGGCATGTGGTAAAAGGTTAAGGAATGTTTCTTTTTTTTTTTAATTTAGCAGGTTATTAGAAAAAAGTTGCTAGATCAAGATGTCCATAGCTTAGTCTCTATATGCTTTTAAAATGTTTTTGCATTTATTTAAATGTATTTAAATGTTGAAATAACCAAGGGAATTTAAATATAGGTTTTAATTACAAAGTGGTTTCCTATGGCATCAATTCTACAAAAAAGATTCACATATATAGATGCACAGAAAAAAAAATGTTGCTCTTGTTACACCTTTAAGCAGTTACATTACAGATCCAGGATTTTATTCTGCTGTTAGTGATTTAAAGTAGTATCAGAAGAGACCTTCTTTGAGAGTGATAAGAAAGTAACTCTTTAGAATATAAATTTCCAATGACCAGTATTTATGTAGCTTCCCTGAAGAAACATGCCTTCAAAGGTAATTGTTGGTAATTTGTATGCGATGCATAACTGTATTTTCTACTGAATTCAACTCATGTTCTTTTAATCTGTTTGGAAATTCTGAATATAAGATAACAGGCAAATATCCTTCCAGCCTAATATGGCTTTGTTTTGATTGGATGCCTAACAAATATCTTGGATAACACATGATTGATGATATGCTTTGCTTTTTGTGTCTGCTGAAGGATAGAGCTGTATTATAGTTCATCATCTGTTATATTTCCTTCATCATAAAGTACTCAAAAACTATCGCTGTCATTCAAATGTTTATGGATATTTTGACCATAAACACATTATCAACTTTGTTCATGAGCAAATATGGAAAACTTTTAAGACTAGTTCATAAACCTTAATGCATATTTATCAAGTTCAAGGCACCAGTAGAGCTCAACAATTTTCAAGGTCAAAAAGAGGCAAATGACAGTCTGATGAATTTCCCAGAAGGAAGATATTTGAGATAAAGTGACTGATGTGAGATGCACAATAGGAAACATTATATTATTAGAAAGGTGATTACATTCTTCCTACAACAATCTTATCAAATATTATGTTTGACATTAGTGTATCCAAAATTATGACCAGGAATTTTAGCAGAATTTGAATGGATGCCAGGCATAACCTTAAAAGAAAACTTTTTTCTCTTCTTAAATTGTAGGTATCAACTTAAGGTGGTGGGCTCTTTATTATTTTTTTTTTCAAAAGAGAATTTGGTGGTCCCAGAAGCATGCCCTGGATGTTACTCTGCCCTTTTCCTTACCTTCCTAATGCCTATTTAAATGAATGAGAAGACTCTAATTATCAACTGTCATTTTGACTCATCCATTAAAGCTTCACTATTCATTAAAATGGTTAATTGAGTTTCCAAGATAGTTTAATCTCATGAAATAGTAAACAATCATGCTCATCCCACCAGTGATAAGGGAAGAAATTGATCACATTTTGGAGCCACATTAATTCTTTTGAGTTACTTAGTCAAGGAATGAGAAGGGGTAATTTACTAAGTCTTGATTCATTTTTAAATTGAATGCATCCTAAACTTCACTGATAGCATCAAGCCTCATAATTTGCACTTTCATTATCTTTTTTTTCTTCTTCAATAGATAAAGTATAGTTTAAAACTATTCAGCATGATTATGAGTTAAAGCAAAAGTAAGATTTATTTATTTATTTTTTATGGATGAAAACTGTATCTTTGTAGTCTGATTCCCTGGAAGACTTAATGGACTGCTTTTAGAGAGAGGGGAGCACAGTTATTTACTAACAGTTGTTTTCTCCAAAATCAATATTGGATTGTATTTGTTTTCTAAGAATTATTTACTGATAATAGTTAAACTCATATATTCAATCAACTACATCCTAATTGGATCGCATGTAGTTCCATGGGAAAATTGTGGGGCTTTAACAAGTGTCCTTTTTCTTTTAAGCTGTTTATACTATATCTACATAATATCAAGACACATGGACATTTTCAAAAAAATTTCATTTACATAAAAATAATGTTCTTTGTTGTAATGAAGGCAGTACTAGAGTTGGAGACAAAGGACTTATGTTCCGATCTAGATTCTGTCATTACTGGGTAATCTTGGGAGTTACTTTTGATGGGCCTCAGTTTCCTTTTCTGTAAAATGAAGTGACTGGTATCAAGAGTTTCTGAGCTTCCTTTCAACTCTAAATCTCCAATTCCTTGATGCTTCTATGAGAAGATGTCCTCTAACATCCCTTCCTGTAGTAAGTCTAATATAATAGAACCAATCACATGATTGATGGAATTTTTGTTTTCTTTTTAATGGATTGTTTGGACATCTAATGCTAAATGGCTAAAGGAGTTTCAATGGTTTTCAAAGATGAAATAACTTAAAGAAAAATGAGTCAGTGTTACTTCCTCTGCTCCTCCAGTATTATAGAGACAATATGTCAAAATGGATAGAGATCTAGCTTAGAGGGAAAAATACTATATGATACAACCTAGTCATATATAAGTAGGCTTTTAGCTAATTTAATGAAAGTATGGAGTTTTCAAGGACTTAAGATTATTAGCAGTTGATTAGAAATAAAAGACATTCTGCTAAAAACTTCATTAAAGTGAAACAAGTATCTAGATAGCCAGTTTAAGACTTTTAAGGTCTTAATCCTAATTCCCACTAGCACTGAAGAGTGAGATCCCTAGAGCAAGGATATATCTCCCTGTTGGGGTGCTCAGGAGTACCTCTGAGGGACAGGGTGCTGTCTTTCTAATGACTCTGGTTCAAGTTCATTTCAGTTTGTTCTCTGTGTCATTTATCAGTTAACTCTTCAGTATTCTTAAGCAAGTAGCAGTGATTAAGTCTGTTACATCATTGATTGATATCATAACTTCCTTTTTTCAAAGGATTCTTTTTCTTTGAGGGGTGGTTAGGATAAGCATTTATATAATGCCTGCTATGTGCCAAGCACTGTGTGAAGAGCTGATTACCAATAGCAATCATCTCATTTGATCTTTTTAACAACCTTTCAAGGTAGGTGCTTTTACAGTTGAGAAAATTGAGGCAAACAGAGGTTAAAGTGACTTGCTCAAGGTCATAAAGTTTGAAAGTATCTGAAGCAAATTTGAACTTGTCTTTCTGATTCCAGATCTGATACTCTACTGCACCACGAGATGTCTCTAGATTGAAAGCAGTAAAACCCCCAAAGTCTTGAGTGACTTTAAATATCTTTAGCCTAAGCCTTGTCAAAAGGTCCTTTGTAGGATTTTAAATAATTGTTTTTTGCTAAGGAGGTACCAATCTCAATTGTTTCTACCTTTTGGAATACAAAATATTGACAAGAAGTGATGCTAACAGTCTCTAAATTTCCATGCTTTAGAATAAAATCTAGCTGCCTTTGGAGAAAGTCAGAGAGGGAGATCATAATTCTAGAGCTGCAGGGCACAAAAGAGTTCATTTGTAGGAATTGCTTCATTTTATAGATAAAGAGAGCTCCAGAAAGGGTAACTGATTTACTCAAGGTCATACAGTGTCCAAAGTGGAATTTGAAACCAGAACCGATGACTTGAGAGCCATTTTCACAAAGACTGAGTTTCTCTATTAAAAGAGAGATTCTCAGCTTCATCAAACTCATTGGAAGTAAAAGAATACACATGGAGAAATGTAAAAATGAAGAAGCTGGTTCTGCTGCAGTGAATATAGTGATAATTCAAAACTATATCAATGCCTTATTTTTCCAGTTCATCTAATACACTTTACATAGAACATTATAGTTTAATGGCAAGGGTATTCAAGGGGTTTTATCTAATCTTAGAAGGAAGAATGATTTTCACTCTAAAGGAGAGAAGAAGCTGCATAGGTCATTACTTCTTTCTCTATCTGATAACATGCTTCTAACAATTCTAATAGCAACTTTCCCAGCACTCTTTTTTTTCTCCCTTCCTTTTCATAAACAACTTCTGGCAAAATCTAATTCTGTTTATTTCACATCATATTCTAGGCAATAAATTCTGCATGTCTAGGAAGCATTTCATTTCCATTTTATTCTTTGAGGTTGAGAAGTCACTAAATTCTTATTAAGTTGCATACTAAACAAAATATAAAATGTTCTGCATTGAATTTTTTTAAAAAATCCTTTCCATTGTAGCTCATTTGCTTTTTCTGATTTGAGTAGCTCTTTAGCTGCTCTACCAATTTAATGGCTTGCTTTATTTAAATGCTTTGTTTCTTGTGCTGATTTCCAGTGTGTTGATGGGAATATCAGTTGTATATTCTGAAAGAACTTTTCCTTAAACACTTTTTCTTTCTTGGCTTCTATTGCCCAATCGTTGGCATTTGAAGGCCAACTGTTTAGCTTTTTGATAAGAGATGTTAGCTGTTTTATATGCTGTTTAGATGTTTTATAAGAGTTGTTAGATGACTTGGTCATAAAAGAGGAATAATAATCACGTTTAAAGAGTAATAAGTTAGAATGTAAGTTTCTCGAGGGAAGGGAAATTTTCATTTCTGTCTTTGTATGCTCGTACAAGGCATAATACTTGTACATAATAGGAAGAGGGACTGGACCTGTGATTTCATTGTCATAGGACATAACCAGGGGAGGAAACTCCCTCCACCAATGAAGGCCAGCATCTTCTCTGTAATTTATAATCCCTGACAGATGCCTAGAAGCAGCACCTAAAACCATATAGAAGGATCCATGCAGGGTTCATTGTGACTTAGAAAACCATATTTTAGCATTATCTATGTTGTAACATATCTTTATTTATTTTGTTAAATATTCCCCCAATTGCATTTTATTCTGACTTATGCTGTACTTGGGAATTTTATGGGCTGCATCTGTCAACTGGCTCCATATTTGACACTTGTGGCCTCCAGATCACTGAGATGTTAAGTGGCTTATTCAGAATTATCCATCAAGTGTGCTTTTGAGACAGAACATGAACTCAGCTCTTCCTTGCTTTGAGGTGGAATAGCTCTTTATCTACTAGGTCATGTTACCCTCTTATTATTTAAGAAAGGCATTTAATAAATGTCTATTGAACTGATGAATTGAATATGGTTTATGGTTGCCAACAACTCGATAATAAACATCATAAAGTCTAAGTGTCTAACCGATTTGCCTGCAGTTATTCAGCAGACAAATGTTGGAGTGAGGTCTTGGACTCGGGCGGCGTGGCTCCTTATTTAGGTCTCTTTTTTGTCTAAAACACGCCGCCTTGTGCGTGTGTATCTCTGTAAATCAAACCTTGAGGAGAAACCCAATTTGATTTAATCACCATTCTGAATTATAGAATGAAGACAGACATGCAATATTAAAATTTCTAGCCTCAAAAGTAGCTCACATTAATGATTAACTGTTTCTTAAGCCTAATTCTCCTAATGTCTAAAAACAAATGCATATTATGTTTAATTAGTGCAATGCTTACTAATATATAGATGTTGCTAAGGTGATCTTTTAATTGCTTAAAAACTTCTTTCTTTAACCAGAGGCCTCATTCCCCGTAACATATTCTTATTTCTCTTAAAATTGCCTTAGCAAACTGCTTTTCAATCAGCAAGTCATTCAACAAGCACTTATTGTTTACTGTCTTCTAACCACTGTTCTGAGTGCCAAGACTACAGAGAAAGACAAAAAGATGGTTCTTACCTTCGAGGAGCTCATGTCTCAATTGAGGAGAGAATGTGCAAATAATTAATGTACATATAAGTTATTTATAAAAAATAGAGAAAATTTCTGAGGGATGGGGGAAGGAGAACAGGCATCTGGAAGAGCTTCTTCCAAAAAATAGGATTTGAATTGAACTTAGAAGGAAATCAGGGAAGCCAGAAGGTGGAGAAAGTGAAAAAGAAGAACTTTCCAAGCTTGATGGACAGGGAGGGAATTGGATGACCAAAGAAAAGTCACAGAATTTAGAAACAGAGTGTCCTGGGCATGGAACAAGACAAAAATCAATGTCCCTAGTATAGAGTAGCATAAAGTGAAAGAGGACTAGAAAGGTAGGTAGAGGCCAGTTTGTGAAGGGCTTTAAATACCGAGGATTTTCTTTTTGATCCCGGAGGCAATAAGGAGTCATTGGATATTTAGTATGTGGAGGACAAGGGAAGAACTTAGGTTTTAGGAAAATCACTTTAAGAACTAGTTGGAAAAGAATTGAAGTCAGAAGAGAATTGAGACAGTCAGCTCAACTAGTATTTGATTTATTACAAATTCTGAATTAGTGGCATTTTCATTGATGGATTTTTACACATTTTGACTATAGTTCTGTGCCTATATTAAATTCTAGTCAGTCAATCCTTAGCTATTATATACCTGATATGGCTCTAGGTGATTTGATGTTTACTTAACTGTGGGATTTACTTAGAAAAGGATGTATAATTCACCAGGAACAAATACAAGTCACAATTAAATGTAAAATTATATTTACTATTTGTAAAATTAATTGGCTAATATAGATAATTTAATAATAAGAAAACTATAGTTTTCAAATGCTTTTGGATCTTCAAGGAGATGGATAATTATTTTTTATTGGTTGCAAACTTTTAGGGGCAATAATATCTAAGTAACCTAATGGACCAGAATCATGTAAATATGCTTTCTGATGATTAATGAGGGGGAGGGAAAAAAAGGTAAAAATAATTTGAGTTGAACTAATTAAAATTAAAATTTATAATTTCAAAAGAAACCATGTCAGCCAGTATTGCCATCCAATGTAAGTGGTTCTATTTTCTTTTTTGTAGAAATACCAAAGGACTTCTGGAGTATTGAATCTCTAGTAAAGTGAGGAATTGTTTCAAATTCTGACCTATTCCAAAACTAGACTCAAAGAGGCCAAACTAGTGAATTAGTAAATATGTACATACATACATACATACATACATACATATACATGTATATATATATTTGGCAAAGTCAAATTAAAATAATTACAAAAGAATGCTAAAGAACTTGATATATAAGGAGCCTCAATGACAATTTTTCTTCTTTAAAGCTAAGACCTGTGGCATTCTGAAAATATTGTTACTTTTATCTTAAAAGTGTATTTACTGTACAAATTAAATTAGAAAACTGCAAAAGTAACTTAATACATTAAGACCCGAGGACATTTATTTGGCTTAAGATGTCCCTGTGTTCTAATCATAATTATAGCCTTGGGGAAATAAAATGGACTACATTATCTTACTAATTTAAAAGAAATTTTTAAATGTGTTATTTTTGAATATGTACATCTCTAAAACAGTTTCAAAAAACAAAGAAATATGATTGAAATTTTAATGTGCCCCTAAGTCACAACCTCTCTAGGCCTCATGTTTCTCATCTATAAAATAGAATCTGGGAGTGGGAGCAGACTGACAGTGGTAGTCACTGATATTACGGTATATTACAGCTTTAAAATCTTGTTTGTCTTTTTCAAACTACTCAGGATAAATCATGGATTTATTGATTCATAAGAAAAGCAAAGATGTGTGTATGAAATAACTGAAGACTGTGATTGTTATCTCTAGGGTCTGTCATTTAAATGCATCTTTTTAGACTCTCATTTTATTTTTTTTCATTAACATAATGGTATGTTTTTTAAAAAGTCATTTATCATTTATTGAGAGCCTTCTAGGTTCTCAGAACTGCACCAATTCTAAAGCATCAGAGACAGATATACTAGTAGGTAAAATTTATAACAATATAGTCTGAATTTATGAGGTGCCAAGAGGGCCTCTACCCAAAAATTTTGGTTCCATAAGATTGAAATACAAGCAGTAACCTCACTTCTTAAGAGCCCCCAAAATGCTTAGTGTTTTTCCTGGATTTAGGTAAGGTGTTTCAGGGTAAGTGCATTACATTGGGTCATGTATCAGTAGGCAATAATCTTCTTAGTTAATATTACTATTTATTATATTAAAACAGGACTTGAAAACAAGGCAAAAACAGATATATTCAGATGGGACCTAATTGCTAATTTTTCTCAGTTTTCTTTTTTTTATTTAAAGATAATTTATTTTTCCAATTAAATGTAATAAAATTTTTCAACATATGTTTTCTGAAATGATAAGATCCAACTTGTCTCCTTCTCTTCCTTCCCTTACCCTTCTTGGAGATGGCAAGCAATTTGATCTGAGTTATGTGTTATCATGCAAAACATTCTTTCATATTGGTCATTGTTGTAAGAGGATAATCATATAAAACCAAAATCCCCTAAACAATAACTGTCAATAAGCTAATGTGAAAGATAGTATGCTTTGATCCGTATCTGTCAATTTTCTTTACTGTAAAATGTTGCTACCTACCATGCAGGCTTGTTGTGAAAATCCAACTGAGTTACTCAACACAATGCCTGGCATCTAGTAAGCCCTGCCAAAAATGTTTGCTATTATTATTGTTGTTATTTAAAAAATGTTTGTTATTATTATTATTAAATAATATTAGATGTGTTGATGCATATCTTTAATCCTAGCCACAGGGAAAACTGAGGCTGGTGAATCTCTTGATCTTGGGAAATCTGAGCTATCATGTGCTAAGCCAAGTGGTTGTGTCCATCATTTTTTTAATTAATATAATTGGGGAGAAGGGGTGAGGAACCTCTGGTTGCTTAAGCATAAGCAAATAGGTCCAGGTTTGGAACAGAATAGATCAAAGCTCCCATGTTGATAAGAATGGAACCATATTTTGAATAGGCAAAGCACTTCCAGTCTGGACCAAAAAAAGAGGGAAGAAAAAAGGTAAGGAGGTTGGAAGGAAGAAAGAAAGGGAGATGAGGTAGTAAAAATTCTTTATCTTATTATGCTACTTTTCCATGTGAAGTGTTTTCAGGAGCAGAATTTTCATTATTCAATAATTGGAAAATTGACAAAATGGAGAAAAGAAAAAACTTAAGTACCAATGGTTTTATGAGTGGTTAGTTCTAGAATTAGTGGATTCCGGGTACCAAAAGAGGTCTTCCCAAATCCTTAAGCTATAGAGAGCTTTTAAAAAATGATGAGTATATTTGCAGAAAGTGGCAATGTGTATACATAGAATTGGATGGGAAAAAAGGGTGAGAGACTTGAGTTGAAAGAGATAAGCTAACAGAAGGAATGAAAAGATTTCCTTTTACTCATAGTTTCCAGAAGCTTTAAAATTATGAAACACAAGAATGCACCAATAACTAAGCATTTCTTGGAATGAAGTTTTGTTATCTGATTTTTCACCTCTTTTTTATATCCTAAAGTATTATATTTTCTTTAAATCCAGAGAGGTCTAAGACATAAACAAAGAATACATTTATGCACATGATATCATACTAATATCCAAATAGAACTTCTGACAACATCTAGATGAGAACTTGAAGCTGTGTTGTAGACTGGATTCTTGGTCAGGCAAATGTCAGACAAGACGGCCTCTTCCATCCCTGAGGTTCTGTAAGAGTCAACATTTCTGTAACATATGAGGCATATCAGATAATTTAGGTTCCCAAATTAATTTTTGAAATTTAACTCCAAGAAGTTGGCACATAGTTCAGAATTCTAAGGCAAAACACCTGAACTTCAGAATAGTGATTGCAGTTGTGTTTTGGCATTAATGTCTTGGTTGCTAACATCTCTACTTATGTATAGATGATCTGTGATGCTTGCCATATTATTGATATATGGGATATACCTCCTGCCTTTCCCCTGAAAAGTTTAAGGATTTAAACAAAGAACTAAACCTTCTCAAATCTTTTAAGAAAGGAGAAACTAGAGAGGAAACAGAGAAGAATAAACGAGAGGCAGCACCTTTCCTTTCCCTAATGCCTAATAGTTATTGGTCATAAATCTAAAAGTACAGTGTTAACTTGTTTATGCTGGTGAGGAAGGATGGATGTTTACCTCCACTTAGCTATTGATCTTAGAGTGACTTTGCATCAGCATTCCCTCTACCTTAAGTGCTGGACAAATATTGGTTTATGTTGTATATTCTCATTATTTATATTTTTCCATAGAGGAAGTTATGAAAAATAGCATATACTTTATTCATATGTCAAAATATGTTCCATTGGGAAAAATCACCTGACTTTCTTTGTTATAAATATTATCCTCTTCTAAAGTCTCATTCTAGTGCATCATTATAGTCTGAAGAATTTGGACTCTTGAAGTCTATGCCATTGCAAGTTCAGGCATTTCCCATTAGACTCAAAAGACTGGTGGTGGGCTGTACCCATTATCAGCCTCAATATGTTCAGTATGCTAAAGGTTTGATCACCACATGATGAATAATTTTGTCTCTTAAAATTCACAAAGGTAGTGTATGATCTTGGACAATTCATTTAGCTTTTCCTCATCTGAAAAAAAAATTTTTGTTTGAGTTTCTCCAGATTTAATTCCATGATCTAATTGATTTATATGTGCAAAGTGCTTTGCAAATCTTAGGGAACTAAATAATTTTAGCTATTATTACTAATATTTGAAAGGATTTTCAATATCTATTGGTTATAACATCATGAATCCTTGACACATTGAAGCATAAGCCTTGGAGGTGGGAAGGAATGGAAAAAAAAATCAGAAAAGGACAAGATGAAAGCTGTTTCCCTCCATACTTAGAATATTTCTACTTGGCCACGAGTGGGGAATCAAATTCAAATAATCATTATATACATAAGTAGTGCTTAGGAACCCTGTTATAGAGGATCCCATAAGATATATTCTATAATCCTACCAATCAATCAATGAACATTTATTAAGTATCTACTATGTGCCAGGTTTCTGCTTATCACCAGGTATGCAGGATGCAAAAAGAGGCAAAAGGCAATGTCTGCCCTCAAAGAACTTAAAATCTAATTGAGAAGACAACATGCAAACATATGTATACAAAGAAAACTATCTGAAAGATAAACAGAAAGGAATTAAGAGTTAAGACCCCAGAATTGAGGAACTGGGGAAGGCTTCCAGTAAAATATGGGATTTTAATTGGAATTTAAATGAAACCAGGGAGGTTTCTAGTCTGAGTGGAGAAGGGACAGCATTTTAGGCATGGGAGACAATCAGAGAAAATGCCCAAAGCTGAGAGATAGAGAGAGGAAGAGTGTCTTGTTGGTGGAAATGAGGTGTTTAGGCTATGAAAGACTTTGAATGCCAAAGAGAGCATCAGGGAATTGTTACAGTTTATTAAGTATGAGGGTGATAGGATGGGACATGTACATTAGGAAAACCACTTTGATGACTGAATAGAGAAGAGATTAGCCTGGGGAGAGACTTGAGGCAGACAGACAATTAGAGTAGTGTGGGTGTGAGGTGATGAAGGCTATACTAGACTGGTGGCAGTGTCAGAAAAGGGGGCATATTGGAGAGATTTTGCAAAAATAAAAGCCAGCCTTGGCAACAAATTAGATATGGGAGGTGAAGATGGAAATGTAGTGCTCCTGGATAGCAAACCTGAGAGACTTGGGAGGGTCATGCTCCTCTCTTCAGAAATGGGGGAAGTGTAGGAGGAGGGGATGATTTAGGAGGAAAGATAATGTCTTTTCTGTTGGACATAATGAATTTAAGATGGCTTACTGAATATCCAGTTCAAGAGGTCTGAAAGGCAGTTGGAGATGTGGGATGTAGATTTGAGAATCAACAGCATAGAGATAGTCATTAAATCCATGGAAGCTGATGACATTGCCAAGTGAAGTAGCATAGATAGGAAAGAGAAGAGAGACCAAGACTGAAAAGGGGTGAACTGGAAGAGGATCCAGCAAAGGAGAGAATGGTCTCTTAGTACAAAAATGTGAAGATGCATAAGGAGATGATCGCCTCTTCTTTTTTAAAAAGTAGTATATTTAAATGTAGTATCTCATAATCTGGTTGGATTAGTCAATCAATCAGTAAGCATTTATTAGTAATCTATTGTGTGCCAGGCTCTGTGCTAAGTGCTTGGGTTACAAAAAAAAAATAAAAAAAAAGGCAAAAGACAGTCTCTAACTTTCAGGAACTGACAATTTAATGAGTTAGCAGATGAAGATGAGTCTCGAGATGGAAGACTGAAATTGAAATGTCTATAAATGATTAGGGAATTGATTTTGTCCTATCTATTCTTATTTTAGTTTTTAATTGAATTTCCAATGGGAGAATTAGACTGCCTAGAAATTTTTTTTTGTTAAAACAGTATACATTAGTTTAGTTTCATAATCTAACTTTCCCCTTTTTTGAAACGCTTACCTTCCATCTTAGAATTAATAATACGTTTTGATTCTAAGGCAAAAGAACAGTAAGAGCTTAGCAATAGAGGTAAAGTGACTTGCCAAGGGTCACACAGATAGGAAGCATATCAGGTTAGGTTCAAATTAAGGTTCTTCTGGCTCCAGTACTGACTATCCACTAAGCCACTTAGCTCCCCTTGTGCCTCTCTTGTAATATGTAGCCTCTCTTCTTCCTCCTAGGTTTGGACTCCATCATCTTTAAGGTCTTTTCTAATTCTGTCATGAACCTATGGACTACCCTACAGCAGTTCTGACTATAATTTACTAT